>NW_027397064.1:20579269-20690521 GCF_003265705.2 Callorhinus ursinus
ATTTTTCTTTTTCCCTTTTTTTAACCAACATCTTATCAATCCCTTTTTAAAAAAAAAAAACAAAAACATTTTTCATTTTTCATTTTTAGAGTCATATTTTATCCCTTCATAGTAGTTACCCTTATTTTTGGCATATATATATAAGTTGTTCTCTCTTTAAAATTTTGAGGTACAGTTTCTTCTAACAGATCAAAATATACCCTAAATCACTAGTGTATGGCTTTGTTCTAGTCTCCTGCCTGATCACATTCTCTCCCTTTTTCCTTTTTTTTTTCTTTTCTTAAATCTTCTTTCTTTTTTCAAACAACTTATCTTACCAAGTCCTTTTATAAAACCTTTTATAATTTTCATCTTTACAGTTATCTTCCATCCCTTCATTGTATCAACCCTTATTTTGTACATATATGTCTTTCTTCCTTTAAAATTTTAGGAGGCACTTTTTTCTAACAGACCAAAATACGCCCAAAATCTAGTGTGTGGCACTGATCTATGCACTAGCCTGATCATATTTGATCATATTCTGCTTTTTTTGTATTGTTTTGTTTTTGTTTTTATCTTTTTTTTTCTCTTTTTTCTCTTTCTTTTTTCTTTCTTTCCCTTTCTTTTCCCCTGGTTTCAGGTCTTTTCTGATTTGTATACAGTATATTTGCTGGGGACGTTGTAAACCTGTTAGCATTTCGTTCTCTCATTCATCTATTCTCCTCTGGACAAAATGACAAGACGAAAGAAATCACCTCAGCAAAAAGAACAAGAGGTACTACCATCAGCCAGGGACCTACTCAATACAGACATTAGTATGATGTCGGACCTAGAGTTCAGAATCATGACTTTAAAGATACTAGCTGGGCTTGAAAAAAGCGTGGAAGTTATTAGAGAAACCCTTTCTGGAGAAATAAAAGAACTAAAATCTAACCAAATCGAAATCAAAAAGGCTATTGATGAGGTGCAATCCAAAATGGGGGCACTAACTGCTAGGATAAATGAGGCAGAAGAGAGAATCAGCGATATAGAAGACCAAATGATGGAAAATAAAGAGGCTGAGAAAAAGAGAGAGAAACAACTACAGGATCACGAGGGCAGAATTCGAGAGATAAGTGATACGATAAGACGAAACAACATTAGAATAATTGGGATCCCAGAGGAAGAAGAAGAGAGAGAGAGGGGGGCAGAAGGTATATTGGAGCAAATTATAGCAGAAAACTTCCCTAATGTGAGGAAGGAAACAGGCATTAAAATCCAGGAGGCACAGAGAACCCCTCTCAAAATCAATAAAAATAGGTCAACACCCCGACATCTAATAGTAAAACTTACGAGTCTCAGAGACAAAGAGAAAATCCTGAAAGCAGCTCGGGAGAAGAGATATGTAACCTACAATGGTAGAAACATTAGATTGGCAACAGACCTATCCACAGAGACGTGGCAGGCCAGAAAGGATTGGCAAGATATCTTCAGAGCACTAAACGAGAAAAATATGCAGCCAAGAATACTATATCCAGCTAGGCTATCACTGAAAATAGAAGGAGAGATAAAAAGCTTCCAGAACAAACAAAAACTAAAGGAATTTGCAAACACGAAACCAGCCCTCCAAGAAATATTGAGAGGGGTCCTCTAAGCAAAGAGAGAACCTAAAAGCAGCAAAGAGCAGAAACGAACACAGACAACAGACAGTTAACAGTCACCTTACAGGTAATACAATGGCACTAAATTCATACCTTTCACTAGTTACCCTGAATGTAAATGGGCTCAATGCCCCAATCAAAAGACACAGGCTATCAGATTGGATTAAAAAACAAGACCCATCAATATGCTGTCTCCAAGAGACTCATTTTAGACCCAAAGATACCCCCAGATTGAGAGTGAGGGGGTGGAAAACCATTTACCATGCTAATGGACACCAAAAGAAAGCTGGGGTGGCAATCCTTATATCAGACAAACTAGATTTTAAAACAAAGACTGTAATAAGAGATGAGGAAGGACACTATATCCTACTTAAAGGGTCTATCCAACAAGAAGATCTAACAATTGTAAATATCTATGCCCCGAACATGGGAGCAGCCAATTATATAAGGCAATTAATAACAAAGGCAAAGAAACACATTGACAACAATACAATAATAGTGGGGGACTTTAACACCCCCCTGACTGAAATGGACAGATCATCTAAGCAAAAGATCAACAAGGAAATAAAGACTTTAAATGACACACTGGACCAAATGGACTTCACAGACATATTCAGAACATTCCATCCCAAAGCAACGGAATACACATTCTTCTCTAGTGCCCATGGAACATTCTCCAGAATTGATCACATCCTAGGTCACAAATCAGGTCTCAATCGGTACCAAAAGATTGGGATCATTCCCTGCATATTTTCAGACCACAATGCTTTGAAACTAGAACTCAACCACAAGAGGAAAGTCGGAAAGAACTCAAATACATGGAGGCTAAAGAGCATCCTACTAAAGAATGAATGGGTCAACCAAGAAATTAAAGAAGAATTAAAAAAATTCATGGAAACCAATGAAAATGAAAACACAACTGTTCAAAATCTTTGGGATACAGCAAAGGCAGTCCTGAGAGGAAAGTATATAGCAATACAAGCCTTTCTCAAGAAACAAGAAAGGTCTCAAATACACAACCTAACCCTACACCTAAAGGAGCTGGAGAAAGAACAGCAAATAAAGCCTAAACCCAGCAGGAGAAGAGAAATCATAAAGATCAGAGCAGAAATCAATGAACTAGAAACCAAAAGAACAGTAGAACAGATCAACGAAACTAGGAGCTGGTTCTTTGAAAGAATTAACAAGATTGATAAACCCCTGGCCAGACTGATCAAAAAGAAAAGAGAAATGACCCAAATCAACAAAATCATGAATGAAAGAGGAGAGATCACAACCAACACCAAAGAAATACAAACAATTATAAGAACATATTATGAGCAACTCTATGCCAGCAAATTAGAGAACCTGGAAGAAATGGGTGCATTCCTAGAGATGTATCAACTACCAAAATTGAACCAGGAAGAAATAGAAAACCTGAACAGACCTATAACCACTAAGGAAATTGAAACAGTCATCAATAATCTCCCAAGAAACAAAAGCCCGGGGCCAGATGGCTTCCCAGGGGAATTCTATCAGACATTTCAAGAAGAATTAATACCTATTCTCCTGAAACTGTTCCAAAAAATAGAAATGGAAGGGAAACTTCCAAACTCATTTTATGAGGCCAGCATTACCTTGATCCCCAAACCAGACAAAGACCCC
This sequence comes from Callorhinus ursinus, assembly GCF_003265705.2. Taxonomy (NCBI): domain Eukaryota; kingdom Metazoa; phylum Chordata; class Mammalia; order Carnivora; family Otariidae; genus Callorhinus; species Callorhinus ursinus. The sequence goes on from NW_027397064.1 coordinate 20,582,533, forward strand.
ATCAAAAAAGAGAATTACAGACCAATATCCTTGATGAACATGGATGCAAAAACTCTCACCAAAATACTAGCCAATAGGATCCAACAGTACATTAAAAGGATTATTCACCATGACCAAGTGGGATTTATTCCTGGGCTGCAAGGCTGGTTCAACATCCGCAAATCAATCAACGTGGTACAACACATTAACAAAAGAAAGAACAAGAATCATAAGATCCTCTCAATAGATGCAGAAAAAGCATTTGACAAAGTACAACATCCTTTCTTGATCAAAACTCTGCAGAGTATAGGGATAGAGGGTACATACCTCAATATCATAAAAGCCATCTATGAAAAACCTACAGCGAGTATCATTCTCAATGGGGAAAGGCTGAGAGCCTTTCCCCTAAGGTCAGGAACGCGGCAGGGATGTCCACTCTCACCACTGCTATTCAACATAGTATTAGAAGTCCTAGCCACAGCAATCAGACAACAAAAAGAAATCAAAGGCATCCAAATCGGCAAAGAGGAAGTCAAACTCTCACTCTTTGCAGATGATATGATACTGTACGTGGAAAACCCAAAAGACTCCACCCCAAAACTGCTAGAACTCATACAGGAATTCAGTAAAGTAGCAGGATATAAAATCAATGCACAGAAATCAGTGGCATTCCTATACACCAACAACAAGACAGAAGAGAGACAAATCAAGGAGTCTATCCCATTTACAATTGCACCCAAAACCATTAGATACCTAGGAATAAATCTAACCAAAGAGGCAAAGGATCTGTACTCAGAAAACTATAAAATACTCATGAAAGAAATTGAAGAAGACACAAAGAAATGGAAAAACGTTCCATGCTCATGGATTGGGAGAATCAACATTGTGAAGATGTCAATGCTACCTAGAGCAATCTACACATTCAATGCAATCCCCATCAAAATACCATCCACTTTTTTCAAAGAAATGGAACAAATAATCCTAAAATTTGTATGGAACCAGAAGAGACCCCGAATAGCCAGAGGAATACTGAAAAAGAAAAGCAAAGCTGGCGGCATCACAATTCCGGACTTCCAGCTCTATTACAAAGCTGTCATCATCAAGACAGTATGGTACTGGCACAAAAACAGACGCATAGATCAATGGAACAGAATCGAGAGCCCAGAAATGGACCCTCAACTCTATGGTCAACTTATTTTTGACAAAGCAGGAAAGAATGTCCAATGGCAAAAAGACAGTCTCTTCAACAAATGGTGTTGGGAAAATTGGACAGCCACATGCAGAAGAATGAAACTGGACCATTTCCTTACACCACACACAAGAATAGACTCCAAATGGTTGAAAGACCTAAACGTGAGACAGGAGTCCATCCAAATCCTAAAGGAGAACACAGGTAGCAACCTTTTCGACCTTAGCCGCAGCAACTTCTTCCTCGAAACATCGCCAAAGGCACGGGAAGCCAGGGCAAAAATGAACTATTGGGATTTCATCAAGATAAAAAGCTTTTGCACAGCAAAAGAAACAGTCCACAAAACCAAAAGACAACCGACAGAATGGGAGAAAATATTTGCAAACGACATATCAGATAAAGGGCTAGTATCCAAAATCTATAAAGAACTTATCAAACTCAACACCCAAAGAACAAATAATCCAATCAAGAAATGGGCAGAAGACATGAACAGACATTTCTCCAAAGAAGACATCCAAATGGCCAACAGGCACATGAAAAAGTGCTCAACATCACTCGGCATCAGGGAAATCCAAATCAAAACCTCAATGAGATACCACCTCACACCCGTCAGAATGGCTAAAATTAACAAGTCAGGGAACGACAGATGTTGGCGGGGATGTGGAGAAAGGGGAACCCTCCTACACTGTTGGTGGGAATGCAAGCTGGTGCAACCCCTCTGGAAAACAGTATGGAGGTTCCTCAAACAGTTGAAATTAGAGCTACCGTTCGATCCAGCAATTGCACTACTGGGTATTTACCACAAAGATACAAATGTAGGGACCCGAAGGGGTACATGTACCCCAATGTTTATAGCAGCAATGTCCACAATAGCCAAACTGTGGAAAGAGCCAAGATGCCCATCGACAGATGAATGGATAAAGAAGATGTGGTATATATACACAATGGAATATTATGCAGCCATCAAAAGGAATGAGATCTTGCCATTTGCAACGACGTGGATGGACCTGGAGGGTGTTATGCTGAGTGAAATAAGTCAATCAGAGAAAGACATGTATCACATGACCTCACTGATATGAGGAATTCTTAATCTCAGGAAACAAACTGAGTGTTACTGGAGTGGTTGGGGGTGGGAGGGATGGGATGGCTGGGTGATAGACATTGGGGAGGGTATGTGCTACGGTGAGCGCTGTGAATTGTGCAAGACTGTTGAATCACAGATCTGTACTTCTGAAACAAATAACGCAACATATTTTAAGAAAAAAGGAAAAGAAGAAGATAACAGGAGAGGAAGAAAAGGGGAGTATGTCAGAGGGGGAGACGAACCATGAGAGATGATGGACTCTGAAAAACAAACTGAGGGTTCTAGAGGGTAGGGGGTGGGGGGATGGGTTAGCCTGGTGATGGGTATTGAGGAGGGCACGTTCTGCATGGAGCACTGGGTGTTATGAACAAACAATGAATCATGGAACACTGCATCAAAAACTAATGATGTAATATATGGTGATTAACATAACAATAAAAAATTAAAAAAAAAAGAATTAATTGTTAGGAAGAACCCATTAAACATTATAACTAATTATAATTGGCTCTGTAAATACCTAAACAACTTAAAGTGGTGAACGTGATCACTATTATACCTGAAATTAGCGCTGTCTCTGTCACTGGTCTGTACTGTGAAATATACGGAGGGCTCATGATTCCATTACAGAAACACTTTCCAGTTATTGCTGTTGTGAATTATATACCTTTATGTGTTTTCATTTATATGTTTTCCTTTTCTCTTCATATATATAATTCCTAAATGAAGCATTTGCTTTTATAAATGAAATATAATCCATGTTGGTCCACTTCTCTAAAAATCACACTGTGGGTGTTGAATGCCAGAACTCTTCCTCTCTGGAAGTCTTCCAAAGGTGGCAGCCAATTGCCCCATGAAGTGTCACAAAGAGTTAGGACACCCAAGTTTGCTGCTAAATGCCCAGGAAAAACTCAGATTTTTTAAGTCTGAAGATTTTTGTCAGAAGAGATCTGATGCATTTAGTTTCTCTGGTCAGAGATAGGAAATTAGTTCATTTAAATGAAGTAATCAAATGATATGAATCATTTAAAACATAACAATGACAAGAATTACCATATTCACATATTCTCTTGTAACTTTTCATAAGTAAACCAAATGTATTTTAGTGTTATTTTACTACTAGCTTTAATGCAGGGCCTTTAAAATGGCTATTGTGAAGGCAAGTCAGTTTCCTTGAAGACTAGACTACTTTATATCTCTATTTATTAACATTATTATCCCACTCTTCTCACATATATTTTTAGCTGTTAGAGGAAAATTCAACTTCAGAAGATATACGAAGAGAACTGTGTGAGAGCTATCCAGACTATACCGCTCATTATGCCTTCTCTTGGACAACTCTAGGGAAAAACGTTTTTCACAAATTTTGCCTATCCAATATGACCTTTTTAGAGTCTTCTCTCCATGAACTAACAAACCAGTTCTCTCAGGTGAGTGTAAATATTTTAATTTGATCAAGACCTCTTAAGCAATGAAAGGAAATGTATTGTTTCCATTCTTGTATCCACAAAGTGATTCAACCTGAGTCAGAGTAAGTCCATAGCCCACATGGACTGGGAAATGCTGACTGAAATATGTGCTCACCCTTGGCTTGGATTCCTCACACAGAGATTCACACAGTATCTAATTCTAAGTCATGTCTGCTTTCCATTTAAAGGTGCAGGATTGAAATGATTATGCTGTTGAACCAAAAATATTGCATTATGGTTGTAGACACATCTTTGTAGATGGTTTTGCTATATGGTGAACGAAGACTTTTCTCTGAGATATTTAAGTAAGATTACTCAGGCTGTAATGTAAGTTTAATAATTTGACTATTGGAGCCATGTAACTCTCAGAAATTAGAATAATGGGTTATCTTTTTAATTTTTCTCACTAACATCAAACCTACTTTGAAAAGCTGATTTTTCATGGAACAATATATCCCTCTCCTCAAAACATTGTACATTAGGGGCAAGGACTTTATACTGTAAAGTAGTAATGACCACTTTTATATGCTATTCTTAAACTAGATGCAAAGAAGGCACCCATAGTCTACATTTAATGAAACCCCACATACAATGAAAGATCACAAAAGTACTCAGAATTTTCTTAAAATTTTATAAACAGGAATAAATGAAACACATCCACTTCTGGTATTTTCCTCTTGATTCTCTGAATTTTATTACAATTTTTGTTAAGTACAGAATGCTTGAATTACCTTTAGTAATCTGAGGTTTCTAAATGAAACAGATTAGAGACACTGTTATAATAAGACACTGTTATAATAACCCTAATTCAATATAGTGCACTTAAAATGCTTTCTAAACAAATTCAGCAGTCATGTAGGGTAGAATGTATGCTTAAGAATACATTGTTCAAAATCACATTCTCTGCATGAGAGAACTTGAATTACAACTGAACAAAAGGCTGACTTTACCAGTATGAATGAGTTTATTAAGAAAATTACTTTGGGTTGGAATATAATGAAGAAATACTTTACTTCGAAAGTACTCACTGGATCCTATGATCCAGAGCAGGAGCAAAAGTCACAGTTTTTATTTGTTTGCTTATGTTATAAGATATGACTATTACATAGGTTCACTTACTATAAATCATTTATTATAACTAAAGTTCCTGGTATAGCAACAGAACTTCAGAAGTATTTTCTTCCATTAAGTATGTGTGTATGTGTAATTATAGTAGCAAATATATATAGATTTAAGCACCTCAACCCAAATAATAAATAATACAAAGTTTACTAGAAGATATGTCTATAACTCCTGAACCAGATCCTAGGGAAAAGCAAAAACATTACTCAGAAGCTAATTTCATTTTAAGAAATTAACTTTAATTTCCAAAAATGCAGTTATAATATTTTGTATAAATATACCTCTGTTAACCAAAATTTTTGGAGGTATAGGAAAAAATCCAATTTTTTGGATTTTTGAAGGATTTTTGAAGGATATGTTTAAGGATATTAGAAATAGTTATAATTTTTCCAAGTGAAGAATGACTTCGAACTATATGACTATCAGAATTATGTGAAAATCTAAATTTTTAATGCTTTTGAAAACAGTAAGCCATGTGATTAAAAATGCTGAACTCCCATTTTGCCCTGTTTGTCATTTTGTAAGATATCAAGTAATCCCAGCAACCAGAAGATAGTATTTCAGGAAATGGTCAAAATGCTGTCCTTCTTCTCACAAGTCCAAGAGCAGACTGCTGTGTGGAAGCTTCTTTCTAGTTTTCCAAATGTGTTCCAGAATGATACAACACTAAGCAGTCTACTTGATGTTCTTCGAAACGCAAATAGGTAAGAAAATGTAAGAATCGAGTGGGACAAATAAGTCTTTTTATATTTTTTAGGGTATTAGTTAAGCAAAGAAAAAACACACTGCAGTCATCAGAGTTATCCAAGAGTATGTGAGGACATGAGGAGGGACACTAATCTTAACAAATCTATTGTCAGTTGTTATTGCAGACCTTCTGAAAAAGAGGTGTGTAACAGGACCAGTAGTAGGTTAGAACATTGGCTCACGCTCATTCAGGGACAACCAGAACTCTGCATTTGGCATTTAAACTGCCCAAGAATAAACTCTCCCATTGGGTTTTAGTTGATACCATTCAATATAAAACAACCTGTTGGTTTGAGTTTTAAACTGAGCCACCTCAGTGGGGTTGGCTCCCCTCATGTGCAGCCAACCTGTAAATGATCTTTCTAAACCTGCATATTGGGTTGGCTTTATTTGACATATATGACCAAAGATTTGAAGTTATTTTTGCAGGAGAAACCCCTTTAAAGGCTACTTTCCTTATAAAAGCATTCAGACTGTGGCCAGCATTTAGAATTTAATGGACTCGCACTTAGGTTTTGACTTGGACTCCTATCTAGCTAATTTGGAAATGTGCATTAAAAATGACAACAGCACTACATCCATAACTATCAATTATTGTGTGTCTGTTACATATCAGACACTTTACTGAGCCCCCTATATATACCACATTAAATCCTACAACTAAACTACTATTTATTTTATAAATGAGCTGACAAGAAGGTCATGAAAATTAAATATTTGATGATTATACAGCAAGGAGGGTTTAAACCTGGGTTTTCTAGCTCTAGAATCCAGTCTGCCTCTCTAATATGTCATTAGGAGCATAATGTATTCCATCTCTAATGTCTGAGATACCAGAAGAGAGTGTTCTCATATTCTTTGGAAAGCTTCCAAGAGCTTATATTTGTTCAAAGACCTTATAATAAGACCTTATGTTGGTACATTAATCTCATTTGATCCCACAACAATGCTTTGGAATTGAGACAACAGATATCCCATTTTGTAGAAGAGGAAACAAATCCTTTCAAATGACCAGCCCAAGGTTCAAGAACTAGTAAGTGGCAAAGGCAGGACCTGAAGTCAAGGAATCTGAATCCAAGTCCTATGCTCTTTCCACAATAGCCGATCATAACTAAATTACAGAAGAAGCAAGATATTAAGAAGTTTGGTTCTCTAGACTGGTCCTCATTTTAGCACTTAGGGTAATTTTCACCCAGAATTTTGGCACTTCATCCTCTTGCTCTTATTTATATTCTGTCTTAACAAGCAAACAGATAAATCAACTAAAGGAGAATCATTTGAATCATATAGAATAGCAATAAAAAAGAATCAAAGTAACAATCAGACCACAGTAAGACATCACTACACACTCAGTAGAATGAATAAAATTTTAAAAGATGGACAACCCCAACTGTTGGCAAAAATGTAGAACAAACAGAACTCTTTGAAAAACAGTATGATAGCTTCTAATGAAGTTAACAGTAGACCCCTAGGATGTAGCATTCTACTCTTGGATATTTACCCAATAAAATGAAAACATAGCCCACATGAAGACTGGTATGCTATGTTTACCACAGACTTATCTGTAATAACTAAAAATTTGGGGTAAAGAGCAAATATCCATAAATAGAAGTGCAAAAGAATTTTAGTTTATTCATACATTGGAATCCTCTCAACAAGAAAAACAGATTACTGAATCACACAATAATGTGAATAAATATTATGAATATTATGCTGGCAAAAGAATCCAGACACCCCCCCAAAAAAAGAACTTACTGGATATATAGATATTATTCAATTTATATGAAGTTCTCAAATGGATAAAATTAATTTATACTGTTAGGAATTAGATCAGTGTATCCCGGGACAACTGGTGGGAGCATGAGGAAACTTTCTGGGGATTATTGAAGTGCTTTGTATCTTATTAGCATGGTGGCTACATGAGTATATACATTTGTTAAAACTCACTGAATTATCACCTAAAATAGGTGCATATTATTGTGTGAATTTTACCTCACTGGAGTTTGGTTAAGAAACAACAAATAAAAAACAAAAATCCCACTAAATAATATTCCATAGGAGGTAGACGATCCAAAAAATACTTTAGGGTTATAAATAAATAAATAAATAAATAAATAAATAAATATTTCAGGCATCATTTCAGTGAAGTAAATTATATAGGATGGGCATTTTACTGTGGTTAATTATCTTAAAATTTAAAATAAAATTATTGCATATTATAGCATTATGTAATACAGCATCTGTCTGATAATGATTACAAATGTTGTAAAACTGTCTACATAATAATGAAAAAGAACACAGAAGTAGCTAAGAGAAATGGCTTCAAATTATTTTAAAGTAAATGGCATTTGGGTTACCTGGATGGCTCAGGTCATGATCTCAGTGTTGTGAGACCGGACCCTGTGTAGGGCCCCACGCTGGAGCCTGCTTGGGATTCTCTCTCCCTCTCCCTCTGCTCTTCGCCTCCCCCAGAAGAAAAAAAAAGGTAAATGACATTTGACTTTAAACAACTCTTTTTTTTTAAAAGATTTTATTTATTTATTTGACAGAGAGAGACACAGCGAGAGCAGGAACACAAGCAGGGGGAGTGCGAGAGAGAGAAGCAGGCTTCCCGTGGAGCAGGGAGCCCGATGTGGGGCTCGATCCCAGGACCCTGGGATCATGACCTGAGCTGAAGGCAGACGCTTAATGACTGAGCCACCTAGGCTCCCCTAAGCAACTGTTTTCTTTAAGTGGTCAATATTTAATTTAGTTATTATTGCTAATTTATATACATGTTCTTTCTAATATGGTAGCCCTTGGCTATCTAATATGGCTTTCTAATATGATAATTGCATGTGGATTTTGACTAAAACTCTGAATTTTTAACTTTATTTAAATTGTAAACACTGATATTTGATTCAGTTAATGGTAAATCTTTTTGTATGTTTGAAACAATGTTAGTATATGAACCTACTTTTTCATCTGTCATTATAATGAAATCTAAATGCAGATTAAATATTTTCTTTTCTTTTAAAGATTTATTTTTTTTAGAGAGAGAGTAAGCATGTATGCAAGCAGGGGTAGGGGCAGAGGGAGAGGGAGAGAGATCCTCAAGCAGACTCCCCACTGAGCTCAGGGCCTGACCCAGGGCTGGATCCCAGGACCCTGAGATCATGACCTGAACAGAAATCAGGAATTAGCTACTTAACTGACTGAGGCACCCACACTCCCTAAGATTAAATATTTTCAATGAAAATTTAGCATTTGAGTTGAGATGCTCCAGAAATATAAAATTCATGGTGAATTTTGATAACTTAGAACAATAAAAATCTTTAAATATTTCATTAATTATTTTTATATTGATTAGCTGTTGAAGTGATATTTTGGATGTATTGGATTCAATAGAATATTTTATTAAAATTAATTTCATCTGTTTCATTTAACTTTTTTAACATGACTACTATAAAATTTAAATACATGACTTGCATTATATTTCTGTTGGAGAGAACTTTTTAAACCATTTTTTAAAGATAAATCTTTATTATTGTTATTAAACTGATAGTGTCATTAAGAGCTATAACTTCCTCACATCAATTACTGTATACCAAATTAGGGTCTCATTGGTTTATCTTACCCTTGTTGATCAAGTGGTAGGGGATAAATGAACCCAACAAAAACTTTAGTCATTTCCTTCAAAACTTTTTGTATTATTGAGTTATACATCATTATTAACCCATCACCAAAGCCAGATTATATAATGTTAATCTCATGACAGAAATTAGCAAAAATGAGCAATCTCAAAAAATTCAAGAAGTACATATGGAAAAAATATATGATTGTCACCATTTATGAGAAAGCTGTGCTGAAATACGAATCATGAAAACTCTTTTATAAAATTATCTTTACTTATAGGGTGACTTTTTTTGGATAACTTCCATTTCTATATGATAAAGAGCAGGGGAAAAAGTCTATGAAATGAAATAAAAATATTTTGATCAATAAATGGTTCAAAGGATTTCAGAGAGTATGAGGGCCAGGTGTCATTATTTTTAAGTTAAACGTTTTGTTAGAAAAAGATGAATTAAGTCTACTGACATTTTATTAATGATATTCATAACAATAATGTTGACAGCTTTAATGATATTGCCAATTGTTCAGTCTTTGAAGGTGTTACTGTGAGACAGCAGATCAGGTGACTCTAGCAGAGGGCCAACTTGGGAGAAGGCTGGCAGAAATCTATAACCTGAGACCTCTATCTGGTCTCCATGGTCACCAGGGTTCAGAAACACCCCAAAGTCTGAGAACCAGGAGATTCTTAGGGCAAATATAAATATTCCTGAGGTATCCACTGTTATATATAGAGAGCAGAGATGAAAAAAATACAGCTGTGCCTCTATGGCCAAACACAATAACGAATTAACAATGCCCGTGGGCTCTGTGCAGAAATGTTCTGCCCTCCTCCTACCCAGCAATGTCGCGCAAAGTTTCTGTGCCAGAGGCAAGTTGTACAATGGAAAGAACATAAACTTTGAAATTAGACAAAATCAGCTGTACTTATGAATAGCTGGGTAACCCTGTCTACGTTATGTAATTTTTTGAGCTTTAGCTTTCTTTTTGTAAAACAAGGCAAATAACGTAGACTTTATGGAATTATTAGATGACTAAATAAAATTACATACATGTTTACATACACGTATGCACATATCTATATGTGTACCTCACTATACTAGAAACTAGAAGATACTCAAAATTTATTTTTCCAAATACAGCTTTTATTCATAGCTAGGGAACTGAAATTAAAATGACCTTAATCTAAATATTAAAAATTTCAAAAATATTTTAGAAAACCATGAAAGTATGTGCACATACTATATCTATTGCTGGAGTGAGCCTTTAGATGACTAGGGTACATAGGGAAAAACTGTTAGCTAATTTGTACAATTAACTCTGTAATGGCAGATTGTTAATGAAGCCTATTGTTCTAGTTACTACTCATGTAAATTAAAGCATTGTCCTTGATTATTGATATAAATCACAGTATTTGAGGCATTCAGATGTACAACGACAACTTTTTTTAATGTACTAATGACAATACAATGTACTTAAGAAACAGTTGTTTCTTAAGAAACAAATTCCTTTTTGAAAATGTGGAATGAACTCACATATAAGCAAATTTGCTGATTGGCCTTCCCCAGTACAGACTGCCCATCTTATTTGTAACATAAAAATTCTAGGAAGATAATGCCAGTTAGTCTCAATATTAATTTTGAGCTACCCCTGGAGTAGTGCCTATTGGACACTTAGAGAATAGAATGCAGTCTTTAATTAGGACAAGCTCCATTTCTTTTTCAAAAACATTACCATTTGTTTAGCAAAAGATAAATTTTAATCAAATGCATAAATAATTTTTATTCCTTATTTAATCTTTACCTTAAAAAAGAAAAAAAGACACCTTTTCAGCAGACGTAGCTATTCCTAACCACTTACTTTTTAAGTCTTAACAGAAACAACTGATGTGAACCTTACTCCTTTACTTTTAGGCTGTTGAGTTCCCAAGTCTTTAGAATCCAGGAAACGGTTTGTTTTTTTTTTAAAGATTTTATTTATTTGAGAGAGAGAGAATGAGAGATAGAGAGCACGAGAGGGAAGAGGGTCAGAGGGAGAAGCAGACTCCCCGCCGAGCAGGGAGCCTGATGTGGGACTCGATCCCAGGACTCCAGGATCATGACCTGGGCCAAAAGCAGTCGCTTAACCAACTGAGCCACACAGGCTCCCCAGGAAACGTTTTAAAGTGCTCTGTCTGGTTCAACATTTTGGGAGGATTTTGTGCATGAACAGACAAACAAGTAATTAAATGACAAAAGCAGCATCTTGTCTCTTATGCTATAAGAATAATTTTCTATACTGTAGCCATTTTCTCCTTGAATTAACCTTTTGTTTTTGTCTGCAAACCCTGAAATGCGATCTGGTTTAATTGTTTTTCGACTCGCTAGTGCGCTGCTGGTGGTGCAGAAGGTTTATCCATGTGTCACAACTAACGAAGGTTTCAGAACTCTCCATAAATCTGTTAAACATCTGCTGTACACTCTGGACTCCCCAGCTCAAGGTATTGTACTTCCATCTACTATATTCAATTATGTGACACGAAGCCTGTTAGAAATACAAAACAGAGTGCAACCAAAGTAATCATTTATAGATGATATTATTCTTAGGTAGACAAATATGCCTCGACTAAATCTGGATCTCTGGCTAATCAAAGAAAGGGAGAAATGGCTGAAAAAGAGGCTGTGACTTTCTAGAATTTTTATATTTAGGTGAAAATTCTCTCTCTTAGCTTGTAAAACTATGTTTATATAGTATATAAAATAAATATCAGGACCAAGCCTCAATAAATAGATTTCTACCACTTTTTGGAACAAAAACCTACACAGTAAAAAGCAGTATTTTTACCCTCATTTTCAAAATTTGGCTTTTTAAGCAGGATGAATCTTTCATTGGTAAAAACATATCCTCAAACAACCATCTTGAAAATACATGACAAACATCAGTGTGTGAATAGATTGGTATAAATCTGTCATTCCTAGTAAGACAAGCTAGAGCATGTTGTTAGCGAGTCATGTAATGTCACCTCTGCATATATAAAATAGCATTATATACCACATACATGGAAATACACAGATCTATACACACAGACACATATAGACAAAAATTTAGGGCTGTAAAGAATAAATCTCTACTTTCAAGTACCAAGTAAAATGTTTGGTTAACATTTACCTCTTCTGAATGGGTTTAGGGTTATGTTTTCTCAGCTGAGTTTGTCAGCTTTCAAATATGTGGATTTTACCCTTAGATTACAAATTAAGTATCCTGAGAGCATCAGGTCACAAGCTGATTGTTCATTATACTCTTGCTCCTTAAACTGTTAGTTTTCATATGGAGAGCAAGTTTGGATAGGCTTTGAAGAATTCTCATTGGATGGTCTAAGTACTAAGTACTAAGACAGTACTCTGTCTTCTTCTTTTCAACATTCTTCAGCATTAACTCCACCTCGGAAGGCCTGACCCCATCACCATACTTACCTTACTTTGGAGCCATTTTTGTGACTTCTGTGAAAGGGCATATCCGAACTCTCGCGGTGTTTCTCCCATTGGAAACCAATTTCTGTTAGGCTAGAGCATTTTTTTATATCTACAATTACAGAATTAATGACTAGCTTGCAAGATTGATTGTAGTTAAATTTAATGGTCTTGACAAACACCGGAAAAAAATGCTTGCTCTTTAAAAAAAAAATCCAGGTCAGAAAACTAGACTGTACGCTAACAAACACTATGTCCTCTGTATTTTTTTATTTGCATTTTGAAGACTTGAGAACTTCGAGTTTCTTGCTACCATTCTTTTTCTTTTCATCTTCAGACTCACACCTTATAATTATATAAAGTAAAGGGATAAAGTTAAAAAAAATTCTTACAAAGGACAAAAGCCCATTCTGCTTAGAAGCCAGAGAAGTAAGCAGCACTTCTAATTAACTGAGGCATCAAAACACTTTTCCTGGTGAACAGTACAGCTCAGTTTTCAATATTTAAGAACGGCCATGTCTCATGTCTATGCATATGCTAATGATTTTCACATGTATTAAAACATGTCTTTGGATGGTCAGGTTGACCAGGAAATACATTCAAAGAAATGTGTTGCTGTTTATAAAATTTGAGGTGTTTACAATCATTTTTTTTAATTTCTTACACTTGTGACTTCATCGATCTGAAGATTAATACAGTAGCATTAAAGTCAATTCCTGAAAGTCATTAGCTCCAAATCCCTACCTGCTTGAGCAGAAATTTTGTGGTCTTTGAAAAATTCTTCTAGGTATTTCTGGGAATTCTTCAGGGAACTAAAACTTGTCATTGAAGACTGAACCAGTGACCCTAGCTCAACAGTGCAGGGATCTCTAGCCCCAGGAACAGATACCTGCCATGTTGCCAAGGCCACCTGGTGCTTAGTCTTCATGGCTTATAGCAGTATTTGTGCAACCAGCACACTTCTCCTTTAAGTGTGTACTCATTTAAGTGGGAGTGGGGTGGTGTCTCACTCATTGCCTGGGCTCTCTCTAATGTATGACAGGGTTCAGATAGCTTTGAAAGTCTCATACCGCTCTTTCAAAGAAGGAAAATAAGACATAATACTTTCTGTGTCAATTCTAAGGGCTTTACTATCTTAAATCACTTTCTTCATGAAGATAAGTCTATGAGATAGAATTATTATTCTATTTTACAGACAAAGAAGCTGAGGCATAGGGAGGCTCGGCACTTTGCCTGTGTTAGCCACCCAGCAAGTGACTGAACTGAGATTAGAACCTGGATCTGTCTGTCCCCAAAGCCAGTAGCCTTGAACTCTTTGCCAGATGGCCTTTTATTTACTTTCTGGGACATATACATACCTGATTTCAAGATATTTCATGTGGTCTTGCAAGTACCTGCCATCATCAGACCTCAGAATGGCTCCCACTTTCAGCCACTGTAGAGTTTGACTTATCATGACAGATTCCTTCCCACATAAGTTTTCCTACAACCATCCCCCCATTCCTCTCTGTGCTCTGACTACAAACCTTTCCCATCCCGTCTGTCCGAGATTCAACACACTTTAAAGTTTCCTTAGGAAACTCCTCAGCAACCATGATAATATGGAGATTCTAATAAACAGGAAGAAGATTGTCTCCTAATTTCCTGTCTTAGGGATCTAATTCTCAGCTCTGCCCCAGTGAAGATCCCTGCCTCAGTTAATATGCTTTAGTATTTCCATTTATAAACACGGAGTTTTGAGAACAGAGATTATTTTTGTGACTCACTGAAGTTTGTTCTTTTGCAAAGTAGTAAATTATGTGAAATTACTTCTTTAAATGGAAAGCCATCCTTACTGATGAAGAGGTTATCTGTGTACTAGGTTTCTTTCTATGTCAACGGGTGCCATTTTTAAATATGCCTAATCCTACAAATAAAGAAGAAGTAATATCTATTTAGTACATTATTTCTTCCAAGGTATTTTATAGTCCAGAGGGAAAAGTGGTCAGGGGGAAATGTCCCTACTCAATGTCAAGTCTATCATTGATATGTACAAAATTAATTTCTATTAGTTACTCATTTTAATAGCTTGATGAGGAAGAGAAACTTCATAACCATATAGTATACAAATGCCAATAAACTTGCTCAGCATTACGTAAGAATTCAAACTGAGCAAGATTTGATCTTGGAAAAATGGTTTATATACCTTTACATTGCAAATGCATAAATCTCAACAGAGCTCTATCCTTGATTCTTCTGTATATGCCTGCCAACAAACAATAGGTATTACCATTATTAATTGGATTTATTTATTCTGGGTATCTTCATTCTTGGTTCTTTCACTCACTGCTGCATTGCTATCTCTAGAGTAATAAAATTCAGCTGCACCTTGAGCGGAGCACAGGAAAACTCCACTCTGCTGAACAGGAAAACTGAAAAAGCCCCTGTGCCAGGTACTAGGAATGGTACAAACATTACTCATACACCACTGATACATAGGTGGACGAGGAGGTATTTCATTTAGTGATAGTCTTTTTTACACACATACTAATTTAAATAAACACATTGATCAGCACCAGAAAAGTATGGATGATTGCATAGTTTTGCAATAGGACCTTTATGGAAAGCCTTTAGAACACACTAACTACGGACAATGGGAGAACTATTAACGCCAGTAATAAAATAGCCTATTGAAAGAAATTGGATCAGGGTTAAAAATACCAGGACTGAAATATACTGGATTATAAGGAATAAGTAGTGTCTCAAGAGAAGCCTGCAAGAATTGATCCCATTTCCCTACAGGGCTAAATGAAAGCTTTGGATTTATTTTTATTTATGCAGTAGCCATTAAAAGCACTCTCATGTTCAATTTTTCATGTGAATACTGTTGCACCCTTATTCTTTTATGATACAATGTTATGTGGCAAGGTGAATCAGCAACCTATTTAACTTCGAGGGGCAATTCACAGTGTTGAATTAGACCTTCCCATATAGTTTCCATTAGTTAGCTATTGCCTTCCATACTTTGAACCTTCGTATTATTTGAGACCACTCAGAACGGTTCTGTTAATACGAGCCAATTTGCATTCACAGCTGCATTCATTTGAAATCAGTGGCTGCTTTTTGAAAGATGGAAAATATAGATTAGTGATAGCAGATGTTTCCTAAGGCTACATTCTTGACAACTGAAGGCAAGAAATCCAGTGACCTGTAAGACTGAAATTGGGACTCATTTGTTTAACATATCACGTGGTAGACAATCTGCATTATAGTATTCAAGAGTCACCTGTGCACACGGGTCTTAGGATAAAATAATGTAATGTTTTGACAGAGAAAGAATTTCTTAGAAATGCATGTGCTTCACCATTGGGGTTATTCTGATTAGCAGGCATTTATTACCTATAAATATCTTGAATGTTTCCAACAAAAAGAGCATAGGTATGTTTTGTAAAATCCTTTGGAGAAAAATTCTGCAGATTTTTCTGCATTTTCTTCCCATTTATTTACCTAGGATGATTTTTGCTAAGAAAAATAAATCCTTGAAGCAAACATGTTTATTAAACACTTACATAAATGTCATTTCTGTAGGTGGCCCTGATAATGTGACGCATGTGTGGCGTGAGGAACATGGGCGTGAGGAACTATCCCCAAGCAGCCTGGCTGCACAGTAAGTCTTTCTTTGTTGGTCTGCTGGGTTTTTTTCTAAACTAATAGGTAACTTGTCTGAGTAAGCAATCAACACAATTTATAAACATAATTCTTTTATCAATTTGTAAGACTTTGAAATAGAAAAATCCACTATTGACTGACCAAGAAAAGGACATAGCTGGAATGTAGTAAAGTTGAAACTTATTTTTTCAGATTATCCAGTGACATTTTTGGAGAATGCAACATGAGCATCTCTTTTTCAGTTGTAACATTGTATATAACTAGATCCAGTGTGTCCTGTCTGGATCGGTTACCTATGTCTCTGAGGAAAATCTAGAGGGAGGTCCAATTTCCAACTTTTTTAAGGTCTTTCACTATGAAAGTTGTATAAGCAAATTTTTCACATTACAATTTATTTTGGTTTTTAAAAATCACAGTATCTCTTATGCCAGTCAAGGTAATACAAAATTTGTTTGCTTCCACAGCATTCGCGTAGGTAAAACTGTTTATAGATCATTTAATTTTGGACTCTTATGGGGCATGTTAAATACATTGTCCCTGAAACAGGCAGTGGAAATGACAGCAGCAGTGTTGGCTTCTAAAGACCATTAATGTAAGCAGTGCTCTGAAGTCACTGTAATAATCATAGTAGGGAATGCATGCAGGCGCCCGCAGAAGCTGACTGAAGTAAATTCCTATAGCTCAAGGCAAATTTAGAGACTAGATGGCCTGTTATGTAAACGTTGTTTTGGCCTGATAAATTATACTATTGCAATTTTTTGACTCTAGTCCCAAAGGATACATTTCTGCACTAATGAAATTTGTACAAATAAAATGAAATACAGGACTTATTTTTAGCCATTTTTTTTTTTTTCTGAAATAGGATCTATGCAGTTGTTTATAAACTTTCTATTATTTAATGAGAAGTTCTCGAACTCTGGGTAAATTCTAGGCTAATTCCTTCCATAAACAGCCACATCCTATGTCTGCTTCTACCTTTCTCCTCCCCTAAGGTGGCTGAACCAGGTGCTCTTTCCAGAGCAGTCAAGCAACCTTGGACAATTTCCCCCTAGCTAGGATGCCATGTTCCAAAAAATCAGGTCTTATAGAGCCATCAAAAATACTTAAAAAAAAAAACCTTTCTATTGAGACAAGTGTATGGTTATACCAAGTTGAAACTAGGTACCTTTATCAGAGCCTTGAGGCATCCATAGCATTGATAATACTAGCACTTCAGACCACAAATTCCACAAACAATGTAGTTGCTGGCAGCCAGCTCACAGTTTATTAGGAAGAATTCAATACTTTTAAGATGGTTCTTGTTGAGATTGATGAAATTAAGTATTTCTTATATTTAGACTTCCTTTCCATTCCCATTTTAAAATAATCACAGAATGGCAATATTTGGCATAAGATAAAAGATGTTTTGGTCCAGAATTTTCTAAAGAAGGCTGCTTAAAAATATTTTTCCCTCATTGCTCTTCTCTCTCCTTATTATTTTTGTCCTAAGGTTATTATTTGTATTATTCTGTGTGTGTGTGTGTACACTCACACAATGTACACATAAGCTCATCTTTCATTGCAAATATTCTTGGAAAATAAGTAGGATTATATACAAAAATACATAAATTAAATGGTTTAAAAGAATAATTAGATATTTATGCTAAAGCAGTGGCACATAGATATGGAATCTTAATTTTCAGAGTGTATTAAATGTAATCGCCAAAATCTTGGCAATCAAATGTTCTTCCTGAAATTAAGAGAATGGCTTAGATAACATTTCAAGGTCACTTTTAGTGCAACATTCTTCTACTTCTATTTTAAGCTGGAAAATTCACCATGAGAATCCTTTGTTCATTCCACACAGAAGGTTAGACCAATATTTTTCTTTTGAGCACTATACCAGGATGCAAATGGCTCTATGCTATAATAACTACAATATATGGAAATGGTTACTTTTTTTTTTTTAGTGTGGAGGCTATCAATTGTATTTAATTTTTTTTATTTTTCTAAAGACTTTATCTGAGAGAGAGAGAAAGAGAGAGAGCATGAGTCGGGGGAGGGGCAGAGGGAGAAGCAGGCTCCCTGCTTAGCAGGGAGCCCAATGCAGGCTCCATCCTAGGACCCTGAGATCATGACCTGAGCAGAAGGCAGATGCTTACTGACTGAGCCACCCAGGCACCCCTATCAATCGTATTTAAATGAAGGTCAGCTATCTGATGAGTTAACTGTGCTCTGACTGCCACATTAGAGATTTCTCTCGCTGTAGATTTTCTCTTTAAAGTTCTTCAAGGATCCTGTAGTATTAACCCACATTTAAATACCCTAAGACTACTTTGACGTTAATGCAAACATTTTCCTACATGTTTACTAGCTATGCCAGGATAAGTCTCTTCCCTTAGTATTTGAATAAAATCTAAGTTAAACATCTGACAGAACTGGTTAATTTGTGTATTGTGTGGTTTGATTCGAAATAGATGGTCCCCAAATCAGCTATTGACATTTATTCTATCTCTCCTGTACATGAAATTCAATCATAAACACTGAGGGAAGATGTTACAAAATAGAGATGCAGCCTCATAGTTGAAGTGACAGGGCACGCACAACACACACGTATTTACTCACTCATGCTAATGCCTCAGAAATCCTAGGCTATATTCTCACATGCCAGTCAGGTTAAAGGGACACATGAAAGTGGTTAATTCGGAAACACTGAATTGGTTATTTAAAGAAAAGGAAGGAACTTATATTGTTCAATTAGAGTCCACTATTTTTTTAAATCACAATTAAATATATTTATTTGAAGAATGTTATAGGTGGAAGGGATTAGCAGATCCTTCAGCCCCCTGCATATCATTTGACAAGGGAAGAAACTGAGGTCCAGAGGGGTCTGCCAGATTTAGAGGAGAAAAAGAAAAGAAAAGAAAAACATAGAAGACTCATAGGTTGTTCTTACATTGAAAAATTATCATTTAAAAAAAAGAAAAAATTATTCATTGTTTATCTGAAATTCAGATTTAACTGGGAGTCCTGTATTTCCTCTGACAACCCTAGCCCCGTAATTTTTTTCTTTCATGTGAACATGCCTAGAAATAATCTTAAGATCACTTATGACTGGATATTAAAATAACTAAATCTAAAGATAATGTCCACAGAGAAGTAAGCGATCAGAGGATGCAGAGCCAGTGTGCACTTAGATCAGATGGAGGAAGATGTTCTACTTCCAGTTTCAATGCCCAAGTCAACTAATGCCAAACAACCAGGGACTTAAATGATCTTGACAAAATAACTTTATTCTCTTTTTAAATGACTTAATTATATATTCTTTTCTAATTCTATAGGCTCCTAATACTGGAAAACTTTGAAGATGCTCTCTTAAATATATCAGCAGATAGTCCTTATATTCCTTACTTGGCATGTGTGAGAAATGTCACTGACAATTTGTCCAGGGGATCACAAGGTAATACTCTTCTTAGTAGTCAAAATGCTGCTTAGGGTTCTAATTCTGTTCTAAAGTAGTAAGTCTTTTAAGACATTTGCTTCAAAAATAGAAAGGTTTTTAAAAGATTTTAGTTTCCATACGCATGAGTTTCAGTTTGGTAGTTTGATATATGAAAGGAATATCTAATTGTGTTATTATATTATTACTTCTGTTCCTGCTGCTAGTACTTCTGGCCACCTGGACAAACTTTAATTTACGATGGCCATGTAACAGAGAATATGATAATGACCACCCAAACAAACTTGCCATGTTTCTGGAATTATTGGTAGTTCGTATAACCCTTCATGGCATTTTCTGTGTCCTTAATAATCTTAGTTATCAAAAAACAATGAAGAATGATAATATAGACTTCCCAAAGCAGGTGTAAATTATATAAACAAAGGATTTTTGTGTGGAAGACTATTTTTACTTTCCACCCTTATACACTTTATTTTCAATTTTCTGCCTACATGGACAACCATGAATATGGCATTTAATCAAATGTTTCTTTTCCTTTTTCAAGAGAAAATACCAAATTTCTCACCTTTTCCAAGGGATCTACATTTACTTTTCCCACACCAAAATAGTTTCTTGAGACTTAATGGCAAGCAAATAGCACACAAGTATTTAAGCGTGGTCTCTGTTTACTAGGCATGAATTAATCAAGGTTGGAAGGGTGTATATGTGTCACAGTGATTATGCAATCTGTTCTCCCCCAAACACTTCAACTTAACAGTCTATCCAAAAGTCAGAAATAAAAGCAGATTTAGTTCACAAAGAGCCAAAAGTGTGTAGCACCTTTGCTAGAAATATTTTTGTCTCTAAGCAGAATATCTATGAATATTTTAAAAATAATGAACTCTGTAGTCTCCATGGTTCAAGGAAAGGTTAAATTTTCACTTGTCTTATACTTAGATTGAACTAGGCCATTATCTTAGGAAAAACTTAGCAATAAATTAGGATAAAGGTGTTTTTCAAATGGGTTTCCTAAATGACCTTGCAGTTCACATAAGGTAACTCTTCTCTCTTCCTTTACAGAAAATTTAAGACTCCTGCAGTCCATAATTTCATTTAAAAAATCTTTTCTTCAAAATGGTTTTTATGAGGATTACTTTTCTTCAGTTCCTGAAGTCCTGAAATCAAAAGTAAGTCATGAAAGAAAAAATAAATAAATAAACCTTGACATTGTCTGTAATGCTCTGGCAAGATGTATTTCAGTTTAAGTTTTAAATCTATAGCTTCATAAATATTTGTCCTATTTTGACTAGATTAATGCCAGAAAAAGGGGGACAAAAGGGTTCTTGTGCTATAAAATGTCATTTTGTTCTTAATTAGTGGATATCTCTATATGAAATGACCAATAAAGACCTAACTGCAGTATTCACATACATAAAGGAATGGCTAATAATATAGTTATCTCATTAAGCTTCATAATTTCAGAATAGTACTCATAATATGATTTCTAATTTAAGTTGGCCTCGGTTTTTAAAACTATAAAAGTGGATCTTAAAAGCTAGTGTTTAGACTTCACAGTGTGCAAAAAGCTCAGAGTTGACTAACCTTATTTTTATTGTCATCAGAAGCAGAAACTAATAAATCATATTAAGATGTATGATATTAAACAAAGGAGGGAAAGCAATGAAAAAAATTTTAAACTCTGAAGTTTCAATTGGTTCACATTTATCTATTATTCTTTGTTTAGCTCATGCATATAGTATACAGGTTATCATGATAATTCACTTCATTTCTTAAATAACCCTAATAAAATTTGAAAGCAGCTTTCCTAGTAAGAACAGTTTAATTGAATTTAGGTAGGCAAGGATAAAGCAAAATTAGAACTGGTTTATTCAGGGCAAACAAGATGACTTTCTGTATATTCAAGATGGTCTAATTAAGCAGGCATCCAAAACATATGTCCATGTGTATTATAAGTAGGTAATGCTAGTGCGGTTACCTCCATTTTCTCCTGATCTTCTAGACAAATCAAAATTTCTAATGCACCTAATTTAGCAGTATCTTAATTTGTGCAAATGAAAAGGAAGTTATGCATTCATCTGGAAAATTCCTACTCATCCTTCAAGGACAAGTTTAAATGTCACTTCTATAATATTAGAGTATTGCCTTTCTCCCTGTTTCTCAGCCAGGATAATGGCTTTGTGTGCACATAATATTTATCCATTCATTCATTCAATCCATCATCTATGGTCCCATAACACTAATCTATTTATTTAAAAGACATAATCTCTAACCCCAAAGTCCTTATAGCAATCCACTGTAGCAGATGGAAAAGCAGACCAATAATTATGACACAGTGAGATAAGTGTTGTGGTATGTGGATGGACAGGATTCTGTGTATGGAGGTGGGAGATTTAACTCCAATTGTAGGGAATGGAGGTGGAGAGAAGAAATTTCATGGAAGAGAGAATACTTGCTCTTACAGGCTGAGTAGGATTAGGTTACAGTCCTACATTCCACACATAGAGACCTGCATTTATTAAGACAGAGGTATGAACCTGAAGGACAGATATAGGTTACCTGTAGTCATGTGCCTGTCTGGAGCAGAAGGTGCCTATGGGAGAGGCAGGAAGGGGGACTGCAGAGAAACTGGGCCCAGATCCCAAAATCCTCTTTCTGCTTAGTCACGGAGTTTGAATCTGGTCTGGAAAGTTGTGCATTTGAAGAAAGTAAAATTTTCATTTTAGAAAGAGACCTCTCTGGGAGAACTATGGAGGACAGATTGGAGAAAAGCCAAGTAGGTGATTTCTGCAGTAACCTAAGCAAAAAGTGAACCCTGTACTTTGTCAGTGGCAGAGAAAGAAGGAAGAAACGGTTTCAAGAATGGGGTAGGAAGTTAGGTGACACAACGTGGCAGCCAGTGGGCATAAAGAAGAGGAGTCTGATAGCAGTGAGATTTCTGGCTTTTGGAACTTATTATTTAGCATTATAACTTGTTGTATAAGTAAGGTCTGTTTCCCTCCTTAGAGGGTAAACTCAGATAAAATGTGGCCTCTGTATCTCTAAGCCCCACATTTAGCACACAGTAGGAGCTTAAGACAACTCATGGATGTGTGAACAAATGAAGGTGTTAAAAGAGAGCCCTGGTGATATAACTGCGTCACCTGGACAATTATTCATTGTAGTTCTCAAATTGTGAAGTCATCAGGCAGCGCAAAATATACACCAGTGAAATTGAAACAATACATTCTCAATCATTTACGCTCATGGAATGGGAAATAGATGTAAGAATAATTTAAAACAGCATCCACATTTTGACTATACTGCTCCACTTTGGGGTTACATTATGAAAAAAGTTCTAGAAGCCACAGAAGTGGAAATAAACTACAATCCTGTCCTTTGGGTAGAAAGTCTGTTGTCATTTACAACAAGCATGGTGGCTATCTGCAATTGACAGAACCCCTACATTCCAAGACTATAAGTTCCCTGAGGAACGTTCCTAAGTCTGTCCCTCTACTATTGTATTCTCAGCACCGGGCGTATGGACACATGGAAAATATTCAGTATGTATCACTGAAAGAATGAAGATAAATTCTTACAGTTTTATAGCAAGAGATGATTTAACTTCCTTGCTTTGCCTTCCCTGGTAATTAGTGTCTTAATTGTGACAGTCAGTTAGGGCCTACCCATTCTAAAACTTTACTCATGGCATTTCTAAGAAAGTTTAGACCCTCCAAAATGTCAAATGCTTGCCATTCAAAAGTGACTTCTCTCTAGTTCCAACATTGTACTCTTACTGAGCTTTTGTGTTTTCTCCTTCCTTCATTGTGAGAAGGATAGCTTCCTGATTGGGGAACTATACCTAAAGTGGATATTCCCCATATTGGGCAGAAATATGGGTAACACAATATTTTTATTATAACACCTTTAAATTTTTAAGTAGGTTCCTTTCCCCGGCATTTACTTGCCAAGAGCCCAGGAGCACTGCTGTTTTATCACTTTTATACCTATGATATTTTGAGGGTTTTGTTTGTTTGTTTGTTTGTTTTGAGGGGGCATGGGGGCAGAGGAAGAGGTAGAGAGAGAATCTTAAGTAGCCTCCATGCCCAGAGTGAGCCCAATCCAGGGCTTGATCTCACGACTCTGAGATCATGACCTGAGCCAAAATCAAGAGTTGGACACCCAACCAACTGAGCCACCCAGGTGCCCCGATATTTTGAGTTCTTATTTAAATGTAACTTCCATTTCTGATTCAGATGCATTCAGGGACCACACGCACTGGGGAATTCAGTCACAGCTGGACATGGAGTTAGTTATGGGTCATTATTCACATTTGACCTAAGACCTTCTTCACTATGTGGACCAGGGTCATGATAAAGGAGAAAGGACTGTACATGAGGTTCTGACAAACCTACAATCTGGATTTGACACACTTTGGGGGTTTTTTTTGTTTTTTTTTAAAGATTTTATTTATTTATTTGAGAGAGAGAGAATGAGAGCCAGAGAGCACGAGAGGGAAGACGGCCAGAGGGAGAAGCAGACTCCCTGCTGAGCAGGGAGCCCAATGTGGGACTGGATCCCGGGACTCCAGGATCATGACCTGAGCCGAAGGCAGTTGCTTAACCAACTGAGCCACCCAGGCACCCTTGACACACTTTGGAAGAGAGAATTTTAATTCTCTGGATTTAAGATTGACTATTAATGATCCATGAAGCTTCTAAAAATTTAATGCATGTATTGCTTTTAGAAGAAAGTAGTAAATAATGACAAATACTATATGACCTTCAGGTTGCTCCTTGATGGATGTGCTCCACAATGCATTCCACATTATTGACCCTGAATTAGACCCTTATTTCAGAGAACCAATTCTACTTCAGTAGCATGGCTAGATTTCTAATTTCCCCTTCAATAACTTTTATCAAGGGAAGATTATACTGTATAGACTTTTACTGGTTTCTCATACATGTATGCCAAACTTGCAATTAAAAAATGTATTTGGGGGGCGCCTGGGTGGCTCAGTCGTTAAGCATCTGCCTTTGGCTCAGGT
Source organism: Callorhinus ursinus (assembly GCF_003265705.2). Lineage (NCBI taxonomy): Eukaryota > Metazoa > Chordata > Mammalia > Carnivora > Otariidae > Callorhinus > Callorhinus ursinus. The sequence goes on from NW_027397064.1 coordinate 20,607,288, forward strand.
CATGATCCCAGGGTCCTGGGATCCATCCCCGCATTGGGCTCCCTGCTCCGCAGGAAGCCTGCTTCTCCCTCTCCCACTCTCCCCACTTGTGTTCTCTCTCTTGCTGTGTCTCTCTCCCTGTCAAATAAATAAATAAAATCGTTAAAAAAATGTATTTGGGTCAAAATATATACATGTATATATTTATATATATATAAGTTGAATATATATATGAATATATATGAATATATATAAGTTGAATATATATATATATTTTTTACTCTACTGAGTAAAACTCACATTTACTATACCCTCAAAGCTTGATTAAAACAAATTCATTGGGCTACCAGTATTTATCCTTTTCTTTAAAAAATCATGAAAAGTCACTGAAGGATGTGACAAGAAGGCTTGACTCCATTTATTAGAAGTTTAATCATATCTATTATTTGGAAAATCAAAGGAAAGAATAGAGTGGCAAACACATAGTTACAGCTGGTAAAACAATTGGACCTGTAATGGAAATTTTCTCATAGCAGTAAGACTAGTGAGTAGAATTTTAATATGCATGAGGCTATTTTAGATGGTTCAAAGCCAGAAGTCAATTAGAATATTAAATACAGTAAAAAATAGACCAATGATATTTACTATCAAAGATGATCAGTGTTTAATTGCTAGTGCCTACATGTAGTTACTATAAATCTTTCATCTAAGACACATAATCGTACCTTTCCCATTTGATATATGGAAAGAAACATCCCTAAACATTTGCCTGTATCATAAAATACTTCATTTCTATTGAAATGCAACTTCTGATTGAAATTGAGTTGCAATGAATGACATATATATTTGCTTCCTTTGGTGTTGCTCCAAATTATTTGACTTCTATTTCTCTCTCTGTCTTTTTTTTTTTAAGACAGAGGAGGGGGAGGCGCAGGGGGAGAGGGAAAGAGGGAATCTTCAGCAGACTCCACACTCAGCATGGAGCCCAATGTGGGGCTCAATCTCATGACCCTGAGATCATGACCTGAGCTGAAATCAAGAGTGAGAGGCTTAACTGACTGAGCCACCCAGATATCCCAAATTAATTGACTTCTTAAAAAGAATAGCTCCAGGGTGGCTTCCAAGCACTACAGAACTTTTAAGCACTTCCAAGGAACAAAGGCACCCAGTTTCCCTCAATAGGTAAGAGAGTAGAAGATAATGTCCAAAACAGTGCAGACACTTCTGAAAATCCAAGTGTATTCCCATTCATATTTTAAATGCAGTCTTATTAAAATGCATGTGATTCACATGCTGCATTTTAAAAAAGCTTTTTTCTTGTCAATGATTTTTTTTAATTGTGGTAAAATACATGCAATATAAAATTTACCACCTGAAGCATTTTTAATTGTACAGTTCAGTCTTGTTAAATGCATCCACATTGTTGTGCAACCAATCTCCAGAACTCTCTTAATAATTCAAAACTGAATCCCTGTACCTATTAAAATAACACGTCTTCCTCTCTCCCCCTAGCCCCTGGCAACCACAATTCTACTTTCTGTCACTATGAATTTGACTACTCTACATTCCTTATTTAAATGAAATCATCCAGTATTTGTCTTTTTGTGACTGGCTTATTTCACACATCACAAGGTCCTCAAGGTTCATCCGCATTGTGGCATGTGTCAGAATTTCTCTCCTTTTTAAGACTGAATAATATTCCATGTGTATCTATATACTACATTGTGTTTATCCATTCATCTGTCAGTGGACACTTGGATTGTGTCTGCCTCTTGGTTATTGTGAATAATGTTGCTATGGACCTGGGTGCACAAATATTTGTTTGAAACCCAACTTTCAATACTTTTGGGTATATACACAGAAGTGTATATCCACAGAAGTGGGATTGCTGAATCATACCAGTAATTCTGTTTTTATTTCTGAGGAAACTCCATACTGTTTTCCACAGTGGTTGCATCATTTTCCATCCCCACCAGCAATGCACAAGGGTTCCAGTTTCTCCACATCCTTCCCAACACTAACAAGTTTTCTTTCCCTCTTCCTTTTTTACTTACAGTAGCCTTCCTAATGCGTACGAGGAAGAAAGACTTTTTTTTTTTTTTTTGCCAAAACTGCTTTGCTCTCTGCCTTTCCACATGACTTAAAACATATACTAAAATATAAATTAGTTGAAGTATTTGTGATTTAAATGAGATAAAACTAAACCACATTTTTTTAAACCTTTGAATCTACAAGATCTGAGTCCAGTGGGGAAATGCAGGTCTAATAGTTCCAAAAGTTTTATAAAATTCTTAAGCAATAAACTCAAGTCACAGAAAATAATGCTTCGTGGTAAAACTTGCCAAATGCCAACTAAAAAAAACATATGCACAGTGTTTTTTTGAAGTAAATCAATTTTGGTTACTTATTATCAACTACCAAATATTTATAATAATATAACTAATCTATTTCCCACTCCTTCCCCTTTCTGGAAAGCTCTCTCAACTTCGAAACTTGACCGAACTTCTTTGTGAATCTGAAACTTTCAGTTCAATAGAGAGAATGTGCCAGCTCTCTGATGTGAACTTTGGGGACCTATGTGAAGAAAGTGCATTTCATGTGCAGCTCCTTGAAGCAGCAGAGTTTGGCACCGAAATAGCAACCAACTTACTGTACCATGACAATATTATATCTCAAAAACTGAGGGATTTGCTTACTGGGGATCCAAGCAAAATGAATTTAAATATGGATTGGTAAGTATCTTCATTGCCTGTTTCCTTGGGGAAACCCCTTCTCAAATAATTATGGATATGCTTAGCTCAGCTTCTTCTTCTCTTCTGTTTTGTTCCAGGTTGCTAGAACAGGTACTGCAAATGAATTACTTGGAAAATATCACACGGTTAATGCCAATCATAGAAGCCATGCTGCATGTCAATAACAGCGCAGACCCTTCTGAAAAACCAGGTGCTTCCCCTCCCCCATTTATTTTAAGTGTTGTCTTACAAGAATGCGTGTGATTCTCATGCTGCAGTTTAAGAAAGACTTTTTTGAAGTTCCCAACCAAACCTGCTTTGTATCTGCCCTTATACATGAGAAATCTGAAGCTTTCAAATATGGTTACTTGTCTAAAATAAACACACAGAAAGCCAGCAGAGGATGAAATAGGGAAATTTGATTTCACAGCAAAAAGATCTTCAAAAATTTAACTAGTTAGACCATTCACCTTTTATTTCTCTGATATATTAAAGTGCATTAGCTAGGATGGAATTTATTTACTTCCATGAAAATAATCTGATTTAAAAAATAAAAAGATGTACTGCTGTCTATAGAAATCTCAATTCAGAACCTCCTATTAGTATTCTGAGTTTGATGCCCCATGCAATACTTTTCTTCTTTGCATAATACCTCAGTACTGAAAAGAAAGGCATTCAGAATTTTGGACAACAGACAGCCACAAAATTCAAAGGGCACTAAGTCCAAAAATAAAGAGGGTGTATTTGCATAAGGGATACTTCATGAAGAAATCGAGAGATATTTGCAGAATGGAGATTATAATCTGCTAAAATAAAGTCAAAATATCATTTGTTATGCATTAAATGACCCAAATATGAAAAAATTATAATCACTGTCCTAAAAAAGTTTGAAGTTAAACACATTCTATTTAAAAGTGAGGTAATGACTATTAAAAATTCTTGATAAACTGTAACATGCTGGGCAAAGTTAAGCAAATGTGCTCTACAGCATTATGTTGTAGATTTAGCCAACCTTGTCCTAAGTTGACAATATTATATGATCCGAGGTTGAAAAGCATTTTGAATTTGTGTGATGTTTTAAATCAAATGGAAGGATATATATTTACTGCATGTGATCAAAGTCTGTGAGGAAATCATATTTTTTTTAATCAACCTTGTGTTGTAGACATCTAAGGAAAAGTTATAACCCAACAATCTGTTGCCTTGGGTCAATGATACCATAATTGAAACAAGTCTAAATCAGATAGAAATAGATCCTAAAGATGCAGGGTTCGCCAAAACTGAGAGATCTCTGCTCCTGACACAAGGCATGTATGTTGAGTGTATGTTTTAGTCTAGAAGACTTCTCTTATGTTAGTACAACAACTTAAAAAGAATCACATTGCAACCAACACGCGTATTGTTTTCTTTTTTTTTTTTTCTTTTAGGTCAGTTAATAGAAATGTTTAAAAATGTTGAAGAGCTGAAGGAAGAACTGAGGAGAACGACAGGCATGTCCAATAGGAGTATTGACAGTCTGCTGGCCATTCCTATCCCTGAAAACAGAGCTGAGGTGGGGCTTAATATAGTTGTACTTATAGCCAGATCTTAAAAAGTTTAAATCATGTGTAGTATTTGTTGAGCACTTATCAGTAAAACACTGAGAAGTTGCTTGTAGATCTGGTGAATTTTCCATGCAAATGATAAAATTAGAGGCTGAATTCCTTGTGGGGTTAGAAGAAAAATCCTAAAGCAAGACGATTATTACTATCTTTTCCTTTCCTTCTAGTTTTCCTTCTCCTTCATCTTCCCTCCTTTGTGCTCTCCTTTTCCTTACCCCTAGATAGTTTTCTTAAATAAGTGGTGCCTCCAATAATTCTGTATATGCACAATCACAATCACATTTCCTGAGATAAATTTACACTTTGATGTTATAATGACATCAAAGTCAGATTTCAGTAATCTAATTGGGAAAAAAAAAACAGACCATTTACAATTTGTTGAAATGAATACTCAGTTTGGCTTTTTAAAAGTCCCAAGACAAAACATAGTATATAAAATAGATAGGATCCAGGGAACTCTGGGCAAGTTTGTGGGTATAGTGAACATGTTTGGGTATGACAATGAATAATGTCATTTCCTCATAGGCTGATAATAGGGCTTTCCACTTGAAATGTCTCTTCTTTTATCCCTTTTCCAAGTCCATTGTCTGGAAATGTCATAGAAATTTTCCAAAAGAACTGCAGATCTTAAGGCCTCATCTGTTCAAAACTTACGCGTGACAGAGTGTGTCATTTCTAAGCACAGCCCAGCTATTCTTCAATATCGGACAAAGTTTTTGAAAGCCTTGAAGACTGCCTTAGGGAAATATTTAGGTTTACTTGTGTCCTGTTCACTGGTTCCCTCATACAAAAATTAAAACTGCTTTGCCTTCCCTCTTGTTCTAGCGAATAGTCATTGACCTTTTCCCTTTGATCTCACCTTTGATCTAATTTCAGTAATCAAGTGTTTGGCTTCTGAAGAGCAGGTTGATTTTAGTAAATAAAAACACAAATGAGGAGTGTACATTCTTAACTACTTTCAAAAGGAAAGAGAGAAGAGTTTCAACAATCTTGAATTTCCTAAACTTTTCTCTTGATTTCAACTCAACAGCAATAGAGTCTTCTTACTTCTCATATACACACCTCACTTTTCACACAGCATCACTGTCCAGGATGGTTGATTCACATTATTATGTAATTCTGGGCTTTTTGTTCTTTGCCCTTTATCTCTTGATAGACATACCCAGAGGTTCTTATGTAAGATTATAACTTCAAATTATTTTAAAAACAAAATGCAATTTAAATACACTAAATAAAATTTTAAAGGAAAAATGAGTCTTAAACGAATATTTTTCCCAAACTTAACTCCTGATCAATTCTTTCCTGGTGGATCACTCACTCAGTTGTTCAAACAGGAAACCTCAGAACCATCACACTTCTTTGTGTCTTTTTCTCCATCTTGTTTTTTAAGCTTTCCAGTAAACTCTGGCTCTCTGTAGTTTTATTGCGATTATTTATTTATTGTGATTAGTGCTTTAAATGAAAAATATATATATATATATTTGACTTGGAGTATAATTTATCATATTTTTAAATGAAGTCTAAGAATAAAGAAAAACCTTTCTTTTGAGAGATAGTTCTCAGAGGATTCACAACTGAATAGTTTTCTTCCTCCAACTTGCAGATTATTTCTCGTGTGTTCTGGTTGCATTCTTGTGATGCTAATATGACCTATTCCAAAATGGAGGATGTGATGAAGGAATTCTGCAGCCTGCCTCTTCCAGAAAGATCCCGGCAGTCTTACCTCATTGGACTCACCCTTCTGCACTACTTGGACATTTACAACTTCACATACAAGGCAAGTTGCTATTGCTGAAATATTTTATATTCACAGTTTAGTACAAATACATTTGATTACATGAGTATGCTCCCTGATACTGTAATGAATGAGATCCATTTATCTAGCTTTTGGAATTATAGCTTTATTTTAGAGCTAAATAGGACCTTAGTGATCATATACTGCAAATTTGCACATTTTATAGATGAGGAAATTAATATTATTGCCTTATTAACTCTCAGTTTGTGTATCCAAGGCCATGTATTAAATTTAATATATATTATACTAAAGTATGAAATACAGATGTTGTGTGTGTGTGTATATACATATATATTTTTACAGTGAACAAGCATTAATTTGGTAGGATAATAAAGATTAGAGCAAAGTTTGTTGTTTTTTGTTTTTTTTAGTAGGTGCTTTTTTGGTCTTAAAAATTTGTGTGTGTATTTTTCCCATCAATTTAGAAAGAGGCTACTATTATTTATGCAGTACAACAAAACAAATGGGTCACTATCAGAGTTTAGAAAAGTCAGCAATGACTTCATCTTACAATAAGTACATGCTTCATAAGTACTTGTGTAATACAAAACTGAAAGAAAAATATAAACATAGAAGAATTAAACATCTATTTCACCTATATCTATACTAGATCAAAAATATTTACATGTTACTGCAAACACTGAAAAAATGTTTTTCCCTTTAAAGTAAGAAAAACCAGAAGCAACATGGCTGACTTTTGTTGTTATAGCAAAGGGAGTGAAAATGTTTCAAGACTAGTTATCAATAATCCTATTCTGGGTCATCATTTTCTCACACCTATATTTCTGCAATGGCCTCTTAATTGACCTCCCTGCCTCCATACATGCAACCTCCCCACCACCACCCTGCCCCACCATCCCTAAGCAGCCAGAGTGATCCTTTTAAAATTTTAAGTCACATTATGCCAACCCTGTGCTCAATACCTTCCGGTGGCTCCCCAGTCCCTACAGGGACCCCATGATCTGTAAAGCCACTCCCATCTCTAAAATTCTCTTTCCTACTTGGTGACTCCTTGGGCCCATGACTGCTACATGGAACCACTCAATATTTCAAATGCCAAGAACAGTGCCAGGCCCAAAGAGGCACTCAGCAAATATCCATTAACTAGACAAATGGTTATTTTACATAAACTATAAACTAAAATGCATATGAAATGAAATTATTAATTTTATTCATCTAAAATGTTAATCCTTATTTTATATTGCCTCTGCAGAGCAGATATCAAACCAAATATTTTTTGTTAAGTCTAGTAATTAATTATGTGCATTTGACAAGCAGAAGACCATTCCTACTTCTTTTAAGTATTGCAAAGAAAAATAATGAAAAATTTCTCATCACTAGTCAATTTATTTCACATCAGTGTAGGAATGCCCAGAATGTAGGAATGCCCAGAATTTTGGCAGAATTGGAAGAAAAATTGTAATGTTGATTATAATTTAGAAAAAATATAACTGAAATTAGTAGCTGTGTTAGTGAGTTGGCTGTGTCTTCACAGTGTCTCTCCAACTGCATCTTGTGCTCATAATGGTGGTCTTTGACTTTACTGGACATGTAAAGAACTTTCCCTCCTCATGGACCTCACACATCTTTCCCGCCCTGCCTATAACCTTCCTCTGCTTATTCTTCCTCTGTTTTGCTCTCCATTGGGGTGCAATGTGGGAAAAATCTTTCTTGAATCTTAGCGAAACTCTCTAACCTCCTCATATTCCCCAGTCTTTTTTTATTGATTTGTTTGAAATCTGTTCCTTCTATTAGACCAAGGCTCCTTGAGTGGAGGGATGGTATCACTTGGTATGCCACCATATACCCATCTCCTCACCATGCTGGGGACATAGCAGGCACTCAATTAACGTTTGGTGATTAAATGAATGAGAGGATGAAATTACTTTAAAATTTTAAAATATTTCCAGTGTATCTTCATGCTGCAGAAAAGCATTGTGGGATTATGATTAAACTAGAATTACATGAGCTTTTTGACAGAGCTTTTCTGATTTTAAGGATCATATTATATGATTTTTGAGCAATAGTATATCCACGAAGAGTTATGTAATTGACATTTGCCCTTCTGACTTTTAAAATCATTTATTTTTGGCAACTTTATTGGAGTATAATTTATGTACCATAAAATCCACTTATTCGAAGTATCCAATTCAATGATTCTTTTAGTAAATGTATGGAATTGTGCAACTATTACCACAATCTAATTTTTGAACATTTCCATCAATCCAGAAAAAAAACCTCATGTCTATATGCAGCTACTTCTGATTCTGACCTCTAGCCCATGCGGCCCTTGATCTATTTTCTGTCTCTAGAGAATTTCCTTTTTTAGACATTTTATATACACTCAATCATACAATACGTGGTCTTTGTGTTTGGCTTTTTTTTACTCAGTATAATGTTTTTGAATTTCATGCATATTGCAAGATGTGTCAGTATTTCATATCTTTTTATTGCCAAACAGTATTCTAGTTAAAGGATGTACATTTCCTTTGTCCATTCATTTGGATCATTTCTACTTTTTTGGCTATTGTGAATGATGCCACTATGGACCTTCTCATACAAATCTTGGTGTAGACATGTTTTCATTTCGCTCGGATAAATACTTAGGAATATAATTGCTAGGTTGCATGGTAAACTTATGTTTGAGTATTTAATTAACTTCCACATTTTTTTCCAAAGTGACTATACCTTTTAAGATTCTTACCAACAGTGTGTGTGGGTTCCAATGTCTCCACATACATCATTTATTTTTATTCTGTTCCCGATAGGTGTTTTTCCCTAGAGAAGATCAAAAGCCAGTAGAAAAGATGATAGAACTCTTCATGAGGCTAAAAGAGATTCTCAATCAGATGGCTTCTGGCACACATCCGCTGCTAGATAAAATGACATCCCTGAGACAAATGCATCTGCCCAGAAGTGTTCCATTAACACAGGTAGGAAAGTCACCCAGTAATGTGCTTATTGGGAAATTCCTCTTGTCACAATAACTTTTATTTGATATTAGTTCTAATACATTCAGCTACAAAGATAGTACATTGAGAAAAAGCACCTGCAGGAAAACTCTTCTACTCCGGCAAAAGTTTTTGCCACTTAAGTCAGTGAAGTTCAGCATTCTGCATTTACATTTGGGAAACATGTTTTAAAGGAATTATGGAAGCTATAAGGATACTTTAAGCATTACCAGGTTTTCTTCTGTATTGTTCTCAGCAGCGTTTATAGCTTTCTAGTGTTAATAAATGGTGGATTTTTATTTCATAGGCAATGTACAGAAGCAACCGGATGAACACACCCCAAGGATCATTTAGCACCATCTCCCAAGCATTGTGTTCCCAAGGAATCACCACTGAATATTTAACTGCCTTGCTGCCCTCTTCTCAAAGGCAAAAAGGCAACCACACCAAGGATTTTTTGACTTATAAATTAAGCAAAGAACAGATTGCTTCCAAATATGGAATTCCCACACATACCAGTGAGTATACTTCAAAATCGGCATAGTAACATCATCTGACAACATTGTCTACTGTAGCTTAGCCTTTTATAATCAATAAAGTATTAGTTTTCCCCAACACTACTGCAGCACTTACCACACATCAAACATGTTTGCGTATTAACTGATTCACGCTTTACAACAAGCCTAGAAGGTGTGCATCTCCATCTTACTAAGAGGAAATGCACAAACAGACTAACTGGCCACAGTCACCCAACCTTAAAGTATCATAGCTGCAATCTGAACTCAGCGGTCTGCTGCAAAGACTAGCCTCTTAACCACAACATTGAGAATTTGTCAGTCACAACATCACCGTCCTTGCTAGTAAATAATACAAAAACGTGCTTTAAATCTACTTAGTTCAATGTTTTTCTTAACTTTTTTGAGAATTAGAAAGTTGTATCACACATAGAAAAGTTCTGAATGCAGCAGAAATATAAATGTGTAGTGGCACATCAACCCCACGATGCTTGAGATGCAAAATTCCATCAGCTGGGCTCTTCCACATAATATACGGATGTTTAGTATAGCAATTGGATTGACTCATTTATTCATCTTTTTACTCATTCAACATTCATGGGCCAACTCTTATGTATCTGGTACTCATATCCTAGTAGCAGATTTTTGTATATGTTTTTAAATTAAGCACTGGTGAGGTGGATCTGTTGGAAGATATTCTGAAATGTGATTTTCAACCTTTCTAACTCCTCTTGGCAAAATGCCATCCCTTATCATAGGCTTATTTATTGAGTTAAACTTTCACACCTCAAAAAAAGAGATTTGTTACTATACTTTCTTACTTTTTTCCTTTTTTAAAAATTTTGTTATGTTAATCACCATACATTACATCATTAGTTTTTGATGTAGTGTTCCATGATTCATTGTTTGCATGTAACACCCAGTGCTCCATTCAATATGTACCCTCTTTGATACCCATCACCAAGCTAACCCATCCCCCCACCTCCCTCCCCTCTAGAACCCTCAGTTTGTTTCTCAGAGTCCATCGTCTCTCATGGTTTGTCTCCCCCTCCAATTCCCCTCTTCATTTTTCCCTTCCTGCTATCTTCTTCTTTTTTTTTAACATATAATGTATTATTTGTTTCAGAGGTACAGGTCTGTGATTCAACAGTCTTACACAATCCACAGCGCTCACCATAGCACATACCCTCCCCAATGTCTATCCCCCAGCCACCCCATCCCTCCCACCCCCCACCACTCCAGCAACCCTCATTTTTGTTTCCTGAGATTAAGAATTCCTCATATCAGTGAGGTCATATGATACATGTCTTTCTCTGATTGACTTATTTTGCTCAGCATAATACCCTCTAGTTCCATCCACATCGTTGCAAATGGCAAGATTTCTTTTTTTTTTCTTACTTTGATAGTAGAGGCCTCACAACTGTTAATAATAAGGGAAGCAGAAGGCATGTATCTTTGGGTGTGATAACAATAATCTGTGTCAATTTACCATAAGGAAATAAATTTTAGATATACATACTAAATGGTTTTATTCACTTTTTCCTTCCAGCACCATTTTGCTTCTCCCTTTATAAAGACATCATTAATATGCCTGCTGGACCTGTGATTTGGGCTTTCTTGAAACCTATGTTATTGGGAAAAATTTTGTATGCACCATATACCCCTGTCACAAAGGCAATAATGGAAAAGGTTTGACCATTATAACTCAAAGTTTCTGTCTAGAGTACTAAGATGATTTTTAAAGTAATCAACTTCCAAATTTACTATAGCTGACTCAGCTTTCTTTATATCTTACCTACTATTACCCTTGGCTTTCTGAAACTCTTAATTCTCAAACTGCCCTGTAAATGTGTAAACAATGTAGATTGGTTGGTAGCCCTTTGAGGAGACATGAGCCATGTTGACACTTGAGAATGAGGTTAGTTGAAACAAGACCTCAGATTTTTCAGCTTATTTCCAAAAGCAAATTTTTCTATAACTGGTGTCTAATTTTCAAAGTGTGTAAAAATAATGGCACTAGAAAAAATAATATTGGGGCATTATATAACTAGTTTGAACAAAAACAATCCTGGGGCACCTGGGTGACTCAGTTGTTAAGCGTCTGCCTTTGGCTCAGGTAGTGATCCCAGGGTCCTGGGATTGAGCCCTGCTTCAGGCTCCCTACTCCGCGAGAAGCCCGCTTCTCCCTCTCCCACTCCTGCTTGTGTTCCCTCTCTCGCTGTCTCTCTCTCTCTCTGTCAAATAAATAAATAAAATCTTTAAAAAAAATCTCTAAATTATAAATTATTGGCTTCATATTAGATTGTACAATTCAACATGTTATGTTTATGTAAGAGATAGAGGTTGAGAAAGACAACATTATTCATAGTAACTATACTTAACATCTACCTAATTTAATCATAATTACATTTCTCTCCAACTTTTAAAGTTAGCTTTAATGATTTGAATTATTAACTTGCTACTTTTAAAATGACAGTGTGAAGTAAAAAAAAAAAATCAGTTTTACCATTAATTGGTCATTACACCACAGTTTTGGTGAATATAACATTATTTTAGGTCTATATAAAAATAGATATGAGTTCATCACTGGTTTCTAGAATGTTCTTTGTTTCTATTGTTTGCATTTTAATATCTTATTTGCTTTATTGGCTACACTTCTATATAATTTTTGCATAAATGAAGTCATTACCTGCTTATTTCCTAAGAGCAGTCATTTTTTGTCTTTCCTTTTTTTTGGTTCCCTTTTTCTCTCCCCTTGATCTTACTTTTTCATTTATGTAACTAATGATTTTTAGCATTCAAGGATGTGTTTTTTCTGTAATTTATACACATTTCTCTAATTCTTTATAGGTTATTATGCTATACATACATTCATATATTTTTGTCATTGTTTGCATTATTAAAATGAGGTTACATTATATTATAATGCTTTTCTTTTTTGTTTTTTTGGGTTTTTTTTAAGATTTTATTTATTTATTTGAGAGAGAGAGAATGAGATAGAGAGAGCATGAGAGGGGCGAGGGTCAGAGGGAGAAGCAGACTCCCTGCCGAGCAGGGAGCCCGATGCGGGACTCGACTCCGGGACTCCAAGATCATGACCTGAGCCGAAGGCAGTCGCTTAACCAACTGAGCCACCCAGGCGCGCATTATAATGCTTTTCTACATATTGTTTTACTCACACAACAATACCTTGTGGAAATTCTTCCAACTCAATTGGTATAGTTTAACTCATTCTTTTTGAAAATTGCAAACTTTTTCATACCATAGAATTTACTCAGCCAATCCTCAACTGTTGGGCTTTCATTTTGTTTCCAGTGTTTCCTTTTTATTTTTTTGTTAAAGTAAATAATGTGACAACAAATACTCTCATGCATACTATTTATACAGTGGTATTTTTTATTTCAATGAGATGATTGTTCATGATTGAGGAATCGAGGAATAATGTATTTTATTTAAGGCTGTAACACATCCATTTCCACCAGCAGTATATGAAAGCATGCTTCCCATATCCTTGAACTACAGTGTTTCTGTAGTAGTAAAGTTAAATGTATCATTGGGAAAAGTGAATAACTTCTGGGAACTCCAGAAGGTGTGTCTTGATTTTGACTATAAATTCACTGTGGACAGCAAAGCAAACCCTACCCTTTCCAGAATTTTTAAAAGTGATCTTGACCCTATTAAAAGATGCCATTTAAAAACTTCTATGTGGGAAATTTCTGACATTATTTTTTAACTCCACTTTTAGAACTGTTTCTTAAAGCTATGTAACAAAACAACCTTAAGATCCCCTTTTTGAAATATAGGGAAAATAATAATGGCCCAGATCTATCTTTGTTTCTTTGTCTTTTAGTCTAATGTAACTCTGAGGCAGCTGGCAGAACTAAGGGAGAAATCTCAAGAGTGGATGGATAACTCGCCACTTTTCATGAATTCTTTCCACCTGTTAAACCAGACGATTCCCATGCTCCAGGTAGGAGACGGCTCTTTCTCTTTCACAGGCACTATAATTCTTTGAGATTTTAATCACTTCACTGTGGAAATGGGCAGATAGTAACTCAGAATCCATATTCAACATTTTAAATTGCCTGTCCTCCACAGAGAAAGTCTGAGATAGGGTAACAGATCTGTCACTCACATTCAGAATCATCCTCATCTCCCGTGGTGCATCCTCTCTCTGTAATTCGGAGATAAGCTATCTTACAGGTTGAACTTGAGGCATAAATAGTGATGGCAATCTTGTTTTCCAAAAATAAAATGCGGTAAAAATAACTTAAAATATGCGTATTTTGTTTGTTCCTTCACTTTAAATTATTTTTTGCTATTTTAACAGAACCAGAGTTCCTGTAATAGTAAAATTCTGGAAAAGAACATTAAATCTGGGGAGTTCTTTGGTTGAAACATATGACACTCTAGTTGACAATGCAACTCAAATCCAGTGCACGCTGGTTAAAAGGTGTAATTGGCAATTCTTGCAAAAGATGCGGGGTTTTCTGAAGATGATGAAAATAATGTGGGGAAATGGTCCAGTGACAAACAGAGCTGTTGATGAGTAAGGATGGAACAGCAGAGTCAGACCAGTTACCAGCTAGAGAAGAGAAAACTGGCAGGAAGGAAGGCGACACAGGAACTTCAAGAGAGAATGGCTTGCATATCAAAGTATTGAGAGAGGACCAAGGAAGATTGATGGAGAGCTAAAATATATTTGCCCCCCTCCCCAAAAAGGCCTTCTTATAATCATGCTCAAGAAGCTGGACATAGAATAAAGGATTTGTACCACACAACTTTGTCAGAAAAATTACACCCAAAAGATGCTTTGCTCAGTCTTTGTTTTGACTAACAATTAGCACATAGTTACAATTACAGTCTGGCTTTTATTGTAAATAATTTATAAAGTTTATATTACAATATTATAAATAATAAAATACATATCTGAAACAGATATTTAATAATTTAATTAATATAAAAAAGTAAACTTTCATCAAACATCTTCCCCACAATTTACTGTTAAATTTGGTTCTAATTTTAAGTATGTTCATTTTAAGTGGCCTCTTTTTTTTTTTTTGATGAATCTTATGTAACAAAGACCATTTGAGTACTACTTTGTTGACATATATATTTCCCTAAATGGAAGATTGCTTCTTTTTTCCTAAAACTTTTTTTCTGTGGAACAGAAAAAAAAAAAAAAAACCTACACATATGATTTCATTAAGGAAAGTTTTGTTGGCTAAAGCAATGAATGAACAAAGGACATGACCTATGCCTAATAGTTCCAAAGTGCAGTAATTTGCTATGGAAAAACTCTGGGACCATGTCCATAAAGGGGCCATCATCTAATGGAACCAACTTTATTCTGTTCTAGACCAAAATAAATCCTTATTCTCAGTTATTGAGGACAAACTTATTTCAACAAATGTACACAGAATTTGAAATTTAAAGCTTTTAGCATCACACCTGGCTTTGCCAAAGTGAACCCCTAGGAAAAGGTGTAAGACACTCGATCTACAGTTTATGAATCTCTAAAATGAGTATCTTGATAGCCACTGCACAGATTTGTGAGGATCATATGTGTGGAAGCATGTAAAAATAGTATTACCCATCCTAGGACTGATCGCAAAAGTAGTGGTGGGAGAATGGCCATACTGCTCGGTGGATCATCTCTGAATTGCCCCTGACACAGTGCTTTGTTTATTACTAATGCTCTGATTCAGTTTTTCCCTGACACACAAATTACTTCCTGGTAAATAGTGAGACTTTAAAGGACTTGGGTAGCGTGGTATGAGCTGTGTCATAGCCATTGGTCTACATGCTGCCAACTACTCTTAGACCCCTCAGCACCTATGGACTTAGCGAATTAATTCTACTGTATTTTGCTCTGTTAATACATATTCTTAATCGTGTATCTCCATGATAACAAAACTGAAGATCTTGGTAGGAAGGACAGAATAATAAGAGGTACTGACTTGTCCTCTAAAGGGAAAACCAACTTAAGCCTGGCTCACATAAAAACTAGCCCATGAATTAACACATTAGATAAACATTTTTTTAATCAAGTTGAATTCTCTGCCTTCAACTTTCTCCTTGGCCCTTACTAATTTTGTGTCCTTAGGGGACCTCAGGGTGTTATGGAAAACTGTGCGAGAAAATTAAGGTAAAGTGTCTTAGTGCCCAGCACACAGTAACATCTCAGTGTTACCTAGTTGTACTTCTACAGTGGTAGAAGCTATGTCTCCCAATTTGGAAGATAGCTGTAACAGTCTTTATATGTCAAAGCATTTATGCTTTTTAAAAATTTTTCAGTCTTTCCATGGATATAGAGTAATTTAAAGTTTTATCATCAGTTCATTTTTCTATGTTCACATAATTGTGCTTTTTACAATATAAAATGATATTATAGCAATTTACATTTGACTGTTCAGATAAGATGAGTCATTCATCCCTGCTTTACAGAAAAGTAACATGAAGCTGGAAAAAACCGAGTGCTTGCTGAGAGCCCATAGCTAGCTAGGAAGTAGTAGAAGTAGGGTACCAAACAACTGTGATATGAAATTCCATGTAGACATCACAATTTTTTTTAAAGATTTTATTTATTCATTTGACAGAGAGAGAGGGAATACAAGCAGGGGGGGAGTGGGAGAGGGAGAGCAGGCTTCCCCCCAAGCAGGGAGCCTGATGCGGGGCTCAAATCCCAGGAACCTGGGATCATGACCTGAGCCGAAGGCAGACGCTTAACGACTGAGCCACCCAGGCACCCTTAGACATCACAATTTTTTAGAAGTTGTTTTAGTTTGTTTCAGTTGAACAAAATTCAACTATGAAATTCAACCACTATAATTGTGCACAGCATATATCAAAAAACAAATGATGTGATAGCCATGGGTAAACGGACTGTTATGTTGAATATAATTTCTTACTGTTGATAATTAGAGTCAGATCTGGTTACTTTAGCATGCTTACCAATTTGTGTCTATAGATAAGAAAAACCCAGCCTTTCTAGTGATTAGCAGGCATATACCTCCTCTTTCTTTCTCAAGGATCTGTATGTGAGCACTACTAGGTGATGCATTGATAATGCAGAGTGGTGGTTACTTCATTTCACTGCAGGTATTATTAGAGAGACAATGATTAGACGTGTTTTCTTCTTGTATTGAAACTGATTCCCTATTATTATTTGTTAGAATACTCTAAGGAACCCTTTTGTGCAAGTTTTTGTGAAATTCTCTGTGGGACTCGATGCTGTTGAACTATTGAAACAGATAGATGAACTTGGTAAGTCCAGATCACAAAACTTTTGTTCACTAATCATGTCAAAAATGGGAAAAGCATGGTTGCATTTGAAAACTTTTTGTTTTCTTCTGTATTTGATTTTTAGCTAGTTTTTCTAAGTAGAATCCTGGATATATTGATCCATCTTTTCCCCAGATAGTTGTATAATTATAAGTAGTAACAGCTATTTGGATACCCAGTATCTGCAGTTAGTTTCCACAATTACATACTTCATGTAAATGCAGCTTTTCCTACAATCATTGGTAGGTTGCTAGAAATAAGAGGACACTTTTTTTTTTTTTTGATAACTTGAAGAAAAGCAGGTCCTTAAGGACAAAGGAAGATGAAATGGTTTATGTCTGGCCATATTTAACATTTTATCTCCGGGGGCCTCAGTTATCACTTTGACTAACCCAGAATATACCTGGAAGAAGTTATTGAGTTAGCAAAAGCAAAACAAAGCAATGAAGATACTCAAAATCAACTTAGATCAGTATTCAAGGTTGGATCCTCCTCTCACGGTCATTTAAAAGGAACAGGCAAAGAGAATCAAAGGAAGCTATCTGAACTTAGGCATTCCCTCTGCCACATCCCCACCTTCAACCTAAGGAGTGCAAGACATCTAATTCAGTCTGTGTCTGATTCACCGTTGCTATGCAACCACAGGGATGAGGAAGGGATAGAGAGCATCTGAATTTGGCTGCAGTAGAGCAAGTGCCCCTCCTCCTCCCTGGTGCTACTGGGACATAAGTGACATAGGTTGTAAACCAGTAGGGAAGAATTATATTTACATTTGTCTTGTATATAGTTGTGTGCACTTTATGATAGTTGACTGAATTTGATTAAAGAAAGATGTTGGTGGATTTATTCTCTATGAGTATCATTTGGTTAAGAAACCATTTGATCAAAATATCAGAAATATATTACAAATTCTTATATGAGTTTTATCTTCCTAACTTTAAATATAGGAGGGGAGTTCTAGAATTTAAAATTAGACTCAAATGAATGTAGCAGTGAGACTTGATGTTCCTATAATTGTACGTATAACTTGGTATCTAAGAGTTTGTATAGTTTGAACTGAGGGAGCCCTGACCCTCATAGCTCTTCTTTGATCCTCTGGGCCAGCATATCTAAGGAATCCTTGGTGGTGTGTTGATTTCCAATGGCCGCTGTTCAACCACAGTTTTACCCCTCCCCCATCAAACAAACCATTTCACTTTAAATTCTAATGAGAAATGCACTTAGTAAGTTGCCCTTTGTGAGGAATTAAGTGTTACATTGGACTGTGGAAGAGTCATGTTTGGGTTTTGTGAGGAGGGCTTTATGATACTCACAATATTCTTGGTATTCACGATGATCGAGTCAGTGAAAATTTAATTGGCCAAGTGATTTATTAACTTGCAATCTCATATTTACCCTTTGTCTCAGTTGACTTCCTCATAAGGAATCATGAAATTGAAGAACAATTAAATCCTCTTTCTTCCAGAGTAATTACCTGAAATAAAATCTTGGTCATTTTGTCTAGATTAGTACAGATATCAATAGAAATAACTCACATGAGGTGTTAAGTCAAACAGTTTTAGAAAGTTGTCCACTCTGTGGCATAGATTCTCACAGTCTCCTAAGAAATTATTCTGTAGCGCACCTTATTTAATGATATAGTTTATTTGTTCTATACATTCTACATAGATTTTCCTTTGTTTAAATTCTTACATTCACATTCCCTGAACAAAGTAAGTGTGTGCATTTATTGGAAACTTCCATCTCTAGTTTTCTTCCTGACTATATGTGGATGTATTTTTTTAAATTATTCACCTTTAGTCACTGGTTAACTAAATTGTAGCAGAATATACTTTTAAGTTGGCTTGTATCACTCATTGAACTTGGGTCTCCTTTATTGGTACTAGCTCAAAGTTTTCTTCAATGAATATTTGCACACCTGGACACATTTTCCCAGGTGTTACTAGGTATTTTTATTACCAGATATTTTAGAGTAAATTCTACAACTTCCTATTACTCATAATCTAGTATAATGGTAAGTACTCACCCAAAAGTCAGTGTTTTGTCTCATTAGTACTAGAAACAACATTATAATATATATTTTATCTGTTTTGCTTTGCTTTTTTAGATATTCTAAGGCTGAAATTAGAAAACAGCATTGATATCATTGATCATCTCAACACGCTATCTTCCCTGACAGTAAATATTTCCTCCTGTGTATTATATGACCGTATTCAGGCAGCAAAAAGCATAGATGAAATGGAGAGAGAGGCCAAAAGGCTTTACAAAAGCAATGAACTCTTTGGAAGTAAGTGTTATTCTACTAGAGTTTGAGTTTCTCTTTGTACTAAAATTGGCCAAATTCTTCCCTTACCCCTTTCATTGAGAACTCAGGAAAGTAGTCTGGAGGGGGGGAGGGTCACTGTTCCCTCTGATGTCCTTAGAAACGAAAACCTTTCATGTAGTCAACCCACTATATTGTCTGACAAGATTTCCACAAATGTGTGATTTTGTTGGCATGGTTAAAATGAAGACTGAAATGGACTACATAGTTACAGGGTGAAGTTGAGTCCATAATCAGTCAAGATTATTCATTTTATTGTGGGTTTTTTTTTAATTTTAGTAAGTGGCTTAGAATGATATATTTAATCTGGCCACTTAGTTTGTAATTATATTCTCAAACTCCTGCTTTGAATCTCTGAAGTTGTCACTTCCAATTAGCCATCTTTTCTGTAAATTAGGAGCCTGAACTTACGGTCACATTACAAACTCAATTGCCTCTTTGGCTGCCCCCTAAGTATACTCTCCAAACAATGGACAATGTCAACCATAAAATAACCTTTCTGCTGTTGTTGCCATTTTATTTTTAGGTGTTATTTTTAAGCTTCCTTCTAACAGAAGCCGGCACAGAGGCTATGACTCTGAAGATGTCTCTCTTCCTCCTGTCATAAAATATACCATCCGTATGAGTCTCAAGACTGCACAGACCACAAGAAGCATAAGGACCAAGATTTGGGCCCCGGGGCCACACAATTCTCCATCCCATAACCAGATCTATGGCAGGGCTTTTGTTTACTTACAGGATAGTATTGAGAGAGCAATCATTGAATTGCAGACTGGAAGAAACTCCCAGGAAGTAGCCGTCCAGGTCCAGGCAATTCCATATCCTTGCTACATGAAAGACAAGTAAGTCTGGGCGGCCAGAGCCCCTTTAATAGCCAGCCACTTTTTTGAGAACTCATTTCTGCATATTCATTCACATGGATCAAGTGAAAGAGATCTCTTTCGTGAAATTTTTGTCAAATGCTTGTTTCCAGGAAAGGGTCCACACCACAGGGCACAGCTCCACTGCAGCTGCTGATTGTTACCAAAATGATGGTCAAGTCCTTACCAAATGATTCAGGTTTTCTTAATCATAACCCTTAGCTTTCCAAGGACTATGGCCCTTGAATCAGCAGAATTCAGACCTGAGTGCAGGGCTGCATGATTTGGATGCTACCCACTCTCTACTGGTCTTCCCTTTCTCCAAACAAGACAATCTTAACATCTCTTCCGACTCTCAAATTTTATTAAAAATCTACAAGTGCCTGGCCAATCTTAAGGAAGAATTTTGATAAAACACATCATTGATCTCTAAGATAAATATTATGCTATCTAAACCTATGTTATGCACTACCAGTCCTCTTGCTAGGAATCTTCATCTAAAATGGTTTGCTGGGGTGCCTGGGTGGTTCAGTTGGTTAAGCATCTGCCTTCATCTCAGGTCATGATCTCAGGGTCCTGGGATTGAGCCCTGCCTCAGGCTTGCTGCTCAGCAGGGAGAATTGCTTCTCCCTCAGCCTCTCCCCCTGCTCCTGCTTTCTCTCTCTCTCTCAAATAAATAAAATCTTTAAAAAATAAACAAAAATAAATAAAATGGTTTGCTAAATGGACAAAAAATGCAAAGACAGCGTTTTAGACAACTGAATTTGAATGGTCAAGAAATCTGCCAGTGAAGTAGCAGTGACTGGCTCCTCCACTCTGACCACAGTCAGGCTCATCCTCCTACGTAAAAGCTGGAGGCTGAATATTACTTTAAAGAAATTGCACTTGTTATCCAGCCCAATTACTGCAGTTTATATACAATTCAGATGGTTCTGGACTTTTTTTTTTTCATTTTTCTTTCTATCAATACGTCTGTCTCCTTTGGCTGCTTCAAGAGCTCTAGATGAAATGAGGTCATGTAACCCTCTGTGCAGCAGCGATACGGGGAGACGGATGAGGATTCCATCCGCGGGTTGTCAAGGTTAGCTGTGTGTTGTGGAGGCCAGTCAGTTCCTTGCAGCCTGAACTGTGTGTGAACTGCAATGGCTTGCATGAATAGCAATGACCTGTGGGTTCAATTAAAAGAAAATTCTCATCTGTTTTCCCTTGTAAATTTTGGTACCTAGGATGGTGGGTACCTGGATTTTCTTTTTTAAGAAGAAAAGTAAACTGTACTCCGCCTTCTTCATGGGAGAATATGATCATAGTATCTTCCATATACATACAAATTCTTTATTGCATACAAAGTGCTCCCACATATATTATTTCCTTTGTTCTACCCAACAACCTCAGTAAGGTAAGCAGGAGCAGGTATCATTAACCATATTTTCCTGATGAAAAAAACTGAAATCCAAAAGGGTTAAGTAACGTGTCCAAAGTTGTACAGCTAGTACCTTACTGGTCCTTCAACTAGGAGACCAGCATTTTCTCCTTATATTAAACCAAACCTAAACCAAACCAATCTTAAAATACACAATCGCTTGGAAGAAACATTACAGGGGATATGTTATTAATTAATGAGGGCCGTTGCCTAATTCTGGGGCCAGAAACACCATTAGGGCTGGACCTGAACCAAAAGAAAATTCATTCAACAAATATTGTTTAAGTGCCTACCCCATGCCAGATAGTTTCCCAGGAATCAAAAAAATTGGATATGGCCCCAACCCTCACTCTTTCCTCATCCAAGAAAAAAGCCCAAATAACCCTCATATCTTTGATGGTGATACACTTCTGATGCTAAAGTTATAATGAATGATGGTGATGTCATGTTCCATTAATATTTGCATTTTTCATGAGGAACTTCAAGGTAATTCCTTAGCCTTACAGATTAAAAAGGAAATGGCCTTGGTATCGTTCTCCAAGTGAAAATGTCAGTGGAGCCTACTATGGAAAACAGGTCAATTTAGAGTTCCTCTCATTGAAAACTACTCATTTGCCTTACCCCATAGAAAGGTAGCTAGTGCCAGAACCATGATTCTCAAACTGTGATCCCTGGACCAACAACATGGACATCACCTGGGAAATTGTTTAAAATGCAAATTCTTTATCACACCCCAGATATATTAAATCAGAAGCTTATGGGTGAGGCTCAGAAATCTGTGTTTTAGTAAGCCCTTCAGGTGATGCATGGTTAACTTTGAGAAACACTGCATTGGAACTTTCTGGTATCATAGGCAGACCACTCAGGAAATATATTTGGAGCCTGATGAAGCCTTCCAGTGACTGCCTAGTTTAACACATTATCAGAAAAGACATTGCTATACTGTGTATGAAACATCTCCTGGAACATTATTTTGAGGAATCCAAGTTCTTTGTGTGCATTTTAAATTGAACGCTTTGAGTTTTATTTTATTTCATTTCGGGAAATTTAGTTTAATAATAACTATGAGCTTCTAAAGAGTAGATAAATACAGTAATTTGGGAAGATATAGCTTTTAGTCTGATAAACCAGTCATCATCTAATTTTATATCTGCCTTTTAGATAAGAATTTCGTTTAGACAGAAGGGTTTTGAGCTTTGCAATTATATCTATGTAATAATTATTTTCCTAGACAGGACATACTCAAACATGCTCTAAACAATATGGTAATTTTATCTAACAATCCAGAGCTGTTTTTCACTTTTGCAACATTACAGCAAGAAAATCATGGGCGTACTATTAAGTCAGCCTCACACTTCATAAATAAAGGAGCAATATTAATGACTATGCTCAATTTCAAAACAGGAATGTAATTCACTGTAAGAGAGGATGTGTTCTTTTTATATATTATGATCTGCATAGATGATACCCATTTGGTTCGCTGAATTTTTGTTTTTATGTTTTTGTTTTTTTACAGCTTCCTAACCAGTGTCTCTTATTCTCTTCCAATTGTGCTCATGGTTGCCTGGGTTGTATTTATAGCTGCATTTGTAAAAAAGCTTGTTTATGAGAAAGATCTCCGGCTTCATGAGGTATGTCGAGAATCTCCTCTTATTATGAGTAAGATCTATTTGCATAATAATTACTATGATTTTCATCATGCCCTATACAAACTCAGAAAGGCTGACCCATTCCTCCTGAATTTAAAAAGAAAAATATTTTATGAATCATAAAGGCAGCTGATATGGCAATATTCTGTTTTCTCACAAAGTTACATAGAATTCATTTTATAAGTGCCTCTAGAAAATGAATATAAATAATTCTGAATAAAATCTGAGTACAATTTATGATCCTAACAGTAATTTTGTCCAAGAAGTTCCTATAGGACTTAGGATCTAATGGAGGAAGTTTAAATAATAACTAGTAAGGCAGGAAGACTGTTGGCATGGTAACTAAATGAGTCCGAATGGAAATAGATACAGATATATGGACATAGACACAGACGTAGTTATAGACAGACAGATGGCTTGTTTCAGCTCTCATGAAGCAAAGTCTCCTTCCAGCATACCTTGTCTTCTTCAATTATCTTCCCTATCTTCCACTGACTCATGATTTAGAGCGACTAAGAATTTTATGTTATGCTCCTGACTAGGTGAATAATATAATGATGAAAGACAGGACCTGGGATATAAAGCATGATCTCTTCTGGAGCACGTTCCTCATCATTATCTCCAAATCCCAAACATCTTACTTCTTTTTAGAATTTATGAAACAACATTGTGTGATTTGGGGATTGTATTGGAATAAGAACTATGTTATCTGCCCATCCTGTAATGAGTCCATTCTTACACTCACTCATGGAGCAAAAAGAAAGCAGAAACACTTCAAAACTGGGGCACAATAATTATTGCAAGGCCTGGCTGACAACCTGACATAATGAGGTTAGAGTAACCTGTTAGCCCACTTGCGCTTTCCAGACTGACTTTGCCAGTGCTTCCAGGCAATTGATTCTTTCTCCTCACAAGGTACAAATTACTGTTTCATGTTTCTGTGAGCTCAGCATCAGGCTTCCAGGGGTGTCTTAGGGTTTGAACCTATACTTCTTACCTTTTCTATTTGAATTCTGGTTGATTCTCACAGCTGCATTTTTGTATTTCAGTTATAATTTGGTAAACCTCTCATCAACTGGTTTGAGTTCTGTTGTATTCAGAACTCTGTGCAATGCTTTCTTAATTCCAATTTAGAAACTTGAATCCATGCCCTAAACCAGAATTTTGGTTGCAAGCACCTACCTTATGTTTCTCTTTCAAGTTCCTGGTACTCAGAAGTGAATCTTCACAGATTAAAGGGAAACTTTAAAGTTGAAAACTGTGATAGAAATTGAGTTCTTTTCCACTTCAAAATAAATATCTACCTTAAAAATAGTATTTGTAGTAGAAACACACAGTAAATATAAGTATTATATTGTGTATATGTTATACACACACTGTATTATTTTGTGTTTGAAGATGATGCTCTTTGAGTGCATCTATGGATGCCACAAAAATATCAAAGCATAATGAAGAGTTCTTTCTTAATTGAAGACATGAAAGACATACTTTTAATGATGATCCAATTTCTGTTTGGTAGCTTTGTGTCTTCATTTTGCATGCATCTACTTTCAAAATTTAACTACCTGATCTTGGGGGTCAAAGTCATATAGTACAAGATCACTGAACGTGGAATCAGACAATCGGGCTTTGAGTCTTCCAGTTCACTTGGGCTCAATCCATTCAACTTTCTAAGTCTTACCATCTAAGTTTAATTCAGCGATACATTTCCAGAATATGGCTCTCTCATTGCCACAACAAGAAAGGCATTCAATCATCCATATTTTATCAGTTCTAAGGTCAAGATTTTTTTCCTTGCTTCTTAAAGCCTCTGAAATTGGGATGCATTTG
This sequence comes from Callorhinus ursinus, assembly GCF_003265705.2. Lineage (NCBI taxonomy): Eukaryota > Metazoa > Chordata > Mammalia > Carnivora > Otariidae > Callorhinus > Callorhinus ursinus. The sequence goes on from NW_027397064.1 coordinate 20,632,227, forward strand.
ATAAGGTGTCATCATTTATTTGGTGGTGATTTTTCTTTCTTGCTGCCATGCCAAATAATAGCATGTCTTTAAAATCAGCAGCATCCTAAATTCAAAGGAGGTCAGTCTATTTGTGAGATGAATTGATGGAACTGGGACTGGAATAGGTGGAATATCCTCAATGCCTCCTGCTCAGCCTTTCTGTACTGCCCATGGTTCTCATCTTCCCTCCTCCTTTTTAGAAGTGAAAAAGCTAAGCCCACTGAGAGGTGACTTGCTGAAAACTGCAGAGCTAGTTAGTGGTAGATCTAGGTCTGGAACTCAAATGTCTTGACTTTCAACCAATCCTTTTCCATAGCATAGCTGCTTTCCCTCTCACAATCTTATTTTGGTAGCATAGACCCTTAAAGACTTTTGAAGATGATGATGGAAAATCTCTTAGGTTACCAGAGACTCAAAATCACTTTTTAATACCATCATCTTAATATTCACTAAGTTCTAAAGCTTTTAACTCCCTACATCCTTCTCATTCCAATTAAATAAAAAAAGGTTAAAAAATTACCTTTTTCCTTCTGTAACTGTTCTTAAATCTGGGCAAGAAAACCAAGTTAGTTGCTATTTCAGTGAAGCCATTAATCCTTGACCTTGTTATAGTATGACTCCAGTGAATTCCTTTAACTTGTTAAAGGAATTAGCACAAATATTAATGCCCAATAAGTTTGTCAATGAAATTAAGCCTGTAGTTTAAAAAAAAAACAATTTTGAAATGGATTTCTGTCGGGTTTTGTTCTGTGTTCCTTGTTTTTAACAATTAAAATATTAAAGCTATACAAAAAATTGATTTACAACACACAGAAAAATACTTTTTGACATTATTTTCTTGATTTATGAGTTAGCTTCTGATATAAGTCATTTATGGGGATTCTAATGCTTATATTCAGCTGGAGACACAATTTGGAGGTGTTCTTTCTCAGTTCATAGATAATCTAAAATATCTGTGGTCTGGAGAGATGTTACCAAGAATTATGTAAGGGATTTTAGTCCTTTGGTGCTTCACTTTAGATAATGTTTATGTCTCCTTGATAGACACTATCCATCACACTGGTGGGAATTTGGAACATTTCAGGTAGTGATCACAACATCCTTTATATCTTACTAAAAAGCAGTAATATAAATATCTAGTGTTAAGAAAATTTTTTTAGTTTAGGTATAAAATGGTATCACTCCTTATAAATTAGTGCTTGACATATGTGAATGTTTGTGATTTCTTTCCCTGAAAGCATTGTCAACCCCTCTGCATAAGCTTCTCTCGAATGTGGCAATACATTTATCCCAAATCTTACAGAATCTCTTCTCATTATTTTCTGCCATAAACTGGAGCAAACTCTGACCACTGTGTAGAGGGGTTTTCCTTGAGCAACAGGTTATCAGATATTGATGAACTGCTTCAGGCAGATTTGGGAGGCTTGAGACAGGTGATTCTTTGATTGCAAAGCTGGCACCTGACATATGTCACTCTGAGGAGCATCTAACAACATCCAGGAAAGCACAGCCGGACTTTCTCCATGGGCCATCTTCCATCAGCAAGTTTGGTCTTGTTTATTATAATGAAGTTGGCCGTGAATCTGGATAATTTATGGATGACTTACATGCTCTCATTGCTCTTTCTCTTTATGAATAACAGCTGTTCTCCTCATGGCATAAAATCCTGAAGTTTAACACTGAAGTTTCATGCTAGAATGTTAAATAGTGAACACTTTTGGGCGCACCTAACTCAGTCCGTTTCAGTAAGAAGCAGTGATCATTCTCCAACTCTACCAACTCTCAGGAAAAAGGAATCTGATCTCGAGTCTTGAAAATTTCAAAATTACAGTGATAAACACCTTTAGTCTGGTCTTCAAGTTTGCCAGATTATCTTTTAATAAGGCTATGAATGGAGAATTTTCTAGATATATAATATATATTTTATATATATATATTTAAAATTATTTTGAAGCTCTCAATTTTGGGGGAAGGAAAACATGTTTGTGCACACCAAGTCAGCTTTATTCCATGTCCTTGATAGTGTCCTAGGTATTTTATATCCACCTTGTGAAATATACTGACATTGTCTCCTACTGACACACTGCTATTGGAGAGAAGATATTTTTCATATAAGGCACATGAAATTAGGTGGTGAATATCAGCTTTGGAGTAGTTATAGGGGTCCCATAACTCTCCAGTTAATTATAAACTCAGTTAAATCTCAAAACACAAATAGGAAAGGCAAATAAAAAGAGCTAATGTGATCATGGTCATATTTGAATAGGCGAGTGTCTCTAAAGTGCAGTCATCAAACATGACACGGTAATTTTCTCAAATGGGTTGGGGAGCAGAGAGAAAATTTCGAAAATAAGACCTGTGAGATATTTTCTCATACCGAAATGTAATTTTGTTTTCAATGATAGATGCGCAGCAACTGGAAGAAACCTTCCATGGTGCATCTTCGCTCCATGCTGGATTTTTTGTACTTTGACCCCCACTTCCATTCCTATGGAAACATAAGTTGAGTCTATACTGCAAAGGGCGGAAGGCCTGGGAGGAGAGAAGCAGTAAGGAGGGAGGAAGGTGAGCAAGAGGTCAAAGTTAAGAGGAAAAGTCACAGGCTTTTTCTCAGTGGTGATTAGCTTAAGGCCCACAGCTTAGACTGTTGGCAGTCAGGTGGCTGTTTCCATGGCAACAAGAGGAGCAGCAGAGTTATCAAAATGTGATAAGTTGCAAAGGCAGAAAGTAAAATTCACTATTTTACGTGTAGAGCAAAAGATTCGGCACATTCCTTTTGTTTTGTTTTGTTTTTTTCTAGACTAGTTAGTTTTAAAGAAGGAGGACATTGAAAATCCTTGAATTTACCCAAAATACTGGATTATAAAGCTGTTAGTGGAGCTTTTCTTTTGTTCTTTTTTTAAAATGGACTGTTAGATTCCTAAGCTTAGCATTAATCATGTATTGTTAAAACTAGAAACCAGGATATCCAGGTTCCCCCGAAGTGCAACATGTCACCAAATTTAAGACAGCTAAGATCCAGGGGAATTTAGATCTTTCAGAATCCCTTTGAGCTAATGGTCAAACACATCCTGTTGGTCTGTTTGTCTACCTTGGTGGAATGCCTTGGTCTCTAGGGATATCACTGAGTTATTAAAAAATATAAATTGAGAGAGAGGTATAGATGATCTCAGATACATGAGTTCATTTTGGGTGCATGAATGTCTTTTTGGAAAACAAAGATGACAAACCTGCCCTAAACTCCCAATGATCTTAAGGATGGGGAAACTGGGCCAAAAGGCAGAAAGTCTCCCTTCAAAGTTTCCATGTTTTAATTCTTAGGAGTCAGGTTTATGCTCTTTCTCTCAGGAACAAGAGTACTGATTGTGTTGTCCATTAATGTTTCGTTTAAAAAAAAAATGGAGCTTTATTATCTCAGTCCCTACACTGAATTTGAAATAAACCATGTTTTTCTATGAGCTTGAAATATTCATGACTGTACAAATGTCAAATTCATGTCGTAAAATTCTGCAGGAGACACCATAAATTTTGATAATCTATTCTAAACTAATTTAATCTGGATACATCTTAGATACCAGTTATAAAATGAAATTGGAAAAAAAAAAGAACCTCACCATCCAAATCATCCATTATACTGGGGTACTCTGAAAGCATATAATTTAAAATGGGCCGATATAAATGGTCATATTAATTTTACATAGCAAGCATGGACAAATCCTTGACTTATGAAAATCATTAAGATGCCTAGTTCCATATATATGAAGAGTCTCGTGGGCATTTTGTCATGGTGCAGAAATAATTGCTATTTGAGAGAATATTGGCTCAAAAAGTGGCTAACACTTTTTCCTTTTCACAGTACATGAAGATGATGGGTGTGAATTCCTGCAGCCACTTTTTTGCCTGGCTTATAGAGAGCGTTGGATTTTTACTAGTGACCATTGTCATCCTCATCATTATACTCAAGTTTGGCAATATTCTTCCTAAAACAAATGGGTTCATTTTGTTCCTGTATTTTTCGGACTACAGCTTCTCAGTTATTGCCATGAGTTATCTTATCAGTGTCTTCTTCAATAACACCAACATCGCAGCCCTGATTGGAAGCCTCATCTACATCATTGCCTTTTTTCCATTTATCGTTCTGATTACAGTTGAGGATGAGTTGAGCTATGTAATAAAAGTATTCATGGTGAGTCAACTGTCACAACTGAATGGCCAGGGTGTGATAAGAACTGATTCTTCTTATGTTTTTAGACTCTTAAACTGGAAGTTCATTTATCTAATTGAAAAGTTCTGTGATTGCAAAATAAGCTTAACTGTCCTAATGACAGTTTTTCTACATTGTTGTATACTGTACAAGCATAAGACAATGAAAAAGAGACTTTTCTTAACAGCACTTCTGTTAAGAAATAATTTCTGGGGTGCCTGGGTGGCTCAGTTGGTTAAGCGACTGCCTTAGGCTCAGGTCATGATCCTGGAGTCCCGGGATCGAGTCCCGCATCGGGCTCCCTGCTCAGCGGGGAGTCTGCTTCTCCCTCTGACCCTCCCCCGTCTCATGTACTCTCTCTATCTCATTCTCTCTCTCAAATAAATAAATAAAATATTTTTTTAAAAAAAGAAATAATTTCTGAAGAAAGAGTAGTTAAAATGTAATGTGTTACATTTTAAAGATCATCAAAAATCCTGACTTCTTCTCTGGTTCAATTCCTTAAATATCTTAAAACCTTTATTACTGGAGTTATTCTTCTATATGAATAATTTTCACCGTTTTCATAACATTCAATATTACTTACAGGCATAAAGACAAATGCACTGACTATATAATCAATTTTGAGTTCTTTTCTGCCTGTTCTAATTCAAAAGTATTGAATTAATTTAAGAAATTTAATGAAATCATTAAAAATACTTACTTTGAAATTTGGAAAGCAGAAAAATAAATCTCACTGAGAGTCATATTGAAACTTTGGTGTTTATGGAAACAGTGTTAAATAACTTTCATTTAACATTGACTGCTTTGGGTTAAAAGGACATTAAATTTCTAATGTGTTGCATTATAAGTATTCAATCAATTCGTATTTTAGTATATTTTCATTCATAGTACTTCTGTTACCTGTAATCAATTTATGAAGTAAAAACATCCTCTGGCTCCTAATCATTTATTTGATTTTAGTCTTAACATTGCATTACCCTGTAATTTCCTATTTTAGAAATTGCTAAGCAATACTTACCAAGTGTAGATATATATTTTGGATTTTTGACAACTATCTTCCAAGTTGTAATTTTTCTGCATTTGTTTTCTGCTATTCCCTCTTCTCTTCCTTCAGAGTGGTAGCGGGCTTGCTAAGGGACCTCTGTATTTTTAAATATGCTTAGGGAGTTAGTGTCAATTTTACCTATATTAAGTGTCCAAAGTTTTAAGTATGTTTATATCCCTCTTGTACAAAATCTATAAGAACTATCATTGCTGTTTATTTTCTTCACAGAGTCTCCTGTCCCCAACAGCATTCAGTTATGCAAGTCAGTACATTGCAAGATATGAGGAGCAAGGCATTGGTAGGCTCACTTCCTTTAAAACTGGATTGTAGCATTCACAACTGCAGTATGTCTCACAGAAGAATAAATATATGTGTTCACTTTTTAGGTCTTCAGTGGGAAAATATGTACAGTTCCCCAGTTCAGGATGACACCACCTCATTTGGCTGGCTGTGCTGTCTAATCCTAGCTGATTCTTTAATTTATTTCCTTATTGCTTGGTATGTCAGGAATGTGTTTCCAGGTATGAACATACTTCCAACAGATATATTTTTCTATAGTTTTCATAACTATAAATCAGCTAATATATATTTTCTAATATTTGGTTTGCCATCCCAGAACTAACCATGATTTTCCAGGATGAGATAATGCACTGGTGAATTCTTTCTCTAATGTTCCTTTATTTTATTTTATTATTTTTATTTAAATTTTAGTGGGTTAACATACAGTGCAATATTGGTTTCAGGAATAGAATTCAGTGATTCATCACTTACATACAACACCCAGTGCTCATCCCAACAAGTGCCCTCCTTAATACCCACCACCTGTCTAGTACAACCCTCAGTTTGTTCTCTACTGTTAGGAGTCTCTTTGGGTTTGCTTCCCTCTCTCCTTTTTTTTACCCCCTTCCCATATGTTCATCTGTTTTGTTTCTTAAACTCCACATATGAGTGATATCATATGGTCTTTGTCTTTCTCTGACTTATTTCACTTAGTATAATATACTCTAGCTGTATCCACATCATTGCATATGGCAAGACTTCATTCTTTATGATGGCTGAGTAATATTCCATTGTGTATGTGTACCACATCTTCTTTATCCATTCATCGGTCGATGGACAATTAGGCCCTGTCCATAGTTTGCCTATTGTTGATAATCTGATGTTCCTTTAAAGGATGGAGTGGATTAAGAAGCATGGAATCCAGTCTTTTCAAATGGGCTTTTGACATGTGATAAAGCAAAAACCAGATCTCTTAATTCTAAGGAGAATTTACCAAATTCTAATGGAAAACACTAGTTGGGTCCCCCATCCTAGGTCTCAAGTAGTCATCACTTTTAACATGGTTGGGAGCTTTTCCATTCAGCCTTATTGATAATTGTACATTTTCCTAATGTTCTAAATGAATAAAAGAGTATGCTTCCATTTATATAAAATTCCTATAAAAGACAAATATGTAAAGATAGAAAGCAAATCAGTGATTGCCTAGAACTTGGGGTAGAAGCAGGGGTTATCTGTAAATGGTCATGAGAAAAATTTTTGAAGCTATAATGTATGGATGGTGGTTCTAATGCATGGATGGTGGTGATGGTTGCACAACTTTATATTTACTAAAAACCATCTACCCCTACACTTAACTGTGATGACTAAATTTTATGCTGTATAATTATACCTTAATGAAGCTGTTTTTAAAAAGAATAAAAGAGAGCTTATCTTTTTTGCTTTACTTTGGAAACTGAGACTACGCTTTAGTTTGATATAGATCAAAAAAATGAAAATACTTTCTGAACCATGTATAACGTTCTCTTGTTTAGTTTCTGATGTTTCATGTTAACAGTCAACTGATTTACTCTTCCTAATACATTTTCATTACAGGTACATATGGTATGGCCGCTCCGTGGTATTTTCCAGTCCTTCCTTCCTATTGGAAGGAGCGATTGGGATGTACAGACGTGAAACATGAGAAAAGCAATGGCCTTATGTTTACTAATATCATGATGCAGAACACGAACCCATCTGCTAGTAAGACAAGTAGGTCAACAACAAGCATTATTATGACAGAAGTGATGTAAAATTTACATGACTAGTGATTTTAATTAGGTTTTTCTAAATGGCAAAATTATCCTTTTAGTCATGGATGAATATGTCTACACATATGTGTTTAGACTCTTATGGAGATTAAATTGTGGCTTTTTCTGGGCTCATTAGCTCAGTTGGTTAACATATGGAGCTAATTAGGCCAAGATTGTAGATCCCTTTGTGGTCCAGTTAGACACACACAGAGAAAAATTTTGTTCCTGGGCCACAGTCTACATCCCTAACTCCAGCCATCTGTCACTAGTCAAAAAGAGTAACCAAGGTACAAGTACAGATAATTTTTCATAACCCATCACCAATACTGGACACAAACAGTTGAAAGCTCATGACTTACTGACATTGGGTAAGTAGTGCCATCTTTACAAAGTAAGGATGACCCATATCCATGGTCTATTTGTGATGCCTGAAGCACATGTAGATAGTAATCAGTGAACTGGAATCTATAAACCACAGAACTGAGCTGGCTTTGTCACTATAAAATCACACCTTGTAGACATTTTTTCCATAAGTTGGTATTATCTTTTCTGATCAGAGGAACAAGACTTAGACTGTCTTTTTAATATTCGAGATCTGCTGAATAAAGGGCAATTCATTATTATGATACTGTATTCTAGGACTACCTATTCTGACAGAAGGCTAATATCACCCTTAGAGAATGTGGTTCCTCACCCTCAATCATTCTTATAACCAGATGAGAAGGAGGCTAAAGATAATAGATCATTTGTTTCCAGAATTTTTACTTAGAGGGCTGTACTGTTATACAGTCTTCAATTTTTAATTAAGCAAAAATCTAGCTCTAGCTGCATTTTCCTTCTTTGTGAGCTTGTAACTCTTCTCTTGATTTCCCTCCAGGTCCTGAGTACATTTTTCCCTCCAACATTGAGCCTGAACCTAAAGATCTCACAGTTGGGGTTGCCCTGCATGGGGTCACAAAGATCTATGGCTCGAAAACTGCTGTTGATAACCTCAATCTGAACTTTTATGAAGGACACATTACTTCATTGCTGGGGCCCAATGGAGCCGGGAAAACTACTACAATGTATGTTACTTTTTGAACACTTATTGTCGTGGAAGCGTATTACTTAATATTTCCTCACCTCTTTCATAAGAATAATGTAATTACATCTCCCAGATGGATTAAGATAGCTCAATTTGTTTACTATAGAATGTAGTCTAAATCATAGGTCCCAACCTGGGAGCTCAAAGGCCAGATCAGACCCACCTAGTACGTCTTAAAATGTTTAACTCAGTGCCAGTATTTTAGAATGGAGAAATGTCCCAATAAAAAGAAATGTTCTTGACATTTCTTGGATAATAGGAAGTTCGGACAACATTGGTTCCACAGTCCTAGGTAGGGACAATTGGTTGGGACTTACTGGTGACTGTTCTCTTAAAGGGAACATCTGCTTTCTGATTTATTCCTGTTCCCCACAAATCTGCACTGTCTCATATGCCCAGTCTGTTCCATTTATTTGCATTTCTATTCTGGCCCATGTATAATTTTGAGTTTACACACTCTGCTATAAACACACTCAGCCCCAGCTGCTCCTTGCCTTGATTCATGAAGAAAGAAAAGAATCACCAGCCATCAGATATAGATCAAAAAGGCTAGGAGCGGTACATGGGCTGTTCTTTCTCACTCTTCATTTAACTAGCATTTTCCTGTGTCCAAAAGGAGAAGAGATTCAAATGTTTTTAAAGTGACATTCTTTTGAATTTTTTTGTGACTCACCACCAATGCTCCGCATGGCTTTGCTGGAAGTCAGCGCTAAGATGCCGTTGCTGCCCTGGCCCTTATTTGAGAAAGTGTCAGTTGCTAGATATCCTATTTAGTATCATCATAAGTAAGCTCAGTGACTGCCAAAATATATTCAAATAATTTTTCTTTTGTAAATAAGAGGAGACAAAGGACAGTTATGAAATGAGTGAATGTGTGCAGTTGCTTTTATTTATATGGCCTGTTTAAATTCAAAGTTGGCTTTCTAGTGAGCATACAGTGCTTAAAAACAGGATTTCTAATAGGCAATAAAAGACCAATGAAAAAAAGAGATGGAGAAGGCTTTTGAAGAGGATGTAATTTTGGCTGAGAAAGTCTCAATTTTATTCTTCTGAATATAAAGAATGAAGTATATTGTTTGTAGTTCAATGTGTTTTTATGGGAAGAATTGGCATATAATATCGATGCCCTATTTAATCCACGATAGTCATTTAAGGTCTATTATGCACAAGGTACAAGATACTAGTTAGGTACTAAGAGAGAGAGTGGTGAGAAAATATGTCCTTTGCCAGACTCGTGGAGCTTACATTTTACTGGAGAAGAGGGATATTAAATAGTTTCCTGGTCTACTAACCATCTGAAAGATGATGAGCAATCATCTGATAAGATAGAGAATAATCACAGTGTAGAGAAAGGGACTGAAGGTGACCGATGTTCACATGGGAAGGTGAGTTAAGAGACTACGGTGGTCTGGAGCAAGTGGTGGTGTGGCTTGCGCTGTGGTGTGGCTGGGAAAATGGGACCTATGGGTGGAGGTAGGAAACAGAGATGGGAGGAGGATGCAAACACAACTTCTGGATCCCAGGCTTGTGCAACCAGTATATAGATTCATCATATGGTGAAAGAGGAACATCAGTGGGGACATGGTGTGAGGGCAAAGATCCTGAATTAAGTTTTAAACATGTTGAGTTTGAGGATCCTGTAAGACATCTCATGAAGAAGTGGCACTATCTGTTGGATGTATAGCACAAGCCTGGAACTGAGTGATGAGGTCTTGGCTAGAGTTAAAAATTTGAGACTCCATGACCTAGAGATACCATCTGATGCCAGGGAAGTATGTGAGTTTGCTCAAGGAGAGAGTGTAGTTGCAATTAAAGTGTACAACCATGATCATCATTGCTACCACGGCCCCATCCCCATCATTGTCACTGGGTAGCATTTATGTAACGCTCTAAATAATTAAAAGCTTAAAAGTAATTTAATGTTTGTTCCCATTTAATACTATTTTATTTTATAGCTTGATCTTGCCTGAGGAAATACACTGTTAATATTGTTGGCTAATGACTGAGATACATTTAGCCCTAAAATTTAGCTTAAATTTTGGTTAACACCTAATTCATCATTTCTTCATTTTCAGCTCCATGTTGACTGGGCTATTTGGAGCCTCAGCAGGTACCATCTTTGTTTATGGAAAAGATCTCAAAACAGACCTGCACACTGTACGGAAGAACATGGGGGTCTGTATGCAGCACGATGTCTTGTTTAGTTACCTCACTACCAAGGAACACCTGCTCTTATATGGCTCCATCAAAGTTCCTCACTGGACTAAAAAACAGCTGCATGAGGAAGTAAAAAGGTCAGTTATAGCAGCAACCAGGATGTGCATTGGTAACGCCTCTCAAAAAGAGGTCAAGCTATGGTAATAATACCAGTACGAACATTTGGTCACAAAACAATTAGTTTTTAGTTTTTCTACTTTTCTGGTATTGTATACATTTTATGTCATTATCTTCACCAATTATTATACTGAAACTATATAACTCTCTTCATCTCAGGCTACCATATTGCCCTAAATCCTCTGTTTCTAATAGCTACTATACCAGGCCAAGCCTCCTGACTGGACACCCAGCTTCTCCTCTCCCTTATATAGTTTATCCTTCAAAGAGCAGCCAGGGTGACCTTTTTAAATGGCAGATAAGACCATATAACTCCAGGGTTCAAAGTCCTCTATGGCTTCCCACCGCACTCAGTGTGGAACTCTGTAATGTCCTTGTCAAGGCCAAGAGGCCCTACATGCCTGCCCCATCTCACTTCTGATGTCATTTCCTTCCACTCTCCCCGCATTCACTGTGCTCTGGGCACACTGGCCAAGTCACAGGCTGGCTTATGTTCTGGTCACAGGGCTTCTCACTTACTGTTTCCTCTACTTAGAGCAGCCTTCCCCAAACAGCCATTTGACTCACTCCTCCACTTTCCTGGTCTCTGACCAAATGTCACCTTCTCTGAGGGGATGACCATATATAAAATAGATGCTTAAAATAACATGCCACAGGCAATCCTTATCTCATGTTCCCTGCTTCATGTATTTTTTATTGCACTTGTCACTACCTGGCAAATTATAAACTTACTTGGAAATATGTTTCTTGACTAAATTTAATCTGCATCCCTTCTGATACATACACACACTAGAACCTAATCTCCTTATAAGTAGGAATATCATCTCACTGCTTTCCTCTAGAAACTAATAAAACGGTCTGGCACAAAACAGGCAGGCCCTCCATAAATATTTTTAGAGAAACAAATAAAAAAATGAGCCATATATTCCCTGGTGGTGTTTTCTGGGTATTAACTTTGTGCCTCCAACTAAATGATAAACAATAAAAAAAACTATATCATGAATCCTCAATAGTGTATTGCACCTTGCTGAGCACATAATAGTTGCTTAGTAAAGACCTATTACTTAAAGTGCTTATTGTATTTTTTAAATATTCAAATATTTTATCTGTCAAAAATAACCACCACACATTATTTTTGAAGGACACTAAAAGATACTGGACTGTATAGCCATCGTCATAAGAGAGTTGGAACATTGTCAGGAGGAATGAAGAGGAAGTTATCCATATCTATAGCTCTTATCGGTGGATCACGGGTAGTCATTTTGGATGAACCATCCACTGGAGTTGACCCATGTTCTCGCCGAAGCATTTGGGATGTTATATCCAAGAACAAAACTGGTATGAGTACTCTTATAACTTCTGCACCCAGCAGGCCTAAATTTGCCCTCTGGGATGCATGCAACCAACTTTACACCTTTTCTGTTTCGAAGCTCCATTAAGAGTCTCAGATGGGGTCTTCCCCTTCACAATTTTTCTCTTCCCACCACTAAATTTCTGGGTCAGTTAGTTAATATCCATGTAGTTGAGCATGGTGAGTTGAGCACTTCACTGGCCCTTCTGAGAGCATGCACATCTGATAGAAGTCCCAAATTCTGCCTCCAGGAGCTTAGAATCTAATTAGAGATACCAAACATACACAAACGAAAATAAACTGAAAACAGACTAAACAAGTGCTAACAGGATGTAAAGCAAAGAAGCAATCAGCGTAGAGTGGATTAATCAGAGAGGAATATTCAAAAAGTCTTTAAAATTATTGCTTCTTCATCGTGAAGAAAGAGGGGGAGAGAGACAGAAACAGAGAGAGGAAAAATGAAAATGAAGACAAGGGAGCAAACTAAGGAAGGATTTGCTAACACGCACACTCTAAATGATGGACATCTAGCCCTACGGCATGGCAAATGCTTATTAGCTGCCAACGTATAAGAAAACAGATATTTAGATATTTAGTAACACCCTTCTGAATTTCTCTTTATTCTGAAAGCTCTTTCTGGTCAGTTTTTCAGTTATCTCATAAAATGTGCCTCTTCTCCTCATAAATCACAGGATTTACTTGTGCGAACTCTGTAGATCTCGGGAACTGTGTCTTAATTTTTCATTCTCAGTGGTTCTTCTCTGTATTTTCAAGCCAGAACAATCATTCTGTCAACGCACCACTTGGACGAAGCTGAAGTGCTGAGTGACCGCATCGCCTTCCTGGAGCAGGGCGGGCTGCGCTGTTGTGGGTCACCATTTTACCTCAAGGAAGCATTTGGTGATGGGTATCACCTCACACTCACCAAGAAAAAGGTTTGTAAGAGAGAAAATACACCTCATTGTAGAGTCATAAATTAATTTTTGTGTGAAATGGAGGCAGAATCTCTCCAACCTTATTAATTGCTAAAATTCATCATTAATATGTTAGTTTCATGTTTCTCAAATTTAAGGGAGCATCAGAACACCTGGAGGTCTTGGTTGAGCCCAGATTTCTGGCCTCACCCCAAAAGTCTCTGATTCATTAGGTCTTGGATGGGGCTTCACAATTGACTACATTTCTAACAAGGGCCCAGGTGATGCTGATGCTCCTAGTCTGGTATCTCCCAACAAGAACCAGGGCACTAGGTTTTTACCTTAGGATATAGATCCTTTTTTTAGAGGATCTATATCCTAAAGTTACTGATGGAGGATGAGCCTATTAGTTTCCCTAGCATTTCAGTCTATAAGGCTAAAAATTAGATTGTTTGCATTAAAGCAAATAAAGAGAATATGCAGTTGTGTATGCACCTTCTGATCAGTACCCCTCAAGTGGCAATGTGAAGACTAACTAAGGCCAATGATGCTTTGACATCTTTGAAGAACAGCTGCTGACTAAGGACCCCCATGCCACCTAAAAATAGCATGATTATCAATACTGTGCAAGATGTGTATGCCATTAGGCTGGCTTTGACTACAATCATTTATTTTGTATCTGAACATCCTGATCTGACTTCCAAATAAAAAGCAGTTTATTTTTATATTCATTAATTCATTAAGAACCATATATATATATTAGGTGTGTTTTATGCCTTAGTGTGTGCTCAAGTCACTGTTCTAGACCTTGGGGATACAGCAGTGGACTGATGATATTAAAATCTCTACCCTCGTGGAGTTTATATTCTGATAGAGTGTGGGGAATTAAGTGTACTATTAAGTCTATTATCGGGTGATAAATGCTGTGGGTAGAAATAAAGCAGAGAAGGGGGAATAGAGAATGCCGAGTGGTGCCGTTTTACGTAGGGTAGGAAGAGAAGGGTCTCTGAGAAGATGACAGTTGAGCAAGAGTTGGGGCTTGGGAGAGAAGGACCCATGTCATTATCTGGGGGCAAAGGAACAACAATTGAGAAGGCCCCAAGGAGGGTGTGCCTGAGGGCAGAACACTCCCACAACACAAAGCAGCTGTTGTGGCTGGAGTAGAGCAGATGAGAGGGCAGTGAGTAGTGGGCAGTGAAGCTGGAGAAGGGACGGGGCAGGCGGGAGAATGGAGCCAATAGAACAGTGACTTGCAGACAGCTCTAGGGACTCCCGTGGGACAGGGAGCCATTGGAGGAGGGATGTGTCATCTGACTCAGGTCTGGGTGGCCCAAAAGAGTCTCACCACCCTCTGATGAGGACCCTTGGGCGTCACTACGGTGTAAGGACAAAGGAGTGGTAACTTCTGGTTTTGTCCCTAGAGTCCAAACCTAAGTGCAAATACAACATGTGACACGACAGCCGTGACAGCAATGATCCGATCGCACCTCCCTGAAGCCTACCTCAAGGAGGACATTGGGGGAGAGCTGGTGTATGTGCTTCCTCCATTTAGCACCAAAGTCTCAGGAGCCTACCTGTCACTCCTGAGGGCACTGGACAATGGCATGGGTGATCTCAACATCGGGTGCTACGGTATTTCAGACACCACCGTGGAAGAGGTGCGTTTCTTCTTTTTGAAGCTGATATAACTTGCTGTTCCCTGAGAATAAATATGCACAGTTCTTTAAAAAGAGTAAAGAGGGCGCCTGGGTGGCTCAGTTGGTTGGGCGACTGCCTTCGGCTCAGGTCATGATCCTGGAGTTCCGGGATCGAGTCCCACATCGGGCTCCCTGCTCATCAGGGAGTCTGCTTCTCCCTCTGACCCTCCCCCCTCTCATGCTCTCTCTATCTTATTCCTGCTCTCAAATAAATAAATAAAATCTTTAAAAAAATTTAAAAAGAGTAAAGAAATATTTTAAATAAACCTTTCACAACATCAGAAAATCTTCAAACTATCTCAGTACTGTTCTTATGTAAGAGTGACTTCTGAAAACAAACACGTTTATCCAATTAGAGAACACGTACCTTTCACATACCGAAGTGTTTACGTAGGGGGGTGGGGGATGACTGAAACAGGGGAAGGGGGTTAAGAGATACAAACTTCTAGACATAAAATAAGTAAGTCACAGAGATGAAAAGTACAGCATAGGGTATATAGTCAATAATACTGTAATAAAGTTGTATGGTTAAAAAAATGTTCACTCAAAGTCACTGTTAAAAATATTCATTTAAAGTCACACTTGTTTGTCTCAATAAATGTGATAAAAATTCAAAATCGAACTTAGGAAGTAGAAAGGACATGCATATTTTATGTTAATGAAGTGTTCCTGGCTTCTCTTTCTAGGTCTTTCTGAACTTGACTAAAGAGTCACAAAAAAATAGCAGTATGAGTCTTGAGCACTTAACACAAAAGAAAATTGGAAATTCCGGTACCAATGGCATCTCAGCTCCCGATGATTTATCTGTGAGCAGCAGCAGTTTCACAGACAGAGATGGTATAAATCTAATGTGCATGTTTTGCTTAATTCCCCTAAATGACATAAAGGAGAAAATCACAGGGCAAAAATTCAGCTTCACATTTTCTTTCTAAATTCAAAAGGAATAAAGAAATATAAGCTTTCTTTTTTTAACATACCAAGTATTTGTTAAATGAAATCAAATTCTCTATTTCAAAAATATTTCGAAGAATGGGAGAGAACTTGCTTGTTATGGTGGTGATGTGTACTCCTTATACCTGCCGGAAGTCATTTTCAAGGTGTTTACTACAATTTCAGATTTGTGTTCGACAAGTTAAAATCCTTCCTGTAATTGCTGCTGTCCAATAATGGACAAAATTACCTTGTAAGGTAGCTGACTGCTATTAAACATATTCAGCAGAGGAGTCATTGGAAAAAAGTTATAATAAGAGTCATCGCTCTTTTGCGGGGAGGAGCGGGGGGGGGGGTAGGAGTGAGCGCGCCTGCGCGCTGGGCAGCCTTTTCCCACGTTCACGTGGCCGAAGGGTCGTACTGCGGGTCTTCTTGCAGAGGCGGCAGCTCCAGAGCGGAGTACCAACTGCGGCGGTCGGCGTCATGGCAGGGCAGGCGTTTAGAAAGTTTCTTCCCCTCTTTGACCGAGTTTTAGTTGAAAGGAGCGCAGCTGAAACTGTAACCAAAGGAGGTATTATGCTTCCAGAAAAATCTCAAGGAAAAGTGTTGCAAGCAACAGTAGTAGCTGTTGGATCGGGCTCTAAAGGAAAGGGTGGAGAGATTCAACCAGTTAGTGTGAAAGTTGGAGATAAAGTTCTTCTCCCAGAATATGGAGGCACCAAAGTAGTTCTAGATGACAAGGATTATTTCTTATTTAGAGATGGTGACATTCTCGGAAAGTATGTGGACTGAAATCATTATTAAAATGGCATGAAGTGAAGCTGCCCATTCCAGTGAAGTTGTGAAATCTTTAATCATGTAAATAATTTTCATGTCTCTCTTTTATAATAAACTAATGGTATCCAAACTAAAAAAAAAAAAAAAAGAGTCATCACTCTTTATGGGGCCTCATTGGGAAACATGTCTAATCTTTCCCTTCTGTGGACAATTCAGGTGATGAGAATATTCAGGCTCTGAGGAAATGCTTTTGGGGGAGGTCTCAGATTTGATGAAGTCAGACTCCATGGCTAAGAACCTATAATAATAGGTTCCCCCCCACCCACCCAATTCCTCACACAAGACATGTTTGAAAAATCGTGCTTCTTGATATGACTGAGGAATTGGGCTCCTTTGAAAATAACTTTTATCCTCTCTTATTCTCTTTCTGACAGTTAATTTCTGCCTTTGGAAACACTATTTACTTAAGGAAGCATATAGTAAAATGATGTATAAATTATGGAATAGTCATTTCAACAGTTTGCTTAACTTGGAAAAAATCTCTAGGAACAGAACTTTTAATTAAACATTTGCCTGGCTCTAAAACTTAGAAAAGATCATCTCTGATGTTTGCGTAGTTCTGGAACTTGGGAGTCTCATTTGTCCTCTGCCATATTCCTCATTTATCATCTTTTGGGGAATATAATTGTCGAGCCCATGGAATTGAGGACTTTGATTAGAAAGTGGTCATCTGCTTCAGGAAGTAAATGTTATGTATTTGCCTCTGCATTTGTCTCATAATTTGAAACTATTCTTCAGTCAAAATGTTTCCCTCACTGACATTATCTTTTAGAAAGCACATTTGCTCCATTTGATACACCTGTAAGTCATCCACATGTAATTTCTCAAGAAACAGAAAAGCATACTAATTAACTTAAAATATTCAGCTCCTTCTACAATTCCCCTTTGCAGAGATATGAGTTTGCATTTAAACTTGTTCACTCTGTTTAATTGGAATTCATTTTAAATTAAGCAGCTTTGTATTTTTCCTTATCAGCTAAATGAAGATCATGATTTTTTGTGCTGTATAATTTGTGATGGAGAATTAAAACTATCCACAGACTTGACAGTCATCTTATTGCATGTAGAGGAGTGCTTGGCGGCAGGCCCTCGGAGAGAATGTTACATTTTTAGGGAGGGCTATGGAATTATCAGTTGTAAGAGCACCATAGAGGAAGCAACAGTTTATGGCTTCCACGGCTCCTCTTATGTTCAGAAGCCAGGGAATTTTTCTCCACACCTGAAGAACATTTCCCGAGGTTGGGGGTAATGTAGACATTTATTTCCAATGAGTTCTTTTTTGTGACTCTAGTGGTAAAAATGGAGTTTTGAAATGCCATATATAATTAGTCCAGATGTCTAAAGAGAATGTAATGAACGAATGTTTGAACTAGAATCACACTTTGGAGGAGAGCATTTCCCTTTTCCCAAGTGTAAGGAGAATTCACAGGACCTCACCTTAGAATGAGAGCCAGTTAGGCTTATTATCACTAAGTTACCCACAGTAGGAATGAGTTTTTAGACTAGGCAGATGTTTTGGTTGCCATTTATCTTTTTTTTTAAACTGAAGTTATATGTTGTATTAGTTTATGTCATATTAGTTTCACGTGTTGGTTTCTGTTTATCTTATTTGAATTCAGTCTCTTGATAGAAGCTATCTCTTGACTATCAGTAATTAGCAATACATACCGAGCAGGCATTGAGACTTTGGAGATCGGGGACAATATTCATTTGTCAAATCGTGAATCTCTTCCTTTGACGTGTAAAATGATTATGTATATAACTACTAATGTTTTGTACATAGTGATTTATAATTTGCAAAGCATTTTACATAAAACTCTATGACTTGGAGAGGCTCAGTCCCAAAGTTAAAAAAGGAAGAGCTGGACCTCATCTCAGAACCTTTAAAATACAAGCTATTCCTACCACATCACATTATACCATCCACCCATGGTTTTTGAAGTTACCTTGTTATGTGATTTATCATGTTTCCCAGAACCGTATCAAACCTCTCTCTCTCTATTTCTCTCCACCCCCCCCTTTTTTTAATCAGACAAAGTCCTGACGAGGGGAGAGAGGTTGGGTGGTTTTGATCTGTTACTGAAGAAGATCATGGCTATCCTCATTAAGAGGTTCCACCACACCCGCAGGAACTGGAAAGGTCTCATTGCTCAGGTTATCCTCCCCATCGTCTTTGTCACCACTGCCATGGGCCTTGGCACACTGAGAAATTCTAGCAACAGTTATCCAGAGATCCAGATCTCCCCATCTCTCTACGGTACCTCTGAACAGACAGCCTTCTATGCGTAAGTTTCTCTCCTTTAAAACATCTCCCCAGTGCCTCCAGAGGTGCGGCTGTGCCCCCATGACTGCATGCAATGCTGAAGAATAAAGAATTATGAGGCGCTGTACCTGATTCTGCCAAAGGAATGGACGGTTTTGATTTATTGCAACATGACAGTTCTATTGCCAAAGAATAACTTTTTAAGAGTTCCTGTGTTTGTCTGAAAGTAAATTTATTGTAGGTCTTTATTTTTAATGACAAGACTTTAATCAAGAAAACCAGGCTAGGTGTGGCTTCCCAATCTGTTGTAATATATAGCAAATAACTTTTTAATGACCTCACAAATAGAGTAGGTCGGAATTCTGCATAATTTGGTATTATTACATATATACAATAGGTGACCACTAAATGTATGTAATGGTTGGAAAATAACAAGGCAGCCGAAGAAGGATATGTGCTGATTTTTTTTCCATGATACTTATTTTTTTTTCCTGATACTGAGTCTTTCTCGGGTTTTTAAGAAGACTCTCCCATACAGCATATTTTATTTTTCCAAATTATTCATAAGTATGACTTTAATATGAAAGAGTAGTGGAGGATCACAAATTTGTCCCTATCCTTTACTATTACAGGAATTCTCACCCAAGCACACAAGCCCTGGTCTCAGCACTATGGAACTTCCCTGGCATCGACAACATGTGTTTGAACATCAGTGATCCGTAAGTGGTTCTCGGGTTTTTTCGTTTTCTTTTCCCTTTCTTTTTGACACTCCAGTTTGTGCGTGTACATGTGCACGTGTGGATGAATGGGTGTGTGTTGTAGGCTGGAGAAGTGCCGCCCCTGAGGGAGATCTGTATGGAACAGATTTTCTCTCTCCCCTCTAGTTGATTCCGTGGCTAAGCTGTGCTGTAATAATAAACATTAGGGGCATTATAATTTGTAGAGTTCTCTCCTGTACATATTTCCCTTTAACAATCACAACAACCCTGTGAATTATTAATCCCATTTTTAAGATGGGGAAACTGAGGTTCATGAAGACTGAGATACTTGTCAAAAAACAATATAGATTCTAAGTTGTGCAGCTAAAACTAAGATACAAGTCTTCGGACTCCAATCCCTGTCTTTGCACTATGTAGTGTTTCCTATTCGAACTTCCAAGATGGTACATGGTGCATGTGAACCTGACATTGGTGCATTATTTTGCTAAAGTATCCCCTTCCTGTCAGAGGACAGGATGAAAGAGCAGAGAAGAAAGGGGTCAAAAAGCCCCATCCTGCCACAATAAAACAATTCAGTGAGCTTTGGTTTCAACACTGTTCTATCAATAAGTGTCCTCTCTTATCCCCTGTAAAATGTCAAATCATTTGAAAATGGTAGTGTAATGTATATTTGAGTTATGAAAAACCAGCAAACTATACCTAAGACTGTACACCTGAATTTAATACCAAATACTCGTTTGTATGCTCATACATAAACATGAGAACACATACATACCTCACTCATTTTTACTTGCAGAAGGTGTTTAAAGGAAGACAGTCTGGGAAAATGGAACACCAGTGGGGAGCCTATCACCAATTTTGGTGTTTGTTCCTGCTCAGAAAATATCCAGGTAAGAGGGAATTCCATTTCAGTGAAGTAGGAAAAAGAAAGGAATAAATATTGAAACTTGAAAGATCTATCCAGGTTACCAAAGAGTCAGTATAATTTCATTTTATGGAAGCTAGTAGCTCAGAGATGTGGAGCAGGGCAGCTCAGAAATATTGCCTTTGAACTTCAGGTCACTGTTTTAAATCCATCTCAGAATAAATTTCCAAAGGCAGGTAATTCTATGACAGTCTTTGTGGAAACCAACTAAAAATGAATTTTTGGTCTCAGTTCAGTTCTAACCAGAAAGTTCTATGTTTCAGACAACAAAGCCACCACAATTGTCATATTTGAAAACAGTAAGACTGCCCATTTGGGGTCCGCTATGAAGTCAGCAATGTGTAAGTCCAGAACAGAACTCCATTTGTCTTTAAGGAGCACCTCCAGCATGCAAGAAAAGTCCACGGCCTGATAGAAACAGAAAAGATTATCCAACCATCCCTTATGCCATCTGTATTTTATAGATACACACCTTACTTTTCTGGGCCTATCAATTCAACATACTTTTAAGAAAACCAAATTCACTAGGGAAATGAAAGATTGTTGAAGAGAAGAGGTTACTGTTAGTTTCTGAGAGTGACTTTGTGGTCAATTTACTTCCCCACAGTAGAGGAATCTAGCAATATTTTCTTAGTAGCATTATATCATTGAACCTTGAACTCTTTGCACAATATTTTGGAATGAAATGTTTTCTGTAAATGCAACCTATTATTGTGTTCTCATGCAAGACAGTTACTAACAATGAAAGCTGGGATCCCACAAACATCTTCTGGAATCCTTGCATATTTCAATACCAGCATTACCCAGTACTCAAAAGAGTTTTCTAATCCCTCATTTAATCTGGCTAATTTCTGAAATTCTTAATGTATTTTCCATAGTTCACAGTAAGAGTCAATTTAATATTTGAAGTTGGAATCTAGATAAATTTCATTAATCAAAGGAAAAAATGAGAGAGAGAGAGAGAGTCAAAGCAAGAAACAGACTTTTTTTAATTATAGAATAATCTGATGGTTACCAGAGAGGGTGGGGTGGGGAATGGGTGAAATAGGTGATGGGGATTGAGGATCGCACCTGCTGTGATGAGCACAAGGTGATGTATGGAACTGTTGAATCAATATATTGTATGCCTGAAACTAATATGACATTGTATACTAACTAACTGGAATTAAAATAAAAATTTTAAAGAAATATGTAAATAAATCACCAAATATGTATATAAAACTTTTGACAATATCTACAAATGCTGAAGATATACATAAACTATGGGATCAGCGATTCCATTCATGTTATATTCCCATCAGAAGTGTGAATATGTTCACCAAGAGGCATATACTAAACATTCATAGCAATACTATTTGTAATAGCCACTCAGATTCCCACCAGCAGTAGAGTGGATAAATCAAATGTAATGTATTTTCACATTGGAATTCTATATACAGCAAAATGGGAATGCTTGATCTACAACTATACACATCATATGGAGGATTCTCACAAGTGAATGATGAGTGGAAAAAGCCAAATACAAGAGAGTATACATAATATGATTCCATTTATATTAAGTGCAAAAACAGGCAAAACTATTCTGTGCTGGATACTTTGGGAGTGGTAGTGATTGGAAGGAAACATGATGAGGGGCCTTCTCCAGTACTTGCATTGTTTTGTTTCCCGATCTGGTTTCTGGTTACATGGGTGTGTTCAGTTTGTAAAAAATGCATCAAGAAGCATACTTATATGTGCTTTTCTGTACATATAATTCAACAAAAGATTAAAGTTAATAATTACATTGCATACATAAGGTGTCTCTAATTGTGGAATCAGTAGCATTCTATAAATGTGATCTAAATGTTGACCCAACTTGATGTGTAAGGTGAAATTCAGCATTCATTTTTTAGAGCAGTCTGAAACTTTCTGCTCTCAGTGCACGTGTGGTGCTAGCCTCAGGCTCTGGGACATCATGTGAAGGGATGGAAGGAAAACTGGAAAAATGCTAGGCTTCTCCCAAACTAAACTTCATGTCAGAGAAGCATGGGAAGCTTCAGTGAAAAGTAAGTGGTCAGGAAGTGCAGAAAGCTTATGAGCATAAAAATAAGTGGTTAAAACTAAGCTCTGAGGTTGGTTAATAGTAATGTACCAATGCATTTAATTTTGACAAATATGCAATGACAGTAATGTAAGATGCTAATAATAATGGGGAGAACTGGGTGAAGGGTATACAGAAACTCTATTAAATTTGCAATATACATATATGTGCATATAGAACTATATAAGCAACTTTGCAATATAAACAAAATTTATTTTGATATAACTTTAAATTTACATATGTAAAGATTAGGTTTAGATTTATTTAACATTAAGTTATATAGATTTAGATATATGTAAACTTGAGCTCTGACACTCAGGTTTAGTACCTTAAAAAACAATACAATACAAACTCATCCACTGCTGTCCCCTGAGAATTTATGTCCCTTAATGTCATCTTTTCAATTCTAGGCAAACATTTTTTCTTTCCTATAAATTATTGAGGGAATTTTGAGTTATCTTAGAGTTTAATGTTATTCTCCACACATATCAAACTTCTTAGTACAGTGAAAAGAAAATTGCACATTGGTTAAGTTGTATTCTTTTTGGCTTCAAGTGAGTCCTAAACATATGTATGTGTTCTATATAAATAATAACTACTCTAATTTCTTGGAATAGGAAGATGCCTTCCTTTTCAAAGCTCTTCAGAGTCAGAAGACAGTGTTATCACACTCTACCTGTTGCAGCAATAGACAAGTCGCGAGACCAAAACTTCTTGACATTGTCTATTTGATTTGCAAAGCATCAAAGAACTTAATTTTTAACTTTATTTTTCAGGAGTGTCCTAAATTTAACTATTCTCCACCTCATAGAAGAACTTACTCTTCTCAAATAATTTACAACCTCACTGGGCACCGCTTGGAAAATTATCTTATATCAACTGCTAATGAATTTACGCAAAAGAGGTAAAAACACTCTATAATATATTAATTTAGCATATCTTGCTTTCAAATTTTAATGGCAACTGCCTTCTGAACTTGAGACAATAGATGAAAATTTCTGGGGCACCTAGGTCGTTCAGTCTGTTAAGTGTCCGACTCTTGGTTTCGGCTCAGGTCATGATCTCAGGGGTCTTGATCTCAGGGAGATCAAGCCCTGCATCAGTCTCCCCGCTCAGCAGGATGTCTGCTTCTCTTCTCCCTCTTCCTCTGCTCCTCCCCCTGCTCATGCTTTCTCTCTCTAAAATAAATAAATCTTCTAAAAAAATAGATGAAATTTTCTATTGATTATGTGGTTAAATTCTCTATTTTATCAAAACAGTCTTATGTGTGAAAATTCTTTAAAAAATATCAACCTCCTCAAATTAAGACTCATTTTAAGAAATTAAAAAGCACTGGGGTTTTTTTTTAGGCTGCAAAAAATGTATTGTTAAACTTGTACATATTTTTTTTCCTTGAGACAAAAATGTTATTGACTAGATTACACCAATTTGGAGAGGGTTTTTTTTTTTTTAACTTGATCCCAGGACCCTGAGATCATGGCTGAACTGAAGGCAGACACTTAATCGACTGAGCCACCCAGGCATCTCCAGTTTGGAGAGTTTTAGGGCATGGCTTTAGGTGATAATTGGCCTTAGTTCCAATATAAATATCTCAAATTTAGATTGTGCTAACTGTGTGTGGATAAAATGTGTCCATGTATAGCAAGGCCACAGGCTCATACCTAAGCCACCTAAAGGTTTACCATGGGTGTAAGGTTGGTAAGCTTGTGTTTGGGATACTGTGGATGGATCTGGAGGACACTATGTATGCTAAGTGAAATAAGCCAGACACAGAAAGGCAAATACTGCATGGTCCCACTTGTATGTGGGATCTGAAATAGTCAAACTCACAGAAGCAGAGAGTAGAATGGTGGTTGCCAGGGTCTGGGGGTTTCGAGAAATGGGGAAATGTTGGTCAAGAGCTACAAAGGTTCATTATGCAAGATGAATAGATTCTGGAGAGCTAATCGAGAGCAATGTGACTGTGGTTAACAATACTGTATTGTATACTTGAAATTTGCTAAGAGGATGGATCTTAAGAGTTCTCACCACACACGCACATACACGCACAGGCATGCAGGTGCACACAAAAAGAAAATGGTAACTGTGTGAGGTGATGGATATTTTAATTAGCTTGATTGTGATTATTTCACACTATATACATATATCAAAACATCACGTTGTATACCTTGAAGATCTACAATTTTTATTTGTCAGTTATACCTCAAATAAGGCTGGGGGAGGGAGAGTTGGTCATTTTGCAAATAGCTACTGTTTCATCCTTTCCTCTGTCTCTTCCCTCTTTTATTTCTCAATGTGTACAAATGACTAATGTTCACTGTAAAATAATTAGAAACTACATATAAACAGAAATAAAACCAGATATAACCACTATTGATTGTATATCCTTACAGAAATTTTCTAGACACAGATACATGTAAATATTTTCAACAAAATGAGGTTTATTAAAAATAAACATTTCTAAAACCTGTTTTTTAAAAAATGAACAATATACTGTAATGTTCTTTGCATGTCAAAAATACAGCTCTATTGGGCTTCTGGGTGGCTCAGTCGTTAAGCGTCTGCCTTTGGCTCAGGTCATGATCCCAGAGTCCTGGAATCGAGCCCCACATCGGGCTCCCTGCTCAGCGGGGAGCCTGCTTCTCCCTCTCCCCCCCCCCCCCCCGCTTGTATTCCCTCTCTCACTGTGTCTCTGTCAAATAAATAAAATCTTAAAAAAAAAAATTACAGCTCTATAACATCACATTTAGGATGATAGTCACAAGATTAGTCTAGTGTGACTGCACCATTGTTTATCTAACAAACCTAATTTGGGACATCTAAACTAATCTATTCTTAAAATTACTGTTTGAATTTTTTAAATCCACTTTTTATTTTTAAGAGACTGAACTGATGAGTACCAGAATCATATAGGCACAATTCACCTACAGATACCCAGGAAGAGAAAAAGTATATAGCACCAGGGGACAAGCTAGGGGGAAAAGTCTGGAGAATTGAAGAAAACAGAGCCACTTGAAAAATTATGAGAACTGATCTTATATCACTTTAGTATTAAATCACTTCTTTAAAAAGTATTTTTAAGGGCTAAAATACTATAATTTTTGAGATGGTGGATGATCCAGTTAAGTTGAAGGAATTGGTTAGATTACATATCACTTATTTTCAGAATGATTACTCCACATTTGCAATTGTTTAAAAGGACTTTTTACTTCTAGTTATAATGTACACTTTAGATTAAAATATGATAAGAGAAATCAATAAAAATGTAAAATATTTGCCAGGCAGTATTTACTTCATACTTTAAATGTGTTCCTAATGGAAAGAAAACATTGAGCCCTTGGTTAAACAATTTAGGTCCATTTATGAATATTTTCTCCATTAAAAGAAATATAAATTTTGTTATTCTATATAGGTATGGAGGTTGGAGTTTTGGGTTGCCTTTGACTAAAGACCTTCGTTTTGATATAACAGCAGTTCCTGCCAATAGAACACTTGCTAAGGTAAATTATAACCTTTCTTCTGGGATGTCATACAAATGAGAATGTGAACTTGAAATGCTCAAGCATTTTCATGAGGCCAAAACAAAACATGGGTGCAATCAAGTTGAGAAGCTGTTTGGCATAATGCTTTCCCTGTAACACCAGGGTTCAGTCCTGTGTATTTACCCCAGGGAAACACAAGCACCAGGGTATATATACAAAAATTTACATAGTAGTGTTTCTCATATTAGCCAAAAACACAACCCCAAATGTCCATATACAGTAGAATAAATGAATTGTTGTGTATTCATTCAGTAGAACTTTCAGCAATGAAATGAGCTCAGTTCCATACAAGCAAGTAAATATCCCAAACATTACTAATAAACAAAAGAAAAAACAAAAAGAAACACTTAACCATGATTTCATATGCCATAAACTTTAAGAGTAGGCAAAACTCGACCATATTGTTTAGAGAATATCATGATTTTGAGGGACACAGAGAATCCCAGAGAAGATATTCTGGATGCTGGCAATTTTTGTTCCTCAACTTGAGTGATGGTTCAATGGGTGTACTCCTTTTATAATTTTTTATTAAGCTATACATTAAAGTCTTATGCATATTTCTTTACGTATATATCATATATGGTTATCCTTGTTTCTTACAGAACATGGATACTTAACAGAATTTGATGGAGATAAATACTCCTATTGGCTTTCCTTTTTTTTTTTTTTAAACTAGATCATACCTATGCTTTGAAACAAGCAAGAGTCACAGACTCACACATATATGATCTATAGGAGTCAGGAATTTTAAACCATCCTTCACATATTTCTCATTTGGTAGTAAGAGACATATATAGACTTGGGGGAAGTAGAGAAACTAATATTTATTTAGTAACTGTGATAAGCCAAGGACTAGAATCACCTGTTACACAAACTACCCGATTACGTCCTCACAACATTCCTATGAGATAAATATTATGGGGCCTATTTTAACCGATTTTCCTAAGGTCATATAGAAAGTAGACAGTAGAGTTGGAGATTTGAATGCCCTCCCCCCACCATTTGTTCCTTTTCTTTCTCTCTCCACACACACAGTCAACATTCTTGCATAAACGAAGAGTTCTAATATTAAATAACTTCTCTCGTGTGATTTTAAATTATCAACTGGGTTTCTTGAATTGAAACACAGCAGTATTTTAAAACCCTCTGTTTTTGACAGAGAAGGTAAATACCATAACTCACTTCTGTGTGGATTATAACTAGGAATGGAAAGTTAGTGCTAGAATTTCCAGATTATCAGTCTTTTTGCTAAGGACACAATGTTTGTATATGTATTTAATTTCTTTGTACAGCCTGACCTAGATGCCATTTGTTGTTATTATTATTATTATTGAGGATGCCTTAGCTCTAGTCCCACAGAGATGGAGATATTAACGATTTCTCCAGTTTATTTCCAGTTTTGCCTATGGAGAAGGTACAGAGTAACTAATAACTTACTGCTATCACACAGGGGAAACAAAATGTTTTTCCCAATCTCTGCCCATCTCTAAATTGGAAACATAGAGGTGTGTAGTCAACACTCTGGGGAATGGTTGTAATCTTCCAAGATAAAAAAAGTTATTGGGAAATTGGTGCTCTTCTTTTAAATATAAATTCTGTGGGCTGTCAGATGTAAGGGCAGCCTAATTTATTTGAACACAATACTGATCTTGCCTCCTGTTGGAATTTAACAGGTATGGTATGATCCAGAAGGCTATCACTCACTTCCAGCTTACCTCAACAGCTTGAATAATTTCCTCCTGCGAGTTAACATGTCAAAATACGATGCTGCCCGACACGGTAAAGTTACTTTTGCAGAAGCTTCTTATATTGCAACTTTTGCCTCTCTCCATATAAAAATGCATGTTAGATCCCATTTCCTCCAGGTATTTTATGGTATCTAAATCACAGATCTTTAAAAGGAGTCTGAAAGTGGTAACTACCACCAGATGGAACATTCTGGATAATCTCCTTAACTTCGGGTTAATTTAGTTTCCTCATTTATCAAGTTAGGATAATGCTTACTTCATCCTTATTGCTGCTCTCACATCTAGTAGCTACAACTCATAGGAAAATATTTTATTTCTATTTACTTGTATATAGGCTAAGAAATTAAAAATACTTAAATGTTAATAATTCTAAACATGAAGCCAGAACTTTTAAACTAAAGAGTTCTGCACCTGACCCAAACTGTGATCATTAATTGAGCACTTACCGTATGGTATGTGCTTTATGTGAAATATTGCTAATCCTTAAAAACAGCCTTTCAGGATGAATATTACTGGTCTCTGCTGTTATTTCTCTAGGGCTCAGAAGTGAGATTTGAACCCAGATCTGTATGACTCCTGTCTCTTCATTTTTCTAATACTTCTCTGAACTCAGCCAGGTCTCCTTCCATTGGATTTCCCAGGAGGCATCCACATAGTTTTCAAAACAGGGTTTGGGATTTGAAAGAGACTGATTTACTTTTTTCTAACTCAATTACTATTCGTCAAACCATTTCATCTTCTTAAGCCTGCTCAAATTATTTTCCCACACTGATCCTAAAAATTAATAATGATAAAGATGGGGAAAAATGAGTAACCTATTTGCTGGCCAAGACTGCGTTTCTAGCCAAATAAACAGGCTAATAAATAGCCCTATTAAATAGAAAAAAAGACACAACATATCTTTCAGAAATGCCAACTTCTATTTTTCTTTCATCTCCTTACTGTTGGGCAGAATAGTGTGTGCTGGATGTTCTGGTGATTGTAGAAGTAAATTACAGAGTCAAATACTCATTCTAGCAAGAGAATCCTTCAGTCTACATTTTAGAGACAACAGTATTTTTTCCCAACTGCTTTGGCGTTTTCCTAGCAGGAGGAACCATGAAGAAAATAACATGACTGATAGATGGTCCTTATCTAGAGCATCAATAAAGGGCATAGTCAAAAGTGGCAAATTAAATTAAATGGTGACTAAAGCCAGATGGGTTTAGTATAACTTGGTTTGAAATATGATGGAACACTTGACTTTTGGTAGGATGTCTTCATCAGAACAAAGGGTGTTTGTTTCTGTGACAGATAATGAAAGTATAAGAGCTGTATAAATGCTAAGTAGGTGAGAACAAGAGACCAATGCCACTTTTGAAGAATCGGCTTTTGAAACCTGTGTTCAGGTTTCATTTATTAGTAGTATTCTTTGCCAAGACCAAAGCAATCTTGATCACTCTGGACTCTAGCAGGTTTGTTGTTCCTAGCACTGCATTTTTTAAGTTAGAGAATTTAAAGAATTAAGGATTCTGGAACATAAACTTTATATTGACCCTAAAAGGAAATTTATATTTTAGGTTTAAAAATAAGGCTTAGTTTGAGTTATATAGCAATTAGTAGTAATGTGCCATATATATATATATATATATATATATTAGCTTTTCTTGTGTAGATTCATGGAAGTGATAGCTTTCCACCCTCTTGGGAAGGAGTTTGATTTTCTTCAAAGAAGAAATCATGTCACCCTAAAATACTTCTCTTGTTTTTTAATGCATGTATGGGGTCAGCCATGCTAATACTGTCTTTAAAAATCAACTCAATTACTCTCCTGCCTTCTTGCTCCCCCAATGACACTAGCTGTTTTAAGGCATGTTTGTTGAATTCTGAATGAATTGGGATTTTGCTTAGCTGTAAAACTGATTTAATTCTATAATGCTAGTAAATATCTTTTAATTAGTTCTCCTTTGTGATGTCAATATCTATTATTTTCATGGGGTTCCCTCTAGTGGTTAATTTAACATGAAAATTGTTTTCTTCTCAAACAATATAGGTTTGCTTGTTTTCTCTAACAAATGTTCTACAGGTACGCTCTGTTCCAAATATACTGACACATCATTCCCTCCACCCTCATGTTCATTCTAACCCTTTATTGCATGAATAGTAATGGTCAATGGGAAGCATCTCATTTTAGGTTGACAACTTATAGAGACAACAGAAACAGATAATGTGTTATTTTTAATGTATATTGTATATGGGGGACATCATTGAAATTTTGAGATTCAATTTGATTTAATAAGTATTCATTGACTGATCACTGTACTCCAGACATTATGCTGGATGCTATAGAATCCACAGAGAAGATTTCCATATGCATCCTTAACCCTAATGCATTTACTTGAGCTTTCTGCTAAAAATATGTATAAAACAATTGGTTCAGCAGCATTTTTCATAGTGGATGTAAATGCATTTGCAAAGATTCCTCTGGTGAAATAGAGTAAATTCTTGATTCTGAAATACCAAGCAGAAATAAAAGAAATGTTTTCCCCCTGCCTATATTATAGTTCAGCAATAAGGTTTAACTAGGGCCCCAAGGAAAACTGAATCTCAATAAAACAAAGAGACCATTAATTTACACAAAAGATAAGAAAAGTGCATTCCCCTATGATGTGATTAAAGTTATAGGCTGCATTGATTGTTGTTAGTTTCTTTGTTTTGCTTTAATTTATTTTTTCTAACATGTAACAATTGCAGAATTCAACGTCAAAATATGTCACATTCTACTTAGTAAAAATTATAAATTTAAGTTAATGGAGAGAATATAACTTTAGAATAATTTCTATTTGGCTGCTGTGAAAGGGTCTTAATATCCTGATATAATAAACATATACTATGTGAACAGTAAATGAGAAAGTTCTTGCTTGGCTTTGGACTCTATATTTTATTAGCCATTTTGACTGTGGCTAATTATAGCTACCAACATCCTCTGATAATGGGAGAAAAGAACTTTGCTTCTAACTCGGAAACTATAACTGACTATGGGACATCCCGATAATTTAGGATTATACTGGATTTAAGTGACTACTTTTTCAGAGCCAGCTAGTTTCTCTGAATTCTCTTGGATCTTTATGTCTCAATGAAAATCCCTCAGGGACAGCTGAAACCCCCAAGCCTTACCCTGGTAGAGTTCTAGAACAATAGTTATTTTGGAAGTAGTAAAAGAGGAGGGATCTTCTCAGGCTACAGTATTTTCCCAGCAAAAGACAATAAACAGGGATGGGGTGGTCAGTGTTTTTTAGGAGATCCTCATATAATTGGTCTAAATACCAATATAATAAGTGCTACTGAAATACAAACATATGTGATTAGATGGAGAGAATAAAATGGAAAACAAAAATGTAATAGAGGGGAAATGCTATATAAGAAATGTAAATTCTTGCCCCTTCTCCCAAAATTCCATGCACAATGTGAAAGCATTTTTTTTTTCTTTTATGTGAGTGCCATTAATTGTATGGCATTGATGAGACTGGGTGGGGGGAAATAATTTTCCTTTAAAATAGTATCCCCAAAGTAAAATTATAGCATAAGGAGGAAAGTATTATGTATTATTCATCCAAAAATGGGTATTTCTGAATATCTGTTAATGAAAAGAACTGTCTCTTCTTTAAGGCATCATCATGTATAGTCATCCCTATCCAGGAGTGCAAGACCAAGAACAAGCCACGTAAGTAGAAATATCTGGCATGACTACTCACTCCTCGGCATATAGTCAAGCCTCTGTATAAAGTACTATAATTGGAAATCACAGTTGTATCTGAATGAATGTCAGTCTAGAAGTGCTGTTTATATAAGTCACTGACCGGGATAAAAGGAAGTTTCTGAAAGTCTGTACAGTGAGGTTGCCAAGGGAGCTTGCTTTCTATAGAGTCAGAATCTGCTGCTTTTATAAGTCAGGTGCATAAGTGCTTCATCATTTCCATTTCCCTGCATAGCATTTAAGTACTGTTTCTATGCTCAAGAACTGTATATTCCTTGCATACACCCAGTAACTCTTGGAGACTGGGGTTTATTTATTTATTTTTTTACCAAGTACCCCTGGTCAATTCCAATGCACTAGAGTTATATTTATCTGGGGTCATATGTAGAAGATACTATCTGGCTGCCTCGCAGGAAGACTTATTTGTGTCAGAGCCAAGTCTTACACTGTTTTGTTGTTGGTTTTAGTCATGAATCTTTCTGAAAGGAAAAGAGTTCCAAAAACTCATGGATGCTTTCCTCTTCCTATTGCTAACTACAGAATGAGCAGCTTAATCGACATTTTAGTAGCGCTCTCCATCCTGATGGGCTACTCTGTCACCACGGCCAGCTTTGTCACCTATGTTGTAAGGGAGCATCAGACCAAAGCCAAGCAGCTGCAGCACATCTCAGGCATCGGTGTGACATGCTACTGGGTGACAAACTTCATTTATGACATGGTGAGTAACTTGCGTCATTGCAGGAAAGACATGATTGATTTGGGAGAAGACATCAGTTTTAGGGGCACCTGGGTGGCTCAGTCGGTTGAGCGTCCAACCCTTAGTTTTGCCTCAGGTCATGATCTCAGGGTCGTGAGATCGAGCCCCATGTCAGGCTCTACACTCAGAGGGGAGTCTGCTTGAGACTCTCTCCCTCTCCCTCTGCCCTCCCCTGAATCAGGCCCACTCACACATTCTCTCTCTCTCAAAACAAATAAATCTTTTTTAAAAAAAGAAGGCATTAGTTTTATTCACCGTACCTTGTTCAGATTATTACAAGTCAGTAAATTAAGAAAAAAAAATTTGCATCAGTCTTACAGTCATCCGATAGTTAGGGGAAAGATCCACCTCCCCTCATTCTCTGTGGTCTGAGGACCATCTATATCAGATTCCCCATGACATTTATTGAAATGCAGATTTCTGGGCCCCACTCCAGACCTACTAGTTCGATATCTTGGGAGTGGAGCCAGAATATGTATTTTTAACAAAATCCTTTTAAGTTGTTTTATGCATACTAAAGTTTGAAAGCCACTACTGTGGAGAAATAGAAGTTAGCAAAATAGCCTTGCCCAATGGTACCAAATAATCAAGCTTATAAAAATTTAATCAACTAATAGTAAAAAATTTGAAGTAGCAGTCCCTGATGAATGACATATTAGAGAAGATTAGTTGGGACAATAAAGGATGAATTTCATTGACAGCTTTCTCATTTGCATAAAATGGTCCCAAAGTTCAGATGGGTTTTCTTGACTCCAAATGTGCCAGTATTGGCAAAAAGCCCAGAAGGTGGTATCCATTTGCCTGGTGATTATGGCAAAATTGTCTGAGTTGCTGTATAGATCATTGGCTTGAAGAGCTGGAGAGTAATTAACTGCATATCCACTTTGTTAATGTATCCAGTGAGGTCTGAAATGTGTTTGTTAAAGAAGTCAAATCTAAAAAGAATCATAATGACTCTTTTGGATTTAATAGGAGCTTTAAAGCCAAGAAAGCTTAAAGTACACATTTCTGTGAAGGGCTACTTACTACTTAGATTTGTTGTCATATATCTGGTGCTCATTCCAATATAAGAGATTTCCCCCTCCCCAAATTAAATTACCATCTCCCTCATAGTGTGCATCTTGCTGCAACCTGCACATTTTTTATTTCTGTTTGTCCATAAAACACTGAGTTCTTTGTTCATATACCTGTGATTCCAAGAATGTGTGGAACCCGCCACCCTCTGTTTTACCCACAGAGTGGCTCACATTGATAACCAAGCCTTAGAAATCAACCACCTGACAGCGTTGTGGCATTCAAAATGAAATCAATACTTTGAGGACCGAATCTAATACCAAGATACTTGACTGTCTGATCTTTCTTACTGAACCTCTGTCACCAAAGGATCCCAAGTCTCAAAGCCTGAAGGCAGGAACACCAGGGACTCCATGTACATCTATAAAGATGGAGATTGGCTTGACCTTCTATTGCAGAGACAAATTCTAGAGTGAAATCAATGTAAAATAAGCTGAACATTGCAAGCTACAGGAACATAAATAAAAATTCATTCCTTCACCTATTTCAAGGTCAATTTGTTACAGTTTTAACTAGATGGGCTATTGATGTTTTTGGAAAAATATTTGCCATATATTAAGCCTTGTTTTACGTATTCCCATAGGCGTTCTACTTGGTACCTGTAGCATTTTCAATTGGTGTCATTGCAATTTTCAAGTTACCTGCCTTCTACAGTGGAAACAACCTAGGCGCCGTATCTCTCCTACTTCTGCTCTTTGGGTAAGCTTCAGTGAAAGAAGAATGAACAGAATTAGATGTTCCTAGGCACAAAGAGAACCTAAATCTAATTAGCTAATTTACAGTTGTCTTGGGGTTTCAATAGCCATGAGTGATGACTAATAATACATTACACTTGCTAGTCCACAGTTTGTAAAGTACAATACTTCTGAAAATGAATGTTGTTGTTATTAACAGTAATATCTAACATTAATGAGTACTTACTAGGTACCGAGTGTCATGCTTAGCAATCTACATATGTAATCTAATTTACATAAAAATGGACGCTTTAGAATGATCAGAAAAATGTGTGTACATGTATGGATTTATGTATTGACAAATCATGAGTATATAGCATCATAAGGTATGTGTACTCATGTATATTTTATTTATATTTTTATAGATGCCTAACACACTATATTATTTCTGTATTAGTGCAATACAGGTAGTACAGGTTGATATAATCAGTGCTGGGCATAGCAGTTCTGTCTGCCCTGAATGCATGGGTAATATCCATTGACTTAGCAATGTAGCTGATGATGGATTACTTTGTCTTTAGTTCTTCTTCATCACTGGAAAGGTTGCTCCAATATTTGCTTAAAGCAGGACATCCAGCTTCTGAGCATTCCATGTCTGCTTAGCTAGCTTTCAATGTCATTATTTTTTCTCAGCTTTAAATTGTAAGATTTATATTGATTAAACTCTTATTTCTGAGAAAACAAACAAACAGACAGAAATTTCCCTGGGTAGGATAACACCATGTCTAGAAGGAATTAATTTGTAGTTGTGATGATCTAGAACTATTCAGGTTTCCTTAAAAGAGAAGCTTCTTACTATCACCACTTAAAAAAATACAAAGGATTTGTAAAAAAAAATGTCATAAAAGAGAGATCTAACTATAAGAGATCTAGCCAACTTATCCCTAATGTTTATTTTCAAACCCTATCGAAGGTTTTGTTTGTTTGTTTAAAGGATAATGATTAAGGCATAATTTTAATCCTTAATATTATTAACATACAGGTATGCCACATTTTCTTGGATGTACTTGCTGGCTGGGCTCTTCCATGAAACAGGAATGGCTTTCATCACTTACGTCTGCATCAATCTCTTTTTTGGCATCAATTCCATTGTTTCCCTGTCAGTGGTATACTTTCTTTCCAAGGAAAAGCCTAATGATCCGGTAAGGTCCATTATTAGTCTGCTAAATTTCAATAGACGTATGAAATGCTTCAACATGCTCAAGGTGAAAAGATTTTCTGTATTTTGCATTATCTAATATGAAAGAGGAATTTCATTTAATTCTATTAGATTTAGTAGAGTAGAAACTACAGCTTTTTAAAATTCTTTTTAGGTTTCATCTAGGTTAATGCCTATGATTATATTTCCCAGTGTCAAAACTAGTGACATTTGATAGGGCTTGAGTGGGGTGATGGAGGTGAAATCAAGTATATTGTATGACACTGTAAAAATCATGCAACCAATTGGTCAGCTACACTTTTTACTCCTTAACAAATTGTTATGTTATGGTAGTAACAAGGACAATGGCTTAGTTCTATGACTGTGGGTTAAGATTCTTTTGAACATTCATAGAGAGCAAACCTGATTCATTCCCTTTCAATCATGTATTAGAGTCTGCTTCATTGTAAGCATCACTTTCTGTTCAGAGCTGACAATTATAATTAGTGAGAAGGGAAGCACTGACAGTGCTAGGCAATTGAATAGGAAAGAATAGAGAGGAAATGAAGTGAACTAAGGAATAGACAAACACACTCCAGGAGGAAGAAGACAATTCATGAGTTTCAAGTGGTTGGCCCAAGTGTGAATAAAGTGAAAATGAGCCATTTGCTCCTCATTGAGTTAGGTCGTCTCTCTTTTCATCTCACTTCACCATTTTAGTCCTTCTTCAAGTACGAATTACCTAAGGTTCTAAAACTTTACCTCACCAAATTCCTCTTCTACTCAGGCACGACCAATACCCTGTATCAGATCCCAGCACCTTGGCTATTTCTGCATTCCTAGGATGTAAGACAGGGCTAGAAGTGATTTTGCCTCCAGGATTTGGCCTGACCATCGATCATCTCAAGAAAAAGATAATCCTTTTCTGCTTGTATTTTAGTCATAAATCTCTACTGTTTGCTTATAGTAAATACAAGGAAATTCAGCATACATGTGAAATAATTGCCAATCTAGATGAATTTCTCAAGCTTTAATATTTGTCCACATCTAGTTTTACATTTTTGTCAATTTGTTAGAAGTCTAACACTGAGCTTCATTTTTTTTCCCTTTCATTTCAGACTTTAGAACTTATTTCTGAAACCCTCAAGCGCATTTTCCTGATTTTTCCACAATTCTGCTTTGGCTATGGTTTGATTGAACTTTCTCAACAACAGTCGGTCCTAGACTTCTTAAAAGCATATGGAGTGGAATACCCAAGTGAAACCTTTGAGATGGATAAACTAGGTGCAATGTTTGTGGCTTTGGTTTCTCAGGGCACCATGTTCTTTTTCTTGCGGCTCTTAATCAATGACTGGCTAATAAAGAAATTCAGGTAAATAAAATGAAAACATAGTGTTTGACATCCATGATAGAACTCAATTCAAAATATTTAGGAAGGAGTCCATAGTCATCTTTCCATTAATAAAATGGAAATGTTGTGCTCAAAAAACTTAAAAAAACTGTAACATAATTCACCATTCATTTCATTCAGTAAATAGTTATCAAACCTTACTATGTATCTACAAGTATTGTTGTAGAGTGAGAGAATAAAATTAAGCTCAACCGTTAGCCTTAAAGAGATTAAGATTCAGTGGTGTAGAGAAAATACATGTATAAACAAAAGATGTAGTGTTTGAGTTGAGTTTAAAAGAATGGATAGAAAGTAGAAATGAGGAAAGAGCTCTGAGTGCGCAGCATATTAGCAGTGGGTTTAGGAGAAGAAGATTGAGTAAAGAAAAAACAGAATCATAAATAAAAAGAAATACACATACCATTGACCCAGCTACTCCATTTCTAGGATTTTTTTTCCTACAGATATGCTCACACACATGCAGAATTATGTATGTATAAAGTCATCCATCATAGCAACCATTCTTAATAGCAAAAGAATGAAAAAAACCTAAATGTCCTCCATGTAAGGATTGGTTCAATAAATTATATGTTTTTTCATAAGTGAAGCACTATGCAGTTATTAGACTGTACAGTTCTGTATGTAATATTTGGGGTTACTGCTGATATTATTAAGTGAAAAATGCAAGTTTCAGAACTTTGTGTAATGTTTATTACCATTTGGGTTAGAAAAGAACTATAATATATACATGCATATGCATAGACTATCTCTAATTATGGGTGCCCTACAGAGTTGAAGGAAACTTACTTTTCACTATATATTCTTCAGTACCTTTTTAATACATGATGTACACGTATCACCTGTGGAAAAATAAAACTTAAGTTAAAAATAATGAAAAGAATGACAAGAGCAAAGATCAAGCAAAAAAATCTTGGCTTGTATTTGAGAAATGAGTAATACAATGTGATTAGAACATAGAATAAATGTAATGAAATAGTAGGAGCTCAAGCATGTGGCCAGAAGACTATGGAGTCTATTGGATACTCGGTTAAAGAGATGATTTGGACTTTATTCAACAAACAAATAGGAGTCTAATAAAGGTTTTGACCAGAAAGCAACCTGATCAAATGATGGTTTAGGAGATGTGATTCTGTGGAGGTCCTACAGATTAGAATGGAAGAGTCAGAGATACTGGAGCAGTTTGAGATTCCTGAAGAATTTAGGTGAGAAAGAGTGAAAGCCTCTGATGGTAATGGAAATAGAACATGATCGATGACTGGGTGTTACAGGCATTTCCAGTGCTAGGAGACTGACATGAGTGGATTTTGGAATGGAGAAGATTCAAAGAAAACATCACAGTTGGACTCTCTGGGGATATCATTAAAAGAAACGGGGACATTGGGAGGAAGACCTGAATTGATTTGTTGGGTTTTTAAATTTGGTTTGGTTTTGTTTGCTCTATTATATGTTAGGCAAGATATTGAGGTGGGTTTGAGACTTAGTTTTCAGGGCCGATAACCTTAATATATTGGCTAGATCCTAGGTAAGACATTCACAGTAAACAGAACATAGAGGAACATTCATGTCACTGATGATAAAAGAAGAAATAAAAAGGATTTTTTAAAGAAGATGATAAGTGATCGTGGGTTTATAAGTGTTGGGTCTTACTAATGACTCTGGTCTCTCTTGTAGGAAGTAACTTTCAAACCCAAACTAACCTCTTTGTTACTAAAATTAGGATTCTGAATTGTAACAGTGGATCTGAAAGCATTTAAGGCATGGAAAGCAGAAGCTGTTTTCCAAACACCATATTGAATATGGTGAAGGGCATTCATACTAATTTTTAACTTATTTAAGTAGTATAATGCATAGCAAATTTAAAACAAACCTAGTGTGTGGATTGCTCACTTTTAGTAAAGTGAGAACCTGTTTAGACATGTCAAATTGAGTGATGCCATTTCAGAATCATTGATGCAGAATCACTGGGTCCATTTTTTAGACTCTTCTTCAGAAAATTTAATTCTTCACCTGTAATGGAGACAATAGATGAAGACGAAGATGTGCGGGCTGAGAGATTCAGAGTGGAGAATGGTGCAAGTGAATTTGACCTGGTCCAGCTGCATCGTCTCACAAAGACCTACCAGCTGATCCACAAAAAGATTATAGCTGTAAACAATATCAGCATTGGAATACCCGCTGGGGAGGTGAGGAACACTGCTTCATTCTGAACGGTCCTTTATATTGTCATATTAAGTGACAAAAATCTTTATCTTTTCCTACTTTTTTTCTAGAAAGATGGAAGTCACCCCCTGAATATTTTGATAGATTCCGTATATAAAATTTACACACATCCATGTGTTACTTACCCTCTAAGTCTTCCCTCTTAACAGGGAGGCTTCACCACTTCCCAAGTCTGGATCCCCATCCCAAGCTGCTGTCCTCCCTGGGGTGGCCTTTCAGTCAAGATGCCTATGCCAGGTGCTCTCTTCAACTTTCAGTTTTCAGCCATCTGTGAAAGACGAGTGGTCAGAAGTGAGGTCCTAGAACAGCATCCGTACTTATTCTTGCTGTTTTTATAGAAGAAATATTGGGGCACCTGGGTGGCTCAGTCAGTTAAGCATCTGACTCTTGATTTTGGCTCAGGTCATGATCTCAGGGTCATGGGATTGAGCCCCACATCAGACTCCACACTCAGCGTGGTCTGCTTAAGATTCTCTCTCTTCCTCTTCCTCTGCCCCTCCCCCCCCCATAAATAACTAAATCTTTAAAGACAAAAAAAAAAAAAAGAAATACTAAAGCAGCTTTGAAAGGAGAAAGAGAATGTGAGCATTTCTCTTAGTTTTTAGATCAGACCTGCAAACCAAATGCATCAAATCTGTTCAACAGCATAAAGAAATTATTGCTTCAGCGGCTTATTCAGTAAAGTTGTGATTTTGTGTGAATAATGTGAAATCTATAAATATAATTATTTTGTCAAGTTAGCATATCCTACTTGTGGGATGTTTTGTCATGTCACGCAGATAACATAATATGTAAAATAAGTCCTATGTATATATACAAATGTTCAGATGGTTAAAGGAAAAAAAGATATGTAAGTAACCATTTGTTTTAAAAGAGAAAGTTTTATCAAATGCCAACAGAACACTACAATATCCATGAATAACTCCAATGATTTGTTTTTCTTTATAATTTATTTCACCCAGGGAGAAAGAGGAAAGGATGTAATAGTAACATGTCTTTGGTTTGGATTAAGATTTATATCTTTTTTTTTTTTTTTTTTTTGCTCTCCCAAACCAGTGCTTTGGCCTTCTTGGGGTGAATGGAGCAGGAAAGACAACTATCTTCAAGATGCTGACAGGAGACATAATTCCTTCAAAAGGAAATATTCTGATAAGAAATAAAACTGGGTATGAAAAACCATGGCTTCAAGTTATTGAGCACAACATAGTGACATAAAAAAAAATAATAATTAGAATGAACTCTTTGTTATTTTGTAGTTGTATTGTTAAATCCTTAAGGAAAAAATAGCTATTCCAAGAGGTGGAAATTTTTAAATCTTTAAGTGTGATATGATGGTGGGATATTTTACCTTGTTTTTATTAGAATCACCAATCACCATGACCAAAATAGAGCTGCCTTCCCCACATTTGGGGACTAGCAGGGACATACCTTTTGAAACTCATCTGTGTCTTTGCTTCTCTCAACTCAGCTCCCTGGGTCATGTTGACTCACACAGCTCCCTGGTTGGATACTGCCCTCAGGAAGATGCCTTAGATGACCTGGTGTCTGTGGAGGAACACCTGTATTTCTATGCCAGGATACATGGAATCCCAGAAAAAGATATTAAAGAAGTGAGTACAAGTGTGAAAACTAGTTCCTTTGAAAACCATTACTGCTTCCGCTCCCTGCCTCCCACTCTCACGACTCAGTCGACATCTGGAAACCTATGGCATTTTCTTGCTGTCAGTGTCACCATTCCCTTAATTGTGAGTATCAGTTGGATGCCTTTGAACCCAGCTGCTTAAGCTCCTTGACCTGTGTTTGCTCAGAACTATCCGGTAAAGGATCACACTTGCCGTAGGCTCAGGGCTGAGCATTGGTTGGTGATGTCTGCACATCCTACAGTGTTTAGATAAGTTCTGAACATGGGATTCCCTGCAAACTGCCCACATAAAATCAAACAGCTTCCATTTTGATTGTTTAAATGTGATTTTGTACTTCACTGCCATCATTTGCTTTTTTAATGGAATGGCTAACACTTCGGGCAGCTTTCTCTATTTCTGCAACACTGAGGACCTGTTGAAATCCTCCTAGGATTCCACTCTTTGCCAGAGCTGTTTAGCTACAGAAATAGCTTCAAGAACCCACGATTCCTAAGTTAATGTGCTAAAGTTTTGATACTGGGTCATTTTTAAATAGACACAAAGCCTTTGTGACAAACTGCCCCCTCCCTCCATAAGAAGAAAGATGAAACGGTGAGCACAATCCAGTGCCTTGTGAAGGGTAGAATTCTGTTTTAGTCCAATCCAATTGTAAACACACCCACACATTTGGGGGGAAAAAATGGGAAAAAAATCCCATTTGAAACCAAGCCTCCACAGAATTGTTTTTATCTCTTTAAGGGATTATTAATTTTTAGGTGGACCTTTGAAAGTAAAAATATGTTGAGTTTAAATGTTTGAATTGTCTTCAGTATGTATTTCTTCATTATAGAACTTTCTTTCACAATTATCTTTTTTTCATGTAGTGCTGTTAGGGTGTTGGCAGGGGAAGGTCAACAACCTAACTCCTGTTTTCCACCCACAGACTGTACATAAACTCCTTAGGAGACTTCACTTGATGCCCTACAAGGACAGAGCTACCTCTTTGTGCAGTTACGGCACAAAAAGAAAATTATCCACCGCACTGGCCTTGATAGGGAAACCTTCCATTCTCCTGCTGGTAAGAGGATCACTGTGGAAAGGGGGACTGCATAATTAGACCCACATACCCAATAGTGTGTATAACAATTTATTGTCATCGTTGCTTTACTGAGGTCTTGCTATGTGCTGGTTATTTTACAAAACATTTTACATATACCGCCTCATTAAGGGAATTTATTTTTTTTTAAGATTTTATTTATTTATTTGACAGAGAACGCAAGAGAGCACAAGCAGGGGGAGCAGCAGAGGGAGAGGGAGAAGCAGGCTCCCCGCTAAACAGGGAGCCCGATGCGGCGGGGCTCGATCCCAGGTCTCTGGGATCATGACCTGAGCTGAAGGCAGACACTTAACTGACTGAGCCACCCAGGCGCCCTCAATCAGGGAATTCGTATCAGCAAAGAGCTATGGCTACTCCATTTCAGAAGAAACATTTGTGGGAATAGGAAGTAGTTGAAACAAATTTAGGATATTCTAATAAATACGTTATGGAATATGGAAGAATTTGATTGTACATTATTGAAATCTGTTGTTAGTAAACTCATCAGGTGAACCAATGTATTTTCCAATTTCTCC
This sequence comes from Callorhinus ursinus, assembly GCF_003265705.2. Lineage (NCBI taxonomy): Eukaryota > Metazoa > Chordata > Mammalia > Carnivora > Otariidae > Callorhinus > Callorhinus ursinus. The sequence goes on from NW_027397064.1 coordinate 20,674,317, forward strand.
TAAAATGGAAAGACACGTTTAGGGCGACGTGTTGTGCTAAAATTTCATTTCCCTATTAAAAATATGAGTTACCTAGTTTGGGATGTGATTGACAATATGCCTTTCTATTTTATTTGAATTCTTTGGAGGAAAGAGATGCATTCCACATTTATATTTTGGTTAAGAGCTGGAAAATTAAATTCATCACCTGGAAATACAAATTACCCATCAAGGCAATCCATGTGACATCCAGCTCTTCACGCCAAACATTGTGAAGGGGCTTATTTCCGAGAAATGAAATTGCCCTTATTTGGAAGATCCCCTTCATTCAAGGAACTCCAAACTTCAAAAGAGTTTTAACTGTATGCGATACAAATTTAGTTATAAATCACCACATTATTCCAGGGATTAAGTCCTATAGAGGACCAAATCATTTAAACCGCCCATCTAAAGAATGCACAACCTATCTTTCTTTACCAGAAGCTTATAATGCATTACATCCCTACCCATCAATGCTTATGGTGGAATTTTATTGTCTAAGTGTCCCTTAACTTGAACAAAACAATCCTTAGGCACCCCTGTGAGATAATAGAGGTAAAGTACTTAAAATGTTTGAAAGCGCTATGCAAATGTTATATATTAATGAGCTGAACTGAAATACAGGCTGTGAGAGAAAGCTATTATATTTTCTGCCATATGCATTTGCCCTATATGCTGTCATCTGTCTTCAAAAATAGGAGCAGTGACAAGATATCCTTACCTGTTTCCCCAAACCAACACTCATTCCTTTAACCTCTTACTATAAAGACAAGCCTCAGGTAATCCTGTTCCATACTCTCCACTGCAAATACCTTTAATTATGACCTAATCTTGACCTCTGATTTGTTAATCATCTCTCAGAATCTATTATTGCTTGTTTAGATTATCCATTTTTACATTTTGAATTTTGTGTCCGAACAACTTTCCAAAACATCATTTATTTTAAAATATAATTTGTATTTTCTACATGGCAATTTCTGCAAATCTTATTTTTATCCCTCCAAAGAGAATTCAATTTCAATTAATAACATAGAATTTAAAATATGCCTCAGACATATTAACTGAAAAATCAAATTGTGTTCTGTGGGCATCACAAGCTATATTATCACTCAAAGCCACAATTCTGCTATCAGGAGTAAGGTAGCAATCTTGTTGATGTAGCTTCAGATGTATCTGTGACAAAGTAGTAGTAATGCAGAAACTCCACTTTGTCAGGAACTGATGCAGATCTTTTTCCAAAGAAATAAGAGACAAGTGTAAAGTAACAGGGTGTCAGCTTCACTGAGACACTTTTTAAAACAGATTGACAATTTTAAATGATTAATTTTGAGCTTTTTGACAGCAGCAGAAAGAAGCCTATTAAGTATAAAACAAGTTAGTCACAGAACTTCGCAAAGTGATTTCTGTTCTAGGCAAGTGAGACGCAGTGATTCATGTAAAGAACCTCATCAAAAATTAATTAATTTGATAAATTTTTCTTGTAACTTTCTATTAAGGATGAGCCGAGCTCTGGGATGGATCCTACGTCGAAACGGCACCTCTGGAAGATCATTTCAGAAGAAGTGCAGAATAAATGTTCCGTCATCCTCACATCTCACAGGTAAACCGAGTGTGGGAACTTGAAAGCCACTGACAGGATTTTAGGAAGAGAGATGGGAAGAGATAATCCTATGTAGTATGTATTGCTAATAAATCCACAATTGGATTAAAGTATTTTATGTTTATAGTCATAGGAGCTAGTCAGGCAGGTTTCATGTGAGAATCCAGCTCCTGTGGTGGGTAGGATAGGGCCTAAGCAATCTTTTTAAAAACAAATTTCTCTTAGGGCGCCTAGGTGGCTCAGTCTGTTGAGCGTCCCCCTCTTGGTTTCGGTTCGGGTCATGATCTCATGGGTCTTGAGATCAAGCCCCACTTCCGTGGATTTTGCTTGAAGATTCTCTCCTTCTGCTCCTCCCCGCCACGTGTGTGTGTGTGTGCCCACGCGCTCTGTCTCTCTCTCTCTAAAATAAATGAATAATCTTTAAAAAGAAATTTAAAAATAAAAAGTAAAAACAAATTTCTCTTAAATTAAGAGGAACTTATGACTCTCTTAATTTAACTGTTACTCCCTGTTGCCATAAAGTTCATCATCCTCAACCTAGCATGAAAGGCCTCTTGTTGTCTGGCCTCATCTAAATTTCCAGTCTTTTTTTTCCTGTGACACCCCCACCCCATTCAGTCAATCTGAATGATTTAGTAATTCCACATACACTCACCACACTTTCCTATCACCACACCCTCTCTTTGCCTGTGCTTTCTACCTGAAATGGTCTTTTCACAAAATCCAAGTTCTCATCTCCCTGGCCTCCTCCATGAAGTAGACCCTTCCAATCAATTCAATAAAAAAGCTACTGAAGCATTTTATCTGTGCCTTTCTTGTAAGGTTAGCCTTGTATTAAAGTTACCCCTTCACTGCAATTATATAGTAGGAAAAGTTCTCAATTTATTTATAATTAAGAGACACATTCATATCCTAGCTTTCCTGGCACACTATATGTTCTGAAGCCAATCTTTTCATTTCCATTCACTTGTGTATGAAGTGGAGAGGATCTCTATGAGTTGTCATAGTTCTTGAAATGAGAGATTATATAATCAAGTACAGGTTAACTTGTTATAAATAACAAAGCATAAAAGCCAACTGAATATGGAATATGAAGCGTCATGAAAAAAGCTCAGGATTATTTTGGAAACATTTCTCAGGGAATGTAGGTCTTGAGCCTAAGCTTGAAAGAGGTTGAAAGAAATACTGTGTTTGATGAGAGGGCATTCCAGGTGAGAGAGATGGCTTCAAGCTGCAGAATAAAGAGTAATAAACCCTATGTGAAGACATTTAATTTATATTTTAAAATGTATTTTTTGTGTCCTTCAAGGGAAAAGACATTTTAAGGAACTAAAATAGTGTTTCTAAGGTGCCATAATGAAACATTTAAGCTTATGCTTATGAGCACTTTTCTGTGCCCAGAATCCTGATGTGATTCTGTCTTTCAGCATGGAAGAATGTGAGGCTCTCTGTACCAGGTTGGCCATTATGGTGAATGGAAGGTTCCAATGTATTGGATCTTTGCAGCATATAAAGAGCAGGTGAGGAGCACCTCGGTGGCTCAGTTGGTTAAGTGTCTGAATCTTGGTTTTGGCTCAGATTGTGATCTCAGGGTCGTGAGATGGAGCCCCACACTGGGCTTTGCACTCAGCGGGAGTCGGCTTGAGATTCTCTCTCCCTCTCCCTTTGCCCCTCCCCACAGTGCCCTCTCTATCTCTCTCCCTCTCTCTCTCGAAAATAAATAAATAAGTCTTAAAAAAAAAAAAAAGCAGGTGAAGAACAATTGCGTTGTTTAACATATGGTGTGGGGAAGTCAATCTAACAGTACTGTACTTACCTTTGAGGATTATTCAGTAGCTTGTCCTGTGAACGAAAAGTCAAACTGGAAAGAAAAAGTTGATCTTCGATTCACCTTAAAATTAAATTATCTTACTAAAAGGTCTTAAAAAAAATCTACAGCATAAATACTCTCAGTAAATAGTTTTCAAGAATTTACTCAATAATAAGTTAGACCTTGACAAGTACATAAAGGCATAGATTTTTATGTAGCGTGTTCATGTGCCATTTGCACAGGCTTTTAGTAAGCTGTTTAACATTTTTACTGCATTCAAAACCTTTTAATCAAGAATACAATGGGGAAATGTGCACAAATATCATATTACCAAATTAAAATTAAATTAATATTTTATATTTGCGAGAGTGCATATGCATTTATACATATTCATGTTAATTTCCAAACTTCAGGGTGTTACTTTATACCTTTATCTGTATAACTCGGCTCCTTATAAAATAGTATTAACCAAGATAAGTAAGAAAAACAGATGAAAGCGACATTATAGATTGTTCTCAGAGAGTCTATTGTGACTTGTTTACATATTCTATTTTTGGGCAAACAGTTAGCTAGCATATTGATTTATTATTCATTTTTAAAACCCCAGTGACTTTAATCTTCACTTTGGACGCAAATCTCCAACAACTTGCCTTTTAAGACCGTGTTTGTTTTAAATTAGAAAATATTTAACCCTAGATATTGACAGCAATTGCCAATTCGTTGATGTCAACGAAAGCCAAGTTTTTATGTTTTCTTTCTAATGCAGCTTTTGTCCAAGGAGTGTGACTTTGTATAGTGGTAGAACTAAATAAAAAATCATGGCATTGCACTATTTCCAGTTGCAACATACCTTGAAGTTTTATGGCAAAATGGCAGTCTTTATATAAGAAAAGGTGCTATAATGGTCAGCTTGGGTCCTGTTTCATTACCTAGAATTCCAGGGGTGTTATTTCAGCAAAGTGTAACTCATATCACATTTTGCACTTTTTCTTTCTAGGTTTGGACGAGGATTTACTGTCAAGGTTCACTTGAAAAATACCAAAGTGAGCATGGAGGCCCTCACAAGGTTTATGCAACTGCACTTTCCAAAAACATACTTAAAAGTAAGTAGGAAATTGTCCTGCCTTTTGATCTTGATTGGTTCTGATAGTCATAATCTAATATGGATGCTTGCCATTTTCAAGTTGAGCATAGCTTTATTATTAACCTTAATATATTTATTAGTTCAAGATACATAAGATACTCTGGGGGCACCTGGGTGGCTCAGTCATTAAGCATCTGCCTTCGGCTCAGGTCATGATCCCAGGGTCCTGGGATCAAGCCCCACATCGGGCTCCCTGCTCTGCGAGAAGCCTGCTTCTCCCTTTCCCACTCCCCCTGCATGTGTTCCCTCTCTTGCTGTGTCTCTCTCTGTCAAATAAATAAATAAAATCTTTAAAAAAAAAGATACATAAGATACTCTGAAACACACTTAGTATGAACAAATAGAATCTTCAAGTTAATTGTATAATTTTATAGCTATTTAAAAGTAATGTAGTCCTGGGGCACCTGGCTGACTCTGTAGAACGTGCAACTCTTGATCTCAGTGTTGTGAGTTCGAGCCAGATGTTGGGTGTAGGGCTTACCTTAAAATAAACAAATACATACATAACATACATACATACATAAATAAAATGTAGTCCTTTTATATATCTTTATTTCTTCCTCACAAAGACTTTATGACCATACTATTAGTTTTTGAGTTGTATACATACCTAGTTTACTAATTATATATGTTAAGGAACTGAGGGGTGACAGATATTATATGATCAAGGATATTTCTTCTTACAAAAAAAAAAATGTAGAGTTCCAGAATGTCATAGCTAGAGAAGATTATCTTCTTGCTCCTCTCATTTGGAAGATAAGCCATAATGGTTTGAACAGAACTGCTTGGAAATCAACTGGCGCCTGGGTGGCTCAGTTGGTTAAGCATCTGACTTTGGCTCAGGTCATGATCTCAGAGTCCTGGGATTGTGTCCCACTTTGGGCTCCTGCTCAGCAGGGAGCCTGTTTCTCCCTCTGCCCCCCACCCCCCCGCTGGTGTTTTCTCTCTCTCAAATAAATAAATAAAATCTTTAATAAAATAAAAATAAAAGAAATCAGGTGTGGAATGGTGGAAAGAAATTTAAAGGCTTGGGCCGAAATCCAGCTCTGGCTGTGTGATTTCCAGCAAGACATTTAAAGTCTCTGAACCTCCTTTTTGTCCTTTGTGAAATAGAAATAGTGACATCTACTTCACAAGATTGGTGTGAGAAACAAATGATAAAATGTCCACAAAGCTATTTCATAAACTATAAGGCACCATATTAATGTGCCGTGATTGGAGAGAGCAAAAGAGAGTGCATTTTTTAAAACAATTCTTTTATCTCTATAAAATACCTTTGCCTTGACCTCCCAAACCTTGGCTGACTTCTCCGGGAAATAATACGATTTACGATTCTTATCAAAGTCCATTTACTACCATATAAATTAAAATCAAATTTAAAAATTAAAGGACACTTCACTTTACACAAATCACAACAGTGCTTTTTCTTTTGATGACTTTCCAGGTTGAAATCTGTGTTTATTCACTGAGTGATGAGATTACATTCACCTTGCTCTGTTCCTTGTGGACCAGGGCTATACAAAGCAAATGCAGTGTTCATAAAAGTCTCATTTCTTTCTAAACAGACCATTCTTTACAAGTACGTGGTGGTTTCTAGATCTCTAGAAGAGAAATAGCAAGAGCAACATTTGGGGATTAAAGATAAGTAAGACAGCCTGGTTGAGGTGTCAGGTGTGATGCATGCGCAGGTCGATGAGAGGGTTTAGGCAGGGAGCGAAGGAGTGAGAAGAGGAGGGGTTTCCAGCAACAGAAGTCTGGAATACCAAGTGAAATTCACAGTCTTGGTCCGATCCATAGACGTTGCAGGGGTAGGTGCTGGAGTAAGAACGTATCTTGATCAAATAGTGCTCAGGAAAGATTCTCCTCGCTGCTGTGTGCCGTAATGTGTGAACGTATGCAGATTCTAGGCCACGGAAGAGGCTGGGGAAGTTACTCAGATATGGAGTGAACATTGGTGCAAATAGAGAGGAAAGGTTTAAATGTGAGACTCATCTTAGAGGGAAAACAAATAGGATATGATAACTGATTAAATATGTAGAAAAGCAGGATGTTAAAAATGTTCCAAGGAAACAACAGATTACTAGTAGATGGTGATACTATGGACTAAAGAAAGAAATTGGAAAGAATTTTAGGGTGAGTTAAGAAAGAATGTGGTATTTTTTTTAAGATTTTATTCATTTGAAAGAAAGAGAGCTCTGGCACGAATGGGCGTGAGTGGGTGGGGGGAGGGGCAAGGGAGAGGGAGAAGCGGACTCCCCACTGAGCAGGGAGTCAAATGTGGGGCTCCACCCCAGGACCCCGAAATCATGACCTGAACAGAAGGCAGACACTTAGCCGACTGAGCCATCCAGGCACCCTGAATGTGGCATATTTTAATGACATTTTTCCTTCACAATGCTTTTGAAATCTAGCCTCTTTAGCCAATATAAATTGAACAGTTGTAACTATCCCTAGCCTTTTAGAACAGTTCTAACATTAAAACAAACAAACAAAAATTTCTAAATGTGATACCTGAATTGAGCTGAGCATAATCTGACATCTAAAATACCATTTCACAATATTTTTTCCTAGGCAAGACTATAAGGACTTTATAAGTACACAGGAATGTAGAATACTTTGGAATTGTCATTAGGTTTTTAATTCATTTCCTCTTTGACATGTGTAAAACTTTTCATCTCATCTTTGCAGGTTGTTAGCTGCAAAACATAGCCATCCTTTGCACTGATTGTCGTGATTGGCAATGGAATGAATTTCAGTATTAGCTCTTGTTCAAGTTATGTCTAGTCAACTCAATATTACCTGACATTGCAGAATAAATTTTTCCCTTTTGTCCCCACAGGATCAGCACCTCAGCATGCTAGAGTATCATGTGCCAGTCACAGCAGGAGGAGTAGCAAACATTTTTGATCTGCTAGAAACCAACAAGGCTGCTTTAAATATCACAAATTTCTTAGTGAGTCAGACTACCCTGGAAGAGGTAAGCGGGATACCACATTCTATGTGCATAATGTCACATATTAATTATTACACATTCTGTTTATTTCTTTTTAATAACATTCAATGTGTTTGTAATTGAAACAGTATCTAAGCTTGCACCTGGAAAACTTAGCTTAATTTATTTTAACTGTATTTTGGGATGTTCAAAAAAAGTGTGAAAAGCATTAACTATTTTTTAATGGAGAAAAGAAGATTTTTCCTTTCTACAAGACATTTATATCCATTAGGTTATATGAATACATAAAGCAACAAAATGTTATTTTCACCTGTAAAACAAATAGATATTAACACTTTCCTCACTTTCTCCTTTGTTAAGTTTCTTTCTTCCCCCCAACGCTTGGTAGGCTTCTTAAATAGCATTATTCATTGGCTTCCTGGGTTAGCATAGGATGGGGGTTTCTAGAGAAAATTCAGTGCCAGACCTGTAGACCTGCTTAGATTCAGGCAACGAAAGTGGTAAATGCAGATTTTTTTTTTGTTTCACTCATATCATCTGTCTTAATTACATTATATTCAATAACTAGATGCTTTACGGGTCATCCTTCATCATCTTTGCACCGTGTTAATTTTGTTAATTTTGTATAGCTCAACCAACCTGATGTATAGAACATTTAATAGCATCTGTTGTCACGATGGGTCTAAACGTTAGGCCTCAGGGGCCTCTAAGTGCTGCATTTTATGGACAATTTTTTATGGGGGCTTTAGGCAATTATGGCTTTACTGACCCAGAAAATTTACCCTTTGACTTATAATCAACTACTAGGATCATGTCTGACACAAAGGAGACTCTCAGTTTTTAGAGGAATCTATGACTAATAGACTTAATGATTTTAAACCAAGTAATAAATTCTGTCTGTTAAATAATTGGCTCTCTGAACATAACGTGGGCTCTCTATACAAGTTTTATTTTAGTACGTTAACTCTTGAAACTAGTGAAATTTTTCTCAACATCACCATATAAACATTTGTTAATGGCTTGGCTCTGGTTCCTGGATTATACTTGATAGAGATATTAATGTAAATCTTATAAATACAGATACGTGGTTATAGATATTTAATTATAGCTTTAGATTTATAGTATGATTGTAAGTTGTAGACATAGGTTTTATTTTCAAACTCCAGTTAAATTTTTTTAAAGATTTTATTTAATTTTGAGAGCGAGAAGGAGTGTGAGTGGGGGGAAGGGCAGAGAGAGAGGGACAAGCAGACTCTGCACCGAGCACAGAGTCTGACATGGGGCTCGATCCCATGACCCTGAGATCTCAGCCTGAGCTGAAATCAAGAGTGGGACGCTTAACCAATTGAGCCATCCAGGCAGCCCTCCCCCCCCAGTTAAATTTGAACATCTAAAAGGAATACTAGTGAGAGTGCATTTCTGTGTGGACATATCCCTATAATATCTAGTTTTCTTCTTTTTTTTTTTGTCTTTCCCTGTGTGTGTGTGTGTGTGTGTGTGTGTGTGTGTGAATTAACCTTATTTCTTCCTTTGGCTTACCAAACACTAATGACTTTATTTCCCTTGAAAAATCAGGTTTTCATCAACTTTGCCAAAGACCAAAAGTCCTATGAAACTGCTGATACCAGTAGCCAAGGTTCCACCATAAGCGTTGACTCACAGGATGACCGGACGGAACCGTAATACCACCAGCAAAGTCAAACTCAGCAAATGGCCAATGGCTTCCTTTTAAGGAAGAACCACAGAGGATACTGCTTCCTCAAACTATCTTCATTTTAAAGTAGTATACTGTATGGAAGGTACAATTGTATAAGACTAGCAAGTAACTAACTGTAAGTGGAAAGTTTTTTTTCTAAAGTCAGTGAATGTTGCTACCGAAATGAATTTTGGTAAACTCAATACTCTGAGTGTGCTAATGTATATGTTGGTGGTTACAATGCAAAGGTGAAACCACTTGAAGATAAATGTCTTAATTTATTACTTTTAATAAAAAGATAGCTTAAAAGGCATGGTTATTAGTAGCTGAAAAGTAAGAGTGGAGAAGAAAAGTAAGATAATTTGGGGTAGATAGAATTGGGAGAACAAACAAAATAATTTATTTCCAGAAAACAACAGAATGAGCATCATCATCAGGTACAGATTAACAATGGCAGGAATCAGTGGGCACAAGGTCTGCAATGTACGTGATATGTCATTTTCAGTGCCTGTAAATATGTGGGGATATGCTGAACCCCAAAAGAGTGCCTTTCCACAAGAATGCCATAGGAGACAGTTTACCCTGGTGGTAAACAGAACTTTGATTTATTCCTGCCAGGCCTTAACAGTAGTAAGGTACTGAGCAGAGCAAAATCTACTTGTTCTTCACGGGAAATGGGTGTGTCAGCTGAAAAGATACAAATCCTAAAAACTGATAGGAAATGCATGTGCTGCTGGCAGGCAACATTTTTCTAAGCTCTTACAGAAACCCTCATATTGTAGGTCTCTCTTGCAGGAAACATTCCTGTGGAGAGAAAATGAATATGGAGATAAATTTCAGCTAATCACTTGGCTAACCCAGAATCATGCATATGGCTATAGGATAGACTTCATAATAATGCCAAATTATATGGCCCTTGGGAAAGGGTCTTATGTAACGTGTGCGTGTGTGTGTGTGTGTGTATTGTGTGTGCATGTGTGTGTGTGTGTGTGTGTATGCACATTTGTCAACTTTGGCACGATTTGTATTGGTTTCAAAAACCAATAAATTCAAAGTTTAGAAAAAATAATTCATGAAGTCATTTCACTTGTTAGAGAAGATTCAGGAACCTAAAAATTGGAGTCATGTGACCTACACGGTCCCACGTGATCAGGTTCCTGCTCACCTCTCCACCTTCATTCCTTTCTTTGTCTTCTTCTTCTTTAGGTTATGGCCACACTGGCCTCTTTTCAGTTTTTCCAGTGCACCAAACCCCTTTCCATCTCTAGACCCGCTACTTGAAATGTTCTTCCCTCCTCTTTGTTGCTAGACTATGCTAAAAGTCCTCAGAAATGTTATTCTTTCTCACAGAAGCTTTCCTTTTCTACTTACTCAGTTTAAGTCCAGTCCCTCTGTTTTAATACTGTACTTTATTGTACCTCCTACTTTTCTGTCAGAACATGCATCCTAATTTGTAACATATCCAGACTAAAAATACACATCTTAACAGATGGCAACAGAATTTCTCTTAGGATAGAAAAAGCCTGTACTGAGTATAATATGTAGATAAGGCTTTCGGAGTAGAAGTTGTAACTCAGAGAGCATGGATGTCTTCAGGAGCCCAAATGACAAAAAAGGTGGTCAGCCTCCAGAAAGAATAAAAGGATTTGTTTACTGTTCATGGTGTTTGTTATTGTGGGTGGTTGGCTGGTTGCCTGCTTGTTTCTGAGCAATGGTAAGAAGGGAGGCAAAGGACAAGGAGAGAAGTGGAGGAAGGAGAAAGCAGGGAGAGCTGAGTATTAAAGAGAGAGACGAAAGTCCAGTGAGAAGGTGGAGTGGTTGAATGGACTTTTAAAACCATGAATATCCAAATCCATTTTCACATTCATTCACTGTGCAACCATGCTATGAACTGTCCTCATGACTTCTAAATCTTCATTGAAGTTAACCACACTTACTAATGAGTGTCAAGTAAAAATTGAGGAATGGATGGGTGGATGTCTTCTTTGAAAGAGGTGAAGAACAAAATCCAACAATACATTAAAAAAGTCGTTCACCACAATCAAATGGGATTTATTCCTGGGATACAAGGGTCATTCAGTATTCACAAATCAATCAACATGATACATCATATCAATAATAGAAAGGATAAAAACCGTATGATCATTTCAGTAGACTCAGAAAAAGCATTTGACAAAGTACATCCCTTCATGATAAAAGCTCTCAACAAGGTAGGTTTACAGGTAATATACCTCAACATAATAAAAACCATATATGAAAAACTCACAGTGAACATCATACTCAATGGGGAAAAACTGAGAGCTTTCCCCTGAAGGTCATGAACAAATCAAGGATGTCAACTCTCACCACTTTTATTCAACATAGTACTGGAAGTCCTAGCCTCAGCAATCAGAAAACAAAAGGCACAAAAGAAGTAAAAGGCACCCAAATTGGTAAGGAAGAAGTAAAACTCTATTTGCAGATAACATGATGCTATATATATATAGGAAACCTGAAAGACTCTACCAAAAAAAAACTACTAGAACTGAAAAATGAATTCAGTAAAGTCATAGGATACAAAATCAATGCGCAGAAATCTGTTGCATTTCTATACACTAATAATGAAGCAGCAGAAAGAGAAATTAAGAAAACAATCCCATTTACAGTTTCACCAAAAACAATAGATACCTAGGAATAAAAGAGGTGAAAGACGTGACTTTAAAAACTATAAAACACTGATGAAAGAAAATGAAGATGACACAAACAAATGGAAAGACATTCCATGCTCATGGATTGGAAGAACAAATATTGTTAAAATGTCTGTACCATCTAAAACAATTTACACATTGAATGCAATCCCTATCAAAATACCAACAGCATTTTTCACAGAACTGGAACAAACAATCCTAAAATTTATATGGAACCACAAAAGACTCTGAATAGTCAAAGCACTTTTGAAAAAGAAAAGTGAAGCTGGAGGGATCATAATTTCAGACTTTAAGTTATATTACAAAGTTGTAGTAATCAAAAGTCACAAAAACACACAAAAATGTGGTCCTGTCACAAAAATAGACATACAGACCAATAGAACAGAATAGAAAACCCAGAAATAAACCCACAATTACATGGTCAATTAATCTTTGACAGAGCAGGAAAGAATATCCAATGGAAAAAAGATAGTCTCTTCAACAAATGGTATTGGAAAAACTGGTCAGCTATAAGCAAAAGAATGAAAATGGACCACTTTCTTACAGCATACACAAAAATAAACTCAAAATGGATTAAAGACTTAAATGTAAGACCTGAAACCATAAAAAAATCCTAAAAGAGAGCGGAGGCAGTAATGTCTCTGACATTGGTGATAGCAACATTTTTCTAAATATGTCTCCTGAGGCAAGAGAAATAGAGCAAAAATAAACTATTGGGACTATATCAAAATAAAAGCTTCTACACAGCAAAGGAAACGATCAACAAAATTAAAAGGCAGCCTACTAAATGGGCAAAGATATTTGCAAATGACATATCCAATAAAGGGTTAGTATCCAAAATATATAAAGAACTTACACAACTCAACACCAAAAAAACCCAAATAATCCAATTTAAAAATGGGTGGAAGACATGAAGAGACATTTCTCCAAAAAGACACCCAGATGGCCAACAGATAAATGAAAAGATGCTCAACATCACTGATCATCAGGGAAATGCAAATCAAAACCACGATGAACTCTCACCTCACACATGTCAGAATGTCTAAAATCGGGGCACCTGGGTGGCTCAGTTGGTTAAGTGGCTGCCTTCAGCTCAGGTCATGATCCCAGGGTCCTGGGATCGAGTCCTGCATCGGGCTCCCTGCTTGGCGGGAAGGAAGCCTGTTTCTCCTTCTCCCACTCCTCCTGCTTGTGTTCTTTCTCTAGCTGTCTCTGTCTCTCTCTGTCAGTTAAATAAATAAATAAATAAAATTAAAGAAGAAAAAAAAGAATGTCTAAAATCAAAAGTTCAAGAAAGAACAACTGTTGACAAGGATGTGGAGAAAACTGTTGTGCACTGGTGGTAGGAATGCAAACTGGTGTAACCTCTGTGGAAAACAGTATGGAGTTTCCCCAAAATGTTAAAAATAGAAATACCCTATAATCCAGTAAACACACTACTGGGTATTTACAAAAAAATACAAAAACACTAATTAAAAGGGACACATGCACCCCTATGTTTATAGCAGCATTGTTTACAATATCCAAATTATGGAAGCAGCCCAAGTGTCCATCAATAGATGAATAGATAAAGAAGTTGTGGTATATATGTGCAATGGAATATTATTCATCCATAAAAAAGAATAAAATCTTGCCATTTGCAACAACATGGATAGATCTATAGAGTAAAATGCTAAGTGAAAAAGAAAGACAAATACCATATGATTTCAATCATCTGTGGAATTTAAGAAACAAATGAGCAAAGGAAAAAAAAAAGAGCAAGACAAACCAAGGAATAGAATCTTAACTACAGAGAACAAACTGCTAGTTACCAGAGGGGTGGTGGGTGGGGGGTGAAATAGGTGATGGGGATTAAGGAGCACACGTGTTGTGATGAACACTTGAGTGATATATGGGAGTGTTGAATCACCATATTGTACATCTGAAACTAATAAAACACTGCATGTTAACTATATTGGAATTAAAATTTAAAAAAAGTGCAAAACAGTGACTGCTTCACCATAGAGAAGCCTAAAGTCAGAGGCGACCCTGAGACAGAGGCCTGGATATGCAGAGTAGAGCTACTGACCCCACAGGTGATGGATCTGGGGGTTCCCAACCAATCTTATCTACCCCTCCATAGGCAGGGAGGCCCGAGCTGGCCTCCGCACTGTAGACACTGCACTTTGATTTGAGTGTTCATTTAGACATGAAGCTCTGTGAGGACAGAAAATCTATTTTGATCTTCCTAATTTTCCCACCCACACACACAATGAATATTTGTGGCACTCGAAAAATATTTGATGGTTAAATGGATGAATAAACGAATGAGAAACAAAAAAGAAGCTGGCATGATTGGTATGAAAAACAAGCTTCCATTTTCAGTATAAATCTCTGAAATGTGGGAAAGTTTCCCAAGGGGTAGTTTATTCATGGAGAAGAAAAAGGAAAGATGATGCTTTATTCCAGATTAGATATTACAGTGAATCCACTAGCGTGGGAGGATTTTGGTATATTCTTGGGAATCAGAATTCTAATGCTTTGCTTTTGTATATTTCTGCCCATTATTTCTTCTTTGTCTTTTTGTCTGTAAGGATGTATGGCATAAGAGCTTCATGACATCTCTCTAGATAAGTAAGGAACATACATGAAAAAGTGTTTGAACCCACATGCCTTTGGATTTCTTTGCAATAGAGAAAATGTTTTGAGAATTCCCAGTTCTCTGAGGACAGCCTCCACTCTGGATAACATGAACAGAATCTGCTTTTTCATTTGAGTTATGTGAATTACTTCTGAGGATTGTGGCAATCTTCAATTCACCTATAAAACCTGAATAGTAAAACATTTGGTGCAAAATCAGAAGAATAGAAAAATGATATGTACAACTGCTTTCTCCAATGATGCTCTCTGCCTGAATGATGGACTCTCCTCGGAGATAATCCCTTACTCGAACAGCAGGTGTCCTGGGCGAGGGTGGGGGTGACAGAGCAGGTTTGCATTCTCCTAACCCCCATAGGACCTTGGGAGCCTGCTTGCTTCATTAATGTAAGCTTCTCGATGAAGTTTTTAAATATAATAAGGCAAGCTAAAAGTGAATGATAGTATTTCCTTTGACATCATTTGTTATGAAATTAATCCCATCCCTCCCTTGCTTATAAACCCAGACTGGTTTTCTGTAATCTGTAAAATGAAACCCAGGCTCTTTAACCAATTCTCAAAGTATTTTATCATCCAGCTCCCAACGCTTCTACTTCTCTTCTCCGTGTAGTTTGTGCTCCCACTTCAGTGCATTTCTTGCTGTTTTCTATTACGTTAGAACTTTTTTTGGTTCTATGGCACTTTGCTCACACTCCTTTCTTCTTGAAAAGACCCCTTCCCTGTCCCCACTTAGCTTTTATCTAGAAACTTCTCTTAATCTTAGTTACCACTCTTCTACTGTGTTTTCTTTTTAAGGAAACCTGCCCAGAAAGCCTCAGGCTGAGTTAATTGTTCTATCCTCTGTTACAAAAGCATTTTGTGCAGGGCTCTGCAGGAAGCTATTGTGTTGCCCTCCTCCTTCCACTACACTCTAAGTTCCTTAGAGTGGTGAACTCCTTTCCTTCATCTTTGTATTGCCCACATCCAGCACAATATCCACATATTGTTGCTCAATAAATCTCTGAAAGACCAAAGAAGTCCATGTCAATTTAGAAATATTTTCATAATTTTTGTTCTAACTTTTTTGTAGTTATGTTTGTTTTTAATTTTAGAAGAGTAGCCATGAAATTTTAAAGTTAACTGCTGGGGGAAAATATGCAGATGGCCAATATTTTAAATTAAAATGATCCCACATAAAACACAAATCAATAAAATGCCAAGCATTGGACATACTATTATTTTATTAATAATATTGCCTAATACAACATTTGCCCAATGATATTAAAATAAAAATACTGTTTAAAATAAAATACTTTCACCCAGATAGAGTGATGCTTAATCACCCTCGTTGCAAAGTGGAAATACCAAGCTAACTTATATAGTTAAAATAACGGCAGCTACCACTTACTGACAATTGTTATGTGTGAAACACTGGGTCAAGTGTGCCATATTTATTGTATTTTTATTTACTTCTGACAGCATACTTTCAACTTACTAACCCCTTTCTATTGACAAGGACACTGGAAATTGGAAAAAGGTCATTATCTATTCCAGAATAGTACAGCAACAAAGTAAGTTTGACTCCAGGTACTATATTCTGACATAGATAAGGAAAGAAAGGAAGAAAGGAAGAAAGGAAGAAAGGAAGAAAGGAAGAAAGGAAGAAAGGAAGAAAGGAAGA
>NW_027397064.1:20690621-20770229 GCF_003265705.2 Callorhinus ursinus
AGCAAAGGACAGAAAAGAAAAGAAAAAAGAAAAGATTGGCTATGCTGATTTAGATACATAAGTACACCAATAATTTAGGTATGCTATATTTATGTGTGTGTTGACCTGGTAAGTGAACTGGCCCCGGGGCCCCTAATTACCGCTGCCTTGACGACTGCAGCATGGATCTCCGGCATGAATGAAAAGACCCTGTCCCTGACTATCCTCTTCCCCCGAAGAACCTTCTAGAAAATCCCTAGCCTTCAATTTTGCCTCCTCTGAAATTCCTCACAAAGAAATCCAACCATGTTAACTAGACATACAAAGATTTACTAATCATTTCAATTTATTTTAACTTAAAAGAGTTTGCTTGGTACTTACTGGGATTTTGCTGTTGTTTTCAATATAGCAGATAATTTTGTTATTTGATTTATTTTATTTATTTCCCTATCTTATATCTGTTTTTCATTTTTATGTTTTATTATTCCATTCAAAGGGAATAGATTCAAAGAATCTCCCAGTGTAAGAAAACCAGCACTATGAAATGGTATATGCCCTAAACAATTTATGTCCAAAGTGGCTCTTTTGATACCACAAAACAGATTTTCAGTTCTTGTTACCTGGGGCCCATTGAGAAGTCTCTAGGTAAAAGAGGAAAGCCTCTCACTTAAACTACTGCTCTTGGCAACTCAGAATCCTCAAAGGCAAAAGCTCCAATAACCAGCCCAAAAGAAATATTTAGTACTACCAGAGAAGTTTCCCTTCCCTTTGTCTGAAACAATTCAGCCAGTAAATGCAGATATTTGTTAATTAAATATTATTGGACTAAAAAATTGGAAGCAAGATGCCCCAACCAACACACATCGTAGTTCAAGAATGAAATAAATGGAAGGTCCTAGCAAAGGAAAACCTCAGATATAACTCGAGATTTAAATCCTATAAATTTCTGTCGGATTCTTTAGCGAGAGGCACAAACACACATTAACTAAGCTAATGATTTTCCTTTTTACACTAACCTGCTTTAAGAACTTATCTGATCCCTTTTTAGGTAAAGCTTCAGAAGTATTCTCCCATTACAGAGGTCTTCCCAAAACCCTTCCTTGATAATGAAACTAAAGTATGGCTCATCTTATTAAATAATTTATCTTTATTAAAAAAGGGAGCTTATAACCTATCTTAGCAAGTATGACCTGTCTAGCGTATCAAGAGTCCTCCGTGAATAGAGGATCTATAATATGACCTACATGTGTAAAATATGTTATCTATTGAGTACAGAGAGTTAAACACTTTTTAATTAATAGTATTATTCTTTTGCAAATCTAAGGAGAGAAAATAGGCTGTCATAGTATAATGGACCTTGTAAGTTGGCCCCCATTTATCCTTACCTTCTGTTTTCATGTTCATGAGCCATCAGTTCTTACTTGAGTGTGCATAGGACCTATGACTTGCTTCTGACTCCACAAAATATGGCAAAGGTGATTACATCACACAAGACTATAACATCTGCCTTGCTAGGAGCCTCTCTCTCTCTCTCGCTGACTTTGGTGAAATAAGAGGCCAGATTGACTTGGCAAGGCATTGAAGGCAGCCTCTGGCCAACAACTGACAAGGAAATGGACTCCAGCTGACAGCTAGCAAGAAACTGAGACCCTCAGTCCCACAAATTGCAAGCATGTGAAGGCTGCTAACAATCACCTGAGTTTGGAGACAGGTTCCTCTCCAATTAAGCATGCAGATGATAAATAGCCCTGGTCAATACTTGGATTGCAACTTTGTTGATAACATTCTTCCTTCAAATAATCCTTCCCAGAGTTACTCATTACTCATTACTCACTTAAGTATGCTATTAACGATCCTATTCACCCTGGTCTTCGGGATGATTTTTCTTCCTGTCTCTCTGCTTAAGATATTAACTCTTTGACTAAATTTTGTCCATACCTAAATTATAAGTTATAGAAGGTCATCCTTTGGACCTATCCATATTTTATCAGCCACTGATGGACTAATCTCAATTTAATAATAGCTAAGTTATATTACAAGGTATATAATTTCATTTTTTTATAATGCAACTTTATATGTATAAAATCACCTGACCTCACAGGAACCCCACGAAGTGTTATTGCCCCAGATGAGAAAATAGGATCAAAGTGATTAAATAACTCACTTAAAGCAACAGACACATGTATTATAGTATCTAGTAATATTTTGTGTGTGTCTTAAATTCTTTCCCAATCTCTCTTTTCTGATTTCTGTGGTTTTCTTGCTCCGGTGCAAGGTTATCTCCATGAGGTTGCCAATGATGGTGGCCCCATACCATCCCAGCAATTAGGGTGGGCACCTGACCCGGGATGGCCAGAGTACCTGACTTCTCTTGACTGCTTTATTAGTTTAGAAATTAACATGTGACCCAGTGAAGTTAGTCAATCATTCTCAAATTAATATTTAAAATTTGGAGGGAGAGATATTTCCTTTTCCTGGGATTGCTGGGTAGAGATGAGTCTAGGGCTCCCATCTTTTCCCATCTTATCTATAACATGGAAAGAGCTTGCATCCCTAATGAAGTCAAGCAGAGACAAGCAGAACTGACAAACAGAATAATGGATCAAGTCCTGCTGACATTTATTTAGCCACAGAATCCAGCCAAGCCTGAAGGACTATTCGGGCAGCTATGGAGGACACACTGTAGGGAGGCAAAGAAGTCAGGCCAATCTAGGAAACTAGTGCAGCAAAATTAGGCAGTAGTTGTAGAGATGGTGAGAAATGGTCAGATTCTGGATATGCTTTGAAGGCAAAGTTATAATATAACTTACTGCCAAATTAGCAAGGAATGTGTAAGAAAAAGGGGAGTCAAGGATGAATTCAAGGGTTTTCACCGGAGCAACTGTGTAAATGGAATTGTCATTTGTTGGAGAATGGGGAAGCTGGAGAGGTAAAGGCAGGTTTAGGAGGGAAAATCAAGAACTGGGGTTAAGGTACGTTAAGTTTGATAGGCTTATTAAACATTCAATAGGAAATGTTGAGTGAGCTGATAGATCTATATATCTGCAGCTTAGGTAAAGGTACATACTGGACAACAGGGGGTAAGTCATTGGTATAGAGATGGAAACTCAAATTACAATTCTTGATGGGATTATTCAGGGAGATGAGTGTGCCTAAAGCAGAAAAACAATCTAAAGAGAGCATCTTGGGGCATTATACTGTTTTTGAGAAAGAGAGGAAGATCCAGAAATAATTTGTAACATGCAAGTCAAGAAAGTGTTTCTTAAAAGTAGAGAGTGACTAGGGCACCTGGGTGGCTCAGTTGGTCAAGCATCTGTCTCTTGGTTTCAGCTCAGATCATGATCTCAGGGTCGTGAGATCAAGCCCCGCTTTGGGCTCAGGGCTCAGCATGGAGTCTGCTTGAGATTCTCTCTCCCTCACCTTCCCTCTCTCTCTTCCTCTGCCCCTCCCCTGTTTCTCTCTCTCTCTCAAATAAATAAATAAAATCTTTAAAAAAAAAAAAAAGAAGTAGGGACTCACCTTGTCAAGGCAGCTGCTAAGTAAATTAAAATAACTGAAAATTGGCCATCTGATTTGACATATTCATGTGTGGGCTTGACAAGAGAAGTTTCTGTGGAATGACATATAAGAAAGCCACAGAAATGAGTGCAATAAAAGATAGGAGGTAAAGTGGACATGACGTATATAGTTAACTTTTTCAAGAGAGTAAAGGAAAGGGGAGCAGAGAAATAGGTGGTAGTGAGAGGAAAATTACCAGTTACATCAGAAGAGGGATCTCACATGTTCTTATTGGGGCAGGAAAAGGTCAAGTTTGCCAGTGATAGCGTCCTCTGCCTCTGATAGTCTTTGGAGTGGGCAATGCCCCTTGCTTCTTCGGTACTATTTTCCCCATAGGACTGATGAGTAAAGCCTGGGCTGACATAACGTGTAATCTGGTCTTTCTTGGCTTGGTCAGAGCCTGGTAGTGCTTCCTGGCTGACTCCTTCCTCTCCCTGGGCGGAACAGTTCACCCTTAGCTCAGGGGTCACCTGGTCCTTCCAAGGGGACACCATGATAGGAACACTGCTCTCAAGGCAGGGACCACGCCACGCTCCACTGAAGGTGGCTACACTGAGACCCAACAACTCCTTTATTGTACCATCCTGCTCAGTCTAGTTTACTTTGACGGTGCCTATCCCAGAGGGATAGACAGCAGCTCGCCTTTCACATTAAGTTTATTTGATGAAAATTTAACACCCAAGGACACCCATGCTCCCATGGCAAAACCCAGAGAGTAGAAAATTATCATTATGTTCACTCTCCTCTCCTCTTGCCTTCTCTTTCTTCCTTGTCCTGCACTTAATTCCCGAAAACGGAAAGCAGGTAGGCTTTCTGTACATCTGATCCCCCTTCCACAAGGAACAGCAAATCCTAAGATAGAAAACATTTTCTTTTCATTATAAGAAAACCCTGTGATCTTGAACTCATTCTCTAGTTTTCCAGGCTAGCTTATTAATTGAAATGGGTCAGAGAGAGGAAAGTCAAAGAAATATAGCAAATCCATTCTTAAAATAATGCCCTGTCCTTCAGAGTCACTCTCCTGCCACATAAGCCTATTGTGTTTGTTATAAACTGAAGAGTACCTTGGTTTTTTCCTCCACCTTTTTTCCCAGAACTTTTCCATTTGCTCATTTCCTCCCCTATAATCTTCCCACCCCCTAGCAGATACATGCCTTGGGCTACACGGGAACGACATGATAATCAGAAAGACAAATGAGAAAAAGCTCCAAAGGAAAGGGCTACAGCAGGTCTATCCAGACAGATCTTCCCACACAGACTGGCTTGTGTTACCTTTCACTACATCTCAGTTCTGCAGGCTCAGAATTGTACCTTTACAGCATAAAGGGGACATATCTCCCATGGGTGGACTCACATTAAAGTCCAGAACACTGATGGATAAAACATGAGTGCCAGATTATTGATTTACAATGAGAACTTGAACTGAACATTCCTATCCCCCAGCTGATGCATTTTCTCTCCCCACAAGCACACTGCCTAGGAAGTTCAAGCTTTCATCAGAAGGTTGCTTGCTGAGAATAGACTCAGGTCAAGTTGAATTAATTATATGATTCCAACATTTAATGTCGTCAAGCCTCAAGCCTGGAGCATCCATCTACATAGTGTGATATACCTTCAAAAGACCCATGTTTCATTCTGGAAAATTTCTTCCCTCTGCTCAGAGCTGAGTCCTGTCATCATTTGTCTCTGAGAAGCTCTTTTCAATGCTTCTATGACCAACAAGCTTCCTTTTTGACAAAACTTATTTCTTTAGACATGATAATATAGCACTTTCCATCAAGATACAGTTTTTCAAATGTAGTGATTTTGTGCCTTCATTATTTATTGATTATAAAACTTAACTCAGAGCAACGTGCCCAAACTTCCCTCATAATTAGAATCACTCAGGACCCTTCGTTAAAATATATATATATACATATATATATATTGTTATTATATACATATGGGCGCCTGGGTGACTCAGTCGGTTAAGCATCTGCCTTCGGCTCAGGTCATGGTCCCAGGGTCTGGAATTAAGCCCTGCATCAGGCTCTCTGCTCAGCAGGGAGCCTGCTACTCCCTCTCCCTCTGCCTGCCACTCCCTCTGCTTGTGCTCTCTCTGTCAAATAAATAAATAAAATCTTAAAATAATAATAATTATATATAAACACACACACAGATTTTCAGGACTTTCCTTGGAGATTCTGATTCAGTAGGTCAATGATTAGGGGACAATTTGTATTATTAACAAGCACCCATGTGATTTTTATCTACAGGGAAACTGGAGAACCATTGTTTTAGAAGACAATCTAACGTGTCTTATTTCTGTGTTCTTGACTGGGCTCCTCACTATGCCAGCCTATACCAACAGCACATACATGTATCTACACATCCATAAGCAGCTCATAAAATTGACCATATCAGATCTAAGAGATAGCATAAAACAAGGATTAGAGAATTGCTTCCCAAACTGAAGCATACATATGAATTGTCCAGGAATCTTATTAAAACACAGATATTGATGAGTAGGTCAGGTATGAAGCCCAGGATTGCTCCTCAGACACACTTTGAGACTAGAGATTGACCTTGGAAACAATTGTCTTGGTTCAACTCCCAGTTTTGAAGTTCATCACCCAGTTTTGAGGTTCACTTCAAGTTGTCGTAGCTGGGTGACCTTGGACAGCCCTCTGTAACTCAGTTTCCTTGTTTTAAAAGTGGAGATAATGCTAGTGTCTACCTCACAGGACTGTTATGAGGATTGCATGGATGTCACAAGTGCTTAGAAGAGGCCCTGTGGTAAGTTCTGCATAAATCATAACTTTCATTAATATCTTGGTTCCACAGCTTTTTTTCAGCTATCAAATTTTGCAATTAATGCAGATTTAAAGACATTTTTGTTTATAGTGTGTCTTCTAAAGAAAAAAATCATAAAAGCAAAATATTTTATGGATAATGTGGTGACCCTTTATGCTTAACGTAACGGTTTTATAATGACCTCTATGCAGTTTATTGATTCCAGGAAGCCCCTTAACTGAATTTCATTAAGCCCATTCCTCTTAAGGTATCTTTTCAAGCAGAAAAGAGTTACAACAGAAGACCTCTGGAAATGACAAAATCATTTCCATCTTAGTCTGAACTGCAGTTGTTATGAAACTATTTCTTTGCTTCATTTTTTTCAGGTTAAATTTTCACAAGAAAGGATCAAAAGTATATCTTTTTGTCTTCAAAAAATAATTTCCCTAATTTAAGATGATAAACTCAGCTCAGTTTGGCACATATTGGAACTCAGTAAGTGCCTGTTGAATAAATGGATGCATGGATGGATAAATGAAAGAATAAATGTGATAAATCCTAAAAATCCTATTTCAACTTTCCTCTCAACAAAATCTAGCTTCACAGTATAATATTTTAAAAGAAAATTACTTTTGGCATACTTTATTATGGTAACTTCTAACTCAGTGATGCTCAATTTGAGCTGTCCATCAAAATTACATGGGGAAATTACACTGATTCCAGAGTTCCACCTTCCCTGGAAAATCTGATATAACTGATCAGGGTGTGGTGTGGTCAATGGGAGTCTTGAAAAGGCTCCAAGGGTTTCTAATGTACAGTCATGGTTGAGATCAATAGTTCTGTCTTCTATGGATAATTGATATCTCACTGAAAAAGTTCAAAAACAATATGTAACTCCTTACACTCTTATCAAATTTATATTAGTCTTTGGTTCCATAGATAGAATTATATATTGTATTGCCCCAATATAAATCCCAGGTACTAATGTCCCTTGAAAACTTGCATTATAGTCATGCCATTAAAATTAGAATTGGAAAGAAGAGCCTTTTGAGACATCAAATAATGGTTTAAAATGATGTGGGGGCGCTTGGCTGGCTCAGTGGGAAGAATATGAGACTCTTGATCACGGCATAATGAGTTTGAGCCTCACATTGGGTGTAGAGATTACTTAAAAATAAAAGTGAGAAGGGGTGCCTGGGTGGCTAAGTTGGTTAAGCGGCTGACTCTTGATTTCAGCATGGGGCATGATCTCAGGGTCATGGGATCGGGCCCCGATAGGGTTTCACACTCAGCGCAGAGTCAGCTAGCAATTCTCTCTCTCCCTCTGCACCTCCCCCTACTCACACATGCTCTCTCTCACTAAATAAATAAATAAATAAATAAATAAATAAATAAATAAAATATTTAAAAAATATCTTTACAAAATAAAATAAAGTGATGTGAAAATTAATTTATGCCCTAGCCTTTTTTCTCTTAAACTTATATTTGAAAACTAAGGTGGCTTTTTAAAAAATGGATATGCACCAACTGCCACATGCAAGAGAAAGACACAGTTGAATCTCTTCGGGGTCATTGTTTCCCCCCCTCAAACAGCTCTTCCCAACAACTATGCTATATAAGATTATCACGATGATCATTCTTCTGCTTTTTTAGCCAGGTGGTTCTACAACCCTTATAGGTACCAAAACAGCTTCTAAAGTATTTGTCCCATCTGCTTTTATAGTTGTTGCTCTATTCTTTCTCATTTTCTTAAAATATAGTGCAGGATATGAATCATGTTGAGCTGTTCTTAAAGAGAAGGCTTTGTCTCAGCATCATATGTGAATCATTTAAATCTTACCTAACAAACCAATTAAGGTATTAAGGCATAATGTTATGTACCAGTGAGTAAAAACTACCACAGAAAACTGAGTTTTCCTAGTAAACTGATTTACTTTCACAAAAATGGTGACTTCTATCTCTGTAGATTTTAGACTGGAAAAGTAAAGGGTTCATTACAATACTTTAGTGAATTATATTTTTTATACATTGTGAATAATTTGTCAGTTTTTAAAATTTAAACATCTTTTAATAAAAGCAAGGAGTGCAACAATATAATATATATTTTTAATATTTTTAAAGTTCGATTAAAGTAACATCACATAAATAGATGGATTAAGATTTAATAGAGGTAAAATTTTGCTTCTCAGTTAAAAACTAAAAAAATAAAGCAGTAGGCATTTATAAAATACTTTCTCTCATTCCTCATTTTCATTATTTCATTAAGATGTTTATGTGAATTTTAAATTACTTAATAAATATATTTCTACAGTCTCCCTCAAAATTTAAAATATTACAGACAAGATTAAAGTAATTTTTTGACACCACTCCCAATTTAGGCTCCATCTTTGTCTCCCCAGAGATAACCACCACTGTGGTTCATTCCTGAACTTTTTAGAATTTTAAATAAACTTACAAATGAGGATGCATATGTACATGGCAATAGAAAATAGAGATGCAAAAAAAAAAAAAAGAAAATAGAGATGCTGGCTCTAAGTCCAAGCTCTGCTGAACTCACCATTACTGTAAAAACAGAATAATGGTAGATGAAATGTAATAGGTAAAACAAAACCATAACTGGACTCAACAATAAGATAAACAGGCCCAGGGACCAGAAACAGCTGAAATAAGAGCCAATAGCAGGCAGTCGTCATGGCCCCACATTCAACCCCTGGGGAGCAAAAGGGACTAGAGTTAGCCCAGGTGAGCTGAGAAGTACCATAGCTCAGTGACTTAAGCATCCTCAGCAAATCCCTCTTCTTCAAAGACAAACAGTGAATTACCCTAGCATATATAGAAAATCAGATCCAGAGGGTAGACATAAGACAATTTGTAAATATCTTCTTGAAAGTGGAGGAAGGTCCCATACATCTGTCACACTCTTCCTCATCAATTTCTTTTCCTCCCTCTATTTACTACTGTTTTCCTACAAACTTTCAAGGGTGACTGTGGGATCTGTACATGCCAATGCAGACAAAATTGGGGTACAATGTCTGTAGGGAATTTAAAAATAATAATAGAACCAACTGTAAGATACTGTTTTTTATTTTCACTTAGCTCCAGCAATTCCAAAGAAGGTCAGTAATAAAATACTCCTACCCCAAAACATCTTCTGTTGATATAAATGCTAAAAATTGAGGTGGCTACTACTGAGTTTTAATAATAAATATACGTAAGCTTCAAATTTTATCCTGGGCACCTGGGTGGCTCAGTTGGTTAAGTGTCTGCCTTCTGCTCAGGTCATGATCTCAGGGTCCTAGGTTTGAGCCCCACGCCGGGTTCTCTGCTCCACAGGGAGTCTTATTTCTCCTTCTCCCTCTGTGCTTGCGCTCTCTCTCAAATAAATAAATAAAATCCTTTAAAAAAAAGAGAAAGAGAAGTGATTTAGCTTTTGATAACCACTGTATTTTTTATGGAGGAAAATTTGGAGAATTTTTGTTTATAAGTCCAGGACAATTCAGAATCCCTCGAGTTTATGCGGGTATAATTTCTGCCCCCAAGGCCTCTGGAACTTTGTATTCCTGCATGTAAACAGGTATTAAATAAACAATGATAGTACTGTGATTGTAAAAATGATGAAACAGCACTTGTTACTTGCATTCTGCTTTTTTATGTAGCCACTTTGAGTTTTATTTATGTTCAAACATTTTTGACTGCACAGGCATTTGAAAGCTGCTAGAATCAATTCCAAAGAAAGAAAGATGTGGTGAGTATTGGAATTGCTGGAATGTATTGCAAAATGAGAATTCTATAAATTTTTGACAAGCTTTTCCTTATTTTTAAGACTTACCCTATTTGTATAATTGTTGGTTCGAGAGTAATATTCAAAATTAAAATTAATAAAAAGCGTTCTTAGACTGACGATGAGCAAAGGTAGATTAAACAATCTGGCTACACTTGTTAATGAACTTAAGTATACAAAGTGTATTCTACTAGAGCCACTGGCAAATTTGCAGAAGGTGAGGCTTGAACATGAAACCATAATGTTATTATTATTCATTTAGCAACAGATCACTGTGTAGATAAGTTATTTTTCCCTTTTTATAACAAAAAAGTTAAGATCATTAAAAAATATCAACCCATCTTATTTTTCCTTTGTTGAACATATTTATTTTAGTCTCTAAATTTGTTAGTATTTTTTTAAAGGCATGGCTACATGTGAATAAAATAAATCACTGTTTTGATTACTTTTCTGGCGACTATTAGTTTTATTTCATGATAATTATTAAAAATAATTTTGTCAGATAGGGGAGGGAGATGTTAAAAGATGTAAAAAGGAGATGTTAAAAGGAAAAAGAACTTTGTCTCAAAGTCAAATATGCTAGGCAAACACTGCTCATCCGCAGTGAAATCTCCCACTTTCTGAAGCTGATGGCTACGGAGGTGCTGATGTAACAAAAACACGGTTTTGAAACTGAGAATGATGGAGAAGGTTAATACTCTCAGTATTATTTATATCAGAAAAAGAAGAGTTAATTTATCCTAATTCATTTCCAAATGGTGAAGTAGATTTAGACTAGAGTTCACAAATGGGCCATCCAAAAACCAGATCTTGTGCAAAGACATGTTTTAAACTACACAGTGTTGCGGAGAAGAAGAAAGAGCCAGCACATTACATTCTAGGTTTGGGTTTGAAATTCAAATTTCTAGTCTTAAAAAATTGCAAGATCTGACATGACAGGACGCTCCACCTTTGCATGACAACAATTGGCTAGAGACATGGGTTTTGGTGGAGCACGATGCCCGCCCCTCCCACAACGTAGACATAAGGATTCCCCCTGGCTGTGTTCATTCCATTCTGCACCTGCCCTAAGAGGCCTACAAAACTTCCCCACCAAGTTTACCCTCCTCCTGCCTGTCCCCATTTTAGTTTTTAACCAAATAATGCTCATTGGACATGAACCTTCATTCATTCATTCATTCATTCATTCATTTAACAAAGATTGGTTGAACACCTACTATGTTCTGGGCAGCAGAGATACAGCAATAAACCAGATGAAGTATTTACCCCTACGGAGCTTACATGGTGATTGGGGAGGAACGTGGGACAGAAAACAAATGTGTAGTGATATATTTTCAGACAGTGGAAAGAGTGGCTGACAGAGTGGAACAAGAAATTCTTGCTACATTATCCCCCAGTTTTGGTGGGGGACTGGTATAGCGTATAGTTACATGCACATTGGAGAAGTTATTGATGTTGAAAATTTGAACAGACAAGGTTTCCCTATTTGCAGGAAAGGGGAATTGGTGGTTTCATTTGCTTGCAAATACGAACTCTAAATATAAATGGGAGAACGTTGCCTGCTTGGCTGAGGAACCTTAACTCTCCTTCAGCTTAAGAACATGATTAGAGGTAGGGAGAACTTGCAAGCTTAGACACTCATAATGCTCCCTTAACCTGCTCAAAAGTGTTATTATCTGCTCAATCATTTATTGGGAGGACTATATAATATATCAAATAAATCATATCAAATATTTTAAAAATGGTTACGCTATTTAGAAGGCAATAAAATATCATATAATTTAAATATTAATTCTGTCAAATACCATTCATCAATTGCATCCTAATTTTGAATGAACGAAATACTTTCAGAAATTACATACTTCCCAGTAGCTGAGGACTGTTGGTTTTGTGCTCATTATTAGATCATTGCTTATTTCCTTCGATAGTGACTAGGCAGAAGGCTTGAGGTTTGTAAATAAAGAACTTGCTGCTAGAAAAAATGTCATTAACACTAGAACGTATGGATAAAGAAGAAAATAGAATTTCCTTCCATGGGGTGTTTTAATCATTGAGTGCATCACATCAGCTGTGGTTATAGAGCAGGTTTAATTTTATGCTGAAGGATATATTCTGGAGATGGAATAAGGAGTTCTTTGCTGATGGAATGATAAGTAGCTTGAAGATGGGGATTTGAACGGAGGGTTCTGAGAGCTTATAGGAACTGGGAACTAAGTAAGACTATTCACTCAGCTATTTGCTTACTTTCTTTAAGTGACTTAACAATAATCAAACTACATCCTCCGCAGCCAAACTAAAGAGAATAGATCCTCAAAGAGCTGCTTCCAGAGACAAGATCCAAACCTGTCCAGCAAGTCCATCCCACAGCCAAGTCCCACACTCACAGCTCCCCATCCAGATTCCAGCTTCTCTAGAGTCTGCACAAAATTCCTTTTTTGAGTGTAATTAAAGACCATATTTTCTGGTCACAGTTCAACATATGTAGTTATTAATAGATTTTAAACAAATATCTCACCCTCCTTTTATGATTTCTTATGAGATATTTTAAGTGTAAATTCTTAAGTATTATTCAGATGTAAGGCACAATTAGTATTGTTTTTATTATATTACAAAATTTTAAGATGAGTAAAGAAAAAATTTACATGGCAAATTAGTGATGAAATTTGAATGAAATTGGAAGGTAGACCCCATGTTGCTTTGAATATTAGAGGAACAACCACAAATGAATCAATATGAGCCCTGAGGTGTTGCATCCTTGTCATGCAAAAAATATAATGGGTTCTTTTATCCGATTTAGCCTTAACTGAGAGTCCCCCTCCCGCCTCCCCAGTTCCTTAGCAAAGTAGAATTTGAAATTGATATCAAAACCCAACTTTATATGTATGTTATAATTTGTAGTGTGTGATTACACTAATAAACTGTATTAATGTAGGTTCAAAAAAAAATCCCTTTTTGAACCACCATCTAACTTCAAGACAAGCTCATTTTGCAGAAAGAACAGCCTATTATATCCCCCAAATAGACAACACAACAGAGAGGTCAAAAGCATTCTTTAAGAGCAAACAGTTTTCTTCATTTTCTTGGAAAGGAAAGTCTATGCAGAGGAGACTTTCCCTCTGGATCGATATTATGTGTTTTATCCTCTTCAAAGTACATAACATTCACTAAGACTTTCAAAAGAAAAAGTAATATACTGCAGGTAATTTATAAGTGGATGCATGCAGGGTATAAACTTGCTAACTGAAACAGCATACTCCTCCCCTGATCATAAGAATGACCATAAAAATACAGAAAAATAAAAAACAATGAACTAGGGAAAAAAAAAACTAAACTAAACTAAAAACAATCAAGGCCTTTGAGTCAGGTATGATTTTCATAACCATTTTTGTCTCACGGTAGGTGGTTCTAGTTTTTAATTCCAAATGAATCGGTTCCAATGTTAGCTTTCTAACCACATGGGAGATTTTTATCCTTATCTTTATCCTCAAAATTGTTGCTGTCATTAGCATGATGGAAGATCTAGCTGCCCCTTCCTGATACCATCTGTCCTTGGTGAAAAGTAAAGAAAGAGTTCTTCAAAAAATGGTTTACCTTATTATTTTATTTCATTTAATTTTCTCCTTCTTCTTCCTCCTCTTCTCCTTCTCCTTCTTCTTCTTTGCCATAAAAATCTGAATAGGGTAGTTATTTTAATTTTAAAATATATTTCTTTTTTTTTTTTTTAAAGATTTTATTTATTTATCCGACAGAAAGAGACACAGCGAGAGAGGGAACACAAGCAGGGGGAGTGGGAGAGAGAGAGGCAGGCTCCCCGCGGAGCAGGGAGCCCGATGTGGGGCTCGATCCCAGGACTCTGGGATCATGACCTGAGCCGAAGGCAGACGCTTAACGACTGAGCCACCCAGGCGCCCCTAAAATATATTTCTAATGTAAATACTTTTTTTTTTTAAAGATTTTATTTATTTGTCAGAGAGAGACAGAGCACAAGCAGGGGGAGAGGCAGAGGGAGCAGGCTCCCCGCTGAGCAAGGAGCGCGATGTGGGACTCGATCCCAGGACCCTGGGACCATGACCTGAGCCAAAGGCAGCCGTCTAACCGACTGAGCCACCCAGGTGTCCCAATACTTTGTTTTTCAAAGTACTTTATTCTGGACAGTTTTTACTCAATTACTTTAATAATTCTTTTCAAAGAAAGATTTCATTATTTAATATTTAATATATTCTAGGGTCTAATTTTGCAGGTGTGAAATGTTTCAGAATTAAAAGGAAAACAAAACTTGGTCAAGTGTCTCAGAAATCATCTGACTGTAAAACAGACCTGATGGAAGGAAATCTGCACTTAATTCTGTAAGCAGATGGAGGACTGTGATATTTTCTTTATAGAACTAATAGATATAAAACTAAACATACTCTTACCATAATATCCAGCAATCACTCCTTGGTATTTTTTTAATTTATTTTTTATTTTTTTATCTTTTTTTTTTAAGATTTTATTTCTTTATTTATGAGAGACAGAGGGAGAGAGAGAGAGGGGCAGAGGGAGAAGCAGGCTCCCAAGCAGCAGGGAGCCCGATGTGGGGCTCGATCCCAGGACTCCGGGATCATGACCTGAGCCGAAGGCAGACGCTTAACCATCTGAGCCACCCAGGCACCCTGCTTGGTATTTTTTTTAAGATTTTATTTATTTATCTGACAGAGAGAGAGAGAGAACACAAGCAGGGGAAGCAGCGGGCAGAAGGAGAAGCAGGCTCCCGGCTAAGCAGGGAGCCTGATGTGGGACTCTATCCCAGGACCCTGGGATCATGACCTGAGCCAAAACCAAAGCTTAACCGACTGAGCCACCCAGGGCCCCATACTCCTTGGTATTTACCCAAAGGAGTCAAAAACTTATGTCCACGCAAAAACCACACAAAAACCTTATGTCCACACAAGAAGCCCGTGAATATTTATAGCAACTTTATTCATAATTGCCAAAATGTGCAAGTAACCAAGATGTTCTTCTGTAGGTGAATGGATAAATAAACCATGCTATATCCAGACAATTGCATATTAGTCAGCACTAAAAAGAAATGAGTTATCAAGCCATGAAAAGACACAAAGGAAACATAAGTGCATATTATTATGTGAAAGAAGCCAATTTGAAAGGGTTACATACTAGATGATTCCAGCTTATCTGACATTCTGGAAAAGGTGAAAGTATGGAGATGGTACAAAGATCAGTGGTTCTTAGGGGTTCTGGGGAGGAGGGAGGAACAGGCAAAGCACAGAGGATTCTTAGGGCAGGGAAAATACTCCGTAGGATATTATAATGATGGACACATGTCATTATACTTTCATCTAAACCCACAGAATGTACAATACCAACAGTGAACCCTAAGGTAAAGTGTGGACTTTGGGTGATTTGTCAATGTAGGTTCATCCTGGGTAGAACATATACCGCTGTAATGAGTGATGTTGATAAGAAGGGAGGCTATGCACATGACGGGGTAAGGAGTATATAAGAAATCTCTGTACATTCTTCTCGATTTTGTTGTAAGCCTAAAATTGCTCTAAAAAGATAAAGTAAAAAAAAAAAGCTAATAAAGAATTGCTTACAATACTTTCTGTGCCTCGAGGTGGGAAGAATAAAGGCTCTACTTAGAAATGGTGAGGCATTAACACTATGTGGCATGATTTGTCCAAGAATCATAGCCAAGGTTTGACATTTTTGCTGAGATATGTTGAAGGAGTTAGATAAAGAGGCAATGGAAAATAATTCCAAGTAAACCTAAAAATGAGCAAAACTTAAAATGCAATGGTGAAATAGGATTCACTTCTTACCGTAAAGCGTATGTTTTAATTTAATTTTATAACACATTACTGATAGTATCTGCATGCTATTCCCTTACTAGATGAAAGAACCTATGTGTCCAATTTTCATTTTCTTTCCTTCCATTTATTTTAATTTACCAGGGGAGAGGAGACGACTGGGAAATTCATACAGTTGGAAATATACCCACAGCGGTCCATAATAAAATCTCTGAATGATCTTAATCATTATGCCAATTACCATCAGTTTAGTTCTCATTGTTTTTTGTGTCCACGAGTAGGGAGAGACTGGGTGGAAGCCTATAGCTGTGACGTGAGGGAGAGTGAGCCAGATCACTCTGGCTTGCTCGAGCAGTCCCTCCTTCCAAGATGCATTATCATTAACATCTTATGGAAAGACCTGTTAAATTGTAAATATCATCTCTAGAAGATATACACATTAAGTCACCATCTGCCCTTAACATTTTAGGCCAGATTATTTTCTCAGATTAGCCTTAGATCATCTAAAACAGAAGAAAGACCTAGAGCAGAGATTCAGAGCACTGGCAGCCCTCTACCCTGATCCAGCCCTCCCACATAGTTGGTTCCCAATGGCATAGTGTTGGAGGCAAAGTACTTTAAGTTCCAATTATTTGCCAACATTTAAAAAGGCAATTTCCTTTTGAAATCTGAATTCCTCTTGAAAAGCCACATTTTGCATGATGGTCTCCCCCACCTGCCCCAGACCCCTATCGCCAAGTGTAAATTGTCTTCAGAAATTTAATGGCACGGCTAGTTTTAGGTGAGATCTGCACCCCACAGTTTGTCACAGTTGCTTTCACTTTGGAGTCTCTCCTAACCCTGAAGCTAGTGTTCCATACCTTCAAGAAGCCTTTTCTGACCATTCTAACTGAAGAACTAAACCTGATGACTCTCTACCCCCTTTTTTCTTTTATTTTTGATTATACTTACCATTTTCTGAAATACAGTCGACCCTTGAACAATGTGAAGATTAAGGGTGCTGATCCCATGCAATCAAAAATCTGCACCTAACTGCTGACTTCCCATAAAACTTAACTACTAATAATAACCAACTGGTGACCTGAAGCCTAACTGATAATATAAATAGCCAATTAACACATATTTTGCATGTCATATATATTATATACTATATTCTTATAATAAAGTAAGCTAGAGAAAAATGTTATTAAGGAAATCATAAGGAAGAGAAAATACATTTATAGTACCATAATGTATTTATGGAAAAAATTCTAATCTAAGTGGGCCTGCGCAGATCAAACCCATGTTGTTCATGTGTCAGGTGTAATCTTACTTGCCCACTTTCCTACTTTCTTATCCGTGTCTCCATCTTTTTTTTAAGAGATTTTATTTATTCATTTGAGAGAGGGAGTTAGCACAATCTAAAGGGAGGGGCAGAGGGAGAGGGAGAAGCAGACTTCCTGCTGAACAGGGAGCCCGATGTGGGGCTCTATCCCAGGACCCTGGGACCATGACCTGAGCTGAAGGCAGACGCTTAACCGACTGAGCCACCTAGGCGCCCCATGTGTTTCCATCTTCACTCTCAAATTGAAGTTCCAACCTAGCAGAGATCACAGTATCCCCAAGTGCCTGGAATACTGATACATTGCAGACACCCAATAAATATTTGTCATATATGTGAACACATTTATCATCATGCCTACATTGCTGTTTCTCATAGAGCAGATACATATTTCTCAATACCCATGCCATTATCTTAAGGCCCTGAGATAAGGAGATACATTCTAAGAAATAAAAATGCGAACAGTCTTGGGTCTGGTGGTATCTGGGCACTTGGCTGTGTGCATGTAAGAACGATGCGCACTAAACCAATGGCAATGATCATGCTGATTAAGATGATTCAGAGATTTTATCATGGACCACTGTAGGTATATTTCCAACTATATTAATTTTGCAGTCATTGTCTCTCCTCTGGTTTAAATTAAAATAAATGGAAGGAAACATTTTTTTAACATAATAGTGTTCATAAAAGTCCAACCTAACTGATTAAGGTACGTGTTATTTGGAGGTGGGAGGGTTGAGAAAAAGTCTCTGTATAAAGCTATGCTTAAACTAGATTCTGAAGGGTATGTGTATCATCTACATGGGTGTCTATCTGTTTCTGGGTCCATTAGCATTACTGGAGAATCTCTCAAAAACAGGCTTCAGAATTTTTTCTTAGACCCTCAAGAAGAAAAAAAAAATGAGAAAGAAGACTCAAGTTGAGGGCAGAACCCATGATTTGTTCACTGACGCATCCCCAGAATCCATCAGAATGAATACTGGATGTTCAATAAATATTTACTGACTTAATGGATGGATAGAAATAATCAGATGCTGGGTTCTTAATGGCTGCTTGTGGTTGAACTACTCCATTGGCTTGAACCTAATGTCTTAGCTCAATTGGGCTTCAATGAAATGACTCCTGGTCTTGCTGTATTGTGTCTTGGAGGGAAATCAATTTGTTACCATGAAAAATAATGATTGTTTTAAGACCTTTGCAGTGGCCCATTGCAGTACCTCCAGCTCTAGCAATTTGAATGTGATGCCAATCTTGTTTTTCATGTTAGGTTCCGTACACATTTTGAAAAGCACATAAAAAGTTTCTGTGTCCTGTTACCAAGACGATCCAGATAGAATTAGACATAAATATTCATTAGAACTTTCCTCCACCTCCCCTTAAAAACACTCCATTGAAATGGAGATTTTGACTTTTAGGATAATGAAGAACATAAAACACCTTTATTTCTGAAAAATTAATAGATTAATAAAATGGCATTTCTCTATTTTCATTAGGATGAGTTTTTTTGTTGTTGTGGGTTTTTTTTTTTTTTTGAAGAAAATTTCAATGTACTGTGTTTGTTTTTGTCAGAAAAGCACCTTATCTTTCAAGGGGGTGGAATAACTCCTTAATAATGTGCTCTAATGTCTGTATTCTCTGTTAATCCTCAATTAAATGCAGCCAGAATTACATTTATTTTGGTGATTAGTGGAGACTTGGAAGGTCTTCTTTGTCTTTGGTTGAAATAGAGCAGGACTTAGGCTCTGCTCCTTTAGTTGGGGACTTACTAAACAAGCCATCTTAAGTCCCCTTTGCGACTCTCAGAGGTGTTTTCTTTTCTACCAAAAGAAGGAAACAATGAAGGACATTATTACGAGGATTTCTAAATCCCTGCTTATACAGTGTTGCTGAGCAATATTTTGCATTAAGGCTTGTTTGGAGAGAACCTGTAATTCATTTTAGATTAAAATAGAAAACTATGAAAAGAGAAATATCCTTTGACAGTATTCCTATTCTGGAACATTCAGAAGAAGGTAACATCTTTGTTTTGTTTTTTGATTCTTTTTAGTTGTCTCTTTTTACCCCCAAATGGAATTGTCCCACCCCTGGAAAATCTAGATGTCTCCCCAGTAATCAAGCCAAATGAAGAGAGATGATTTAACGTTGCCCTCTGCCTCTCACACTGTGTCTATAAAATCTAGCTTCAGTTTGAACAAAACAGGTGCCCTGGTGTTTTTGGTTCTACATCAGCTGCAGAATATAATTATAGCATCGATGTCTATTTAATCTGATTGATTTTCCTTGTGCCTTTGTCCATGTTGAGGGCCTTGTTTCCTGATTATTTTACTAGTCAGTTGGTCTTTGCCCATTCCATTGAAAGAGCATGATTTGGTTTAGCTCATCACATCCTATTGTTTTTTATTACTTGGAACAGAAATATCATAATAAAGTTTCTTTTCCTTTTTTGAGTATGTTTAAGAGGGGTTTCTAAAATTTACTTGAAAGAAACTCAAGAAGTTTAATTAGAATTAACCTGTGAATCTCTCCAAAAATATCTGTAATGTACTATACAAATTAATTAGCAAAAACAAACTAAATGTATTTTAAATAAAATTACACTTAATTCTTAGTAACTTTGTTTTATAAAAAACAGTGATAAAACGTGATATGAACTGTTGATAGACAACTGGCAGATTCCCCCCTCACTCCACTTTTTCCTTAGTGGCCCAGATGACATTCAGCTACAGAGTCTCAAAATGTCACACATCGTTTTCTTAAATTTCCTTGCAGCTAGGTCATGGGTATGAGACCCAATCCCAGCAGAGTGGATCCAAAGGGAAGTTTGCTCAGAAACTTCTGGAAAAGGCTTTCCTTCCTTTTACAAAAAGATATGTGTAAGGAAACTGCATTTGGGGGGGAGGGGTAGATGTTGTCATCTCTATATGTGATCCCTAAACTATAGCTACATTCTCACATCCACGAGGTTTAAGTACACCTAAGCTCCAAAACAAAACTCTGAGGTTAGAGAGACCAAATACAGAAAGACTTGACTCCTTCATAATATCACTAAGCTGTTGAACCAATTCTGAAAGCACCCAGCTTTTGGACTTCTTTTTTGATGAGATAATTATATTACTTTTGCTAAGCCATGTAAGGTGGATATTCTATTACTTGAAGTCAAAAGAATATAAAAAGAAAATCACCACATTAACTGATAGGAAATTTTATTTCTATTATGCAATGCAGAGCTATATCTATATGAAATATTTACCTAAAATCCTGAATCACATTGATTTAAGAGGTATCTATTACATCCTCTTACTGAAGCTAATGCAAACCTCTCCAATAACAATTTTTTTTTCTGATTTTGTACTAAAAACCACACCTAAATAGATTCAGATTCTAGTGGCATTTCCCCCCTTAAATATGTCATTGATCATTTGGCTGGAGCTCTTTGTCCAGGGGCTTTTATTTGTTTGATTTTTATTTTGTTTTTTACTTCAGGATGGGGTTGGAAGAGAGTCTCTACAAAGGCAAATAAAGCTCAGAATTAAAATAGACTGACAGCTTGGAATTTCTTTTTTAAATTAAAGTATCGCGTAATTGTGTAGATATATATCCAAATGCAAACTAAAAATTGCCGATGATAAGCAGTTTTTAAAATGTGCCATAATGTTACAGCTTAATTCTTTTCGAGTACACAAAAGGAAGTCTTCTCCTATTTTTCTCACAAACTTCAACATGCTTCTCAAAAGAAAAGCTGCCTCTTTTAAGTTAGTACCAACAAAACAAGTGGATAATTTATAAGCCTATCACCTACTCTTAATTCAGAATAGCAGAGTTACCTGATTTCTTGCAG
The DNA here is from genome assembly GCF_003265705.2 of Callorhinus ursinus. Classification (NCBI taxonomy): domain Eukaryota; kingdom Metazoa; phylum Chordata; class Mammalia; order Carnivora; family Otariidae; genus Callorhinus; species Callorhinus ursinus. The sequence continues at coordinate 20,711,678 of NW_027397064.1, forward strand.
CAAGGTCAGAATAGAGTTCTAATCTACCATGGGTAATTTGGATGAGAAGACTGGCTTCAGGAAGAAAGTACACAAGCACTCCACTTTGGCTGATAGCCTCGATAAATGCAATGTGTGAGTGGAGTCACAGAAATGGGATAAGGATTAATGGAGAGAAGGAAACATGAATTTCACATTAAAAAGATTAGGGAAATCCCATCCTTTATTATAAAATATCTGTGAGCCTATAAAGATGATTTATAATCCTGGAAAAGCTTTAGATACGCTTTGGCTAATGCCCCTGGGAGGCTCAGAAAACATAATCCAATTTACTAGTGGTGTACAAAAGAGACATACTTTAAAATAATTGCTATTTTCAACTGTAGCCTTCATGGAGCTATTGCCATCTAACCACAACATGAGGATTAACAGAAATTGTTAAACTGCTGCTTTAAAAATATGACATTTTTGTGTCACATATTCCACAGCCCGTGGCATGAAAAGCCAACCGTGGAAAAGGATTGTTTCAACGAATGCGCACACCATACCTTGGCTGAGTCACCGCAGAGAGGGAAAAACAGAGACAAACTGGAAGTCACGAAGCAATAGCACCTCTTAATTAAGCTTTTTGAGTCATCCGATTGTTATTCTCTGGGAAAACAAAGCTGTGGCGATCACATATAACTCATGGTTTTGAAAGTCCATCCTTCCTTTTAGGCATCTGCTGTTTTCAAAACCTACTGGAGGACTTGGAAGCATTTTAGTTCAGGATTAATTGTCGGGCCCAATGAGAAATATGGGAAATGTATTTACCTGTCTTACCTCCCAGGCAGTCCTATTTATCTCTTAACCAGGTTTCCTGGAGGACTTTTCCATTGTGAATTATGCCTGAGAAAAAAGCGGGCTCCAGAAATTTGACTTACATCTGTTTTACTTTGGCCCAATCATCAGCTTAGGAATGTTTTTCTGCTACAGGCTATTCTGATTGTTATTCCATCCTGACAGCCAGTTTTACGATGTATGTATTAAAGCAGCGTTGAACCAGAGTCAAGCAATTCTCTTCTAGTCCCGTTATTGGTATGATGAACTATTCAGCATTCAACCGAATACAGACCAGTAAAACAGCTAGAAAGCTACCATCGACGCAGCTCATTTTCATGGCTGATTTATCCAGAGACACTGCTTCACACCCAAAACAATCTTGGCAAGTGATCAAGTGATGTTGATTAAAGAAAATTTAATATTTCTGAGTTTCCACCATCCCTCTGACAATAGTCAGAGAATAGATGCAGTTTTTGAAAGAGGCTTATGATGCTTCTGTTTAAATTTACCAAAAAAGCTCAACTCCAATAATTAGCTAACTCGAAGGCATGATGGGTCGTTGAGGTGAGACCGCGAGATAAAATAAGCTATGTTTAAAAAATAACATCTAGTCATTCAAATAAATACTCAACCCCTTCCATGTTTGAGCATTGTTCTAAACGCTAGCTATACATCTGTGAACAAGAAAGATACAGTTGCAGGTATGTGAGGTGTGGGGATACAAGAGCTGTTATGACACACAAGGGGTTTGCTTGAAGATTCTTATACATGGGTGGTGAACCCACAAGAGTTTGTTATTATTTTCCTGTATTTTTTGAAATGTTCCATTAAAACACTTTTAAAGAATAAAGAACATAAAATTTCCAAAATAAAGAAGACAAAAACTATATTGTTTCTGCTGTCATGGGGTTGACAGTCTAACAGAGAGCAAAGATAGACACTCTTGCAAGTACTTAAATGTATTAAGAAAGAATTAAACTCAATATAGTTAGTCATTAAGGAAAAAAACAAACCAAAATCACAGGGCATACCACTAAACACCCACGAGAGTGGCTAAAGCTAACACCTGAAAGCACCAAATGTTGAGAACAGGCAGCAAATGTTAACTCTTAAACACCTCAGGTGGAAGTGAGAAATTGGACACTTTGGAAAATCATTTGTCAGTTGATTAAGAAGTTCAATATACACCTTCTTCATGACCCAGAATGCCATTCCTAGGTAATTATGTAACAAGGAAGAAAACTTAGCTCTTCTGACCCCATATTGCTTCTATTGTCTTTGCTGCTGTGACCTACAGCTTAGAAACTCCTGCTCAGCTCTGCATGTAGGCATGTTACAGCTAAGATTTGCAAAAACATCTCTTTACCCAAAACCCACCTCACCTGAGGAGTGAAGGAAGCATGTACAGAAAGGACTATGCTGTTTCAGATTTACAGGCGCAACATGACCACCTTCCCGTATGCAAAGACCTACTGATGGAGGACAAAGAAGTGAAAACGACCTTCCTCAGATATCTGCAGAGGTCAGGCACCTTTTGACTTCAACCCCCCTCCTCTTTCCCCCTTCTGCTAACATAATAGAAGCTTGAATTTCATGCCAACGGGAGATGTTTCTTTGGGACAATAGTTTGCCATGTCCTTGTTTTGCTAGCTTTCTGGATAAAGTGGCTCTCTTTAACATCTTGCCTCTTGAATCGTGGGCTTCTTGTGCCAGGAGCAGAGGAGCTTGGGAGGAAGGGTTCATGGCCAGCCGCCTCGCCCCCCGGATTCTGCAGGTGAGTCCCTGGCAGATGCCGGGACCTGCGTTCCACGGGCCTCCCTGGCTGGTGGGACAAGTTGTGGACAAACTTCTGCCAGTCTGTGGACTCCAGAGTAGGGTAAGGCACTCCGGCATGTCCAGTTGGAACTCCCTTCCACTCCCCTCCGTTTGGGCTTTTCCTTAGGGTGGAGGGGAAGCCACTTTGCTTGCATTTGTCTGTGGTAGCCTGTTGGAGAGGGGAATACTTGGACTTTTACCCGATTTGTTTGTGAACGGTTCGTTTGCATTTGGTTTGTTTGTTGCTACAGCTTTCAGTCAACCTTTGGACAAAACTGGTCTTGTTAGGGCGCCTGGGTGGCTCAGTTGGCTAAGCAACTGCCTTCGGCTCAGGTCATGATCCTGGAGTCCCGGGATTGAGTCCCACATCGGGCTTCCTGCTCAGCAGGGAGTCTGCTTCTCCCTCTGACCCTCTTCCCTCTCGTGCTTTCTATCTCTCATTCTCTCTCTCTCTCAAATAAATAAATAAAATCTTTAAAAAAAACTGGTCATGTTAGATTTGTTTTATAACAAAAAAGGTCATTGGAAATAAGCCTTTAATGTTGTCTCCACAAATATTAGTGACTCAGCTTTCTGCCTCCCGTTGACTCCAAATAGGGGTGTGGGTTTAGTTTTCTGTCTAGGAAGCTATTTGGTTCAGTCAGGGAGTCTCTGACTTTTGGGGAGGAATGCTAACGGAGGTACGCAGGACTTCATCTCGTTATCATTTCTTCGGTGTTCTCTCTGCATTGTTGTGTCGGCAGATGGGGAACACTGCTTCTGTTCCCAGACAAAGTCCATCAGGACATATTTTGAACACAAGATGCAGAAGGCTGAAAGGCAACCAGAGAAAATGCCTGTTTTGCAGGAGGGAGAGAATGGAGAGGGAGAGAAAGGAATGTGAGTCTAAATTTTCAATCTGCCTCTGGCCTTGCGCCTACACCCCCCCCCCTCCCCCCGCCCCCCCCCCCCCATCCTGCACCACCAGCACCTGGGCCGCTCGGGGCCCTACCATCCTCAGTGCCTCGAAGGCCATGGGCTCCTTCTCCTCTTACCCTCACTATCAAGGAACAGAAAACACCCCAAGCTGTTGGGCCACCTCTTTATGAGGTTCAAGCCGGAGCACCTCCCAACTCCACACGAAGGGGCCCAGGACCTCCCCTGAACTTAAACTGCCCCCTTCGGATTCCCACAGGAGCCCCAGGTAAAATTAACGGCGTGGAACAAATTGATTGACTTGTTAGTGGAGACAGGTGCCACATATTTGTAGGAGACACTGAACTGGTATATCAGACTCCTCAGGTGAGGCACCTAGATGGCTCAGCTGGTTAAGCGTCTGACCCTTAATTTCAGCTCAGGTTGTGAGATCGAGCCCCGCATCCGGCTCCACGCTGAGTATGGAGCCTGCTTAAGATTTTCTCTCTCCCACTCCGCCTCTGCTCACGTGCGTGTGCTCTCGCTCTCTCTCTCTCTCAAAAAAAGAATAGTTTAGAAAAATAAAATAAAAAATAAAACTTCTCAGGCTACTTCAGTCACCAGGGTATCTGGAAAAGCACTAATTATTCATTCTTGCAGCCTTTGGAATGTCATCTGGGGGACCTCATGCTAAAACATAGCTTTCTGTATATGCCAGAATGCCCATCCCTCTTTTGAACCAAAATCTCCTTTGTAAATTAAATGCTCAAGTGACTTCTTCACCAGGACAATTGGACAGTAGGGTCCCACTGAAACTAGCCTTGAGTCTGCAAATAGCTCTCATAGGAAAGGAGCATCTACTTAACTGATTTAAAGGCAAGCACTTGGGCACCTGGGTGGCTCAGTTGGTTAAGCGACTGCCTTCGGCTCGGGTCATGATCCTGGAGTCCCGGGATCGAGTCCTGAATTGGGCTCCTTGCTCAGCGGGGAGTCTGCTTCTCCCTCTGACCCTCCGCCCTCTCATGCTCGCTCGCTTGCTCTCTCTCATTCTCTCTCTCAAATAAATAAAATTAAAAAAAAAATCTTTAAAGGCAAGCACTTGTAAAAACTAGGCATTCTGAAACTCAGAAAGATAAAAACTAACCCAGATGTTTTTTAAGCTAATGTGATCTGAAAAAATTTGATATTATTAGGTTGTTTTTTAATTAAACTAGACATATCTTTAAAGTTATCAACATTACATATAAAACTTTTATTCTACCAAGGTTTACTGAAGGTCAAATAAGCTCATGTTATCTCTATTGCAATTTGTCAGTAAAGATGACTTTAAATGGTAGCTAATTTTGTCTGTCTCATGAAGTTATCATGGATAACCATTAAGAGCAAGTAGTTTTAATAAAAAGGTTTATAGGTAAACTTTTCAATAGCTTGCAAAATCTTTGGTAACCTAAAACAGAAGTTTTACTAGGTTAAATGATAAATTGGGTTGAATTTTTGGATATCTAAGTCTTTCCAAAGAAGATAAAATACTGAAATATTAATTACTAAACATAGGTTTATCTGCTTTGGGCTTCCAATTACAGAGAAACTAAAGATAAATTTGGGTCTGCTAGTAAATATGTTTTATGCTTTATTGAAAGTTGTACTATGAAAAAATGTTTCTAGAAATTATGAAATAGTTCATAAATTGGTCAACCTAAAGAATTCTGGTGTAATAGATAGTTCGCTTAGTTTTCACTGGAGGCTAAGGTTTCTAAAAGTTACAGTTCTGGTAACTGAGGCTGCTGGAAATAAGGAAAGCGATTCTGTAGGGAAAATAGGCTGCTGGAAATTGGCCTAGTTATTTTCATAAGCACAGCAAGAATGGCAATTGACAATATAGATTCTTTAGAATCTGCCTTGCTAGAACTTTGTAACTGAGGCTGCTAAGGAAAGTGACTCTGTAGGGAAAGTAGGAGATGTGTAAGAAAGTTATAAGGAATGGGAATACATTTTTGTTGAGGGGAAAACGAAAGTAATATTGTCCTGAAATGAGACTGATCGTTTAGAGAGGGAAAACTTGGGACAAAATACGAACGAAAAAGAAAGTTGTAGAAGCTGTGTGAAGAGGAACCTTTAGAAAAGAATTTTATGCGTGGTCAGGACCAAGATTGAAATAAATGACTGGGTTTTAAAAGAACACTGGTGTAAGATTGGAATTTGGGTTTTCCAGGTAAAAAGACAAAGTTTTCTTGGATTGTTGTTCTGCTCTTGATAAGAAATTGTAAACAAAGCCATTTTTTCCTTTATCTGTCCAGAAAAACAAAGTTTCTATGTTTTGTCTTTGTTAGGTCTTTGATTAATTAAGAAAGTTAAATTTCTCAATATTAGAGGAGCTAAGTTTTGCTAACAACTATATAACCTTCTGTAGAATCTCTTATTGCAACCTTGGTTAAATCGATAATTAGACATTCAGTTTTATAATAATTGTAATTCTATTTAGGCACATGCTTTAGAACCTTCTGAGGTTTCTAGAAACTTCCCCAAAATGCAAATTCTAAACGAAGTCTTTGTGACGAATTAGGCTTGTTTATTTGGTGTGTTAAGTTACATGGAATCATTGCCAAACAGATGATGATAAACCTTCTTAGGTTATATTGTGTGAGTAAATGCTAGAACTGTGCCAGAAATTATGAAAATTCCTAAGGTTTTCATATGTCCTGGTAAAATGTTATCACGTGTGATTCTAATCATTGAAATGTTGTGTGTCACAAAAATAACCAAATTTCCTTGGCAGCTGCCTCATAGTGAACTCTCATCAGATTTTTGACCAGAGCCACTTTTGAGTCTTTTGTCATTTACAGTTCTTGTTTCACTCTGATGCTCTTGCAAATGTGTTTCGGCTTCAAGGAGATTCATGAAAAGGACTTTTGACAATTATAGGTTTCTGATATCTTTAAAATCATAAAACTAAACTAAGAATTTCCAGAAATGGAAAAAGTATATTCAAACAGGATAAAAATTAGTAACATGAGACTAAATGAACGGAGAAAGATGATTATAGTTTTTATGACTCTTTTTTTTGAAACATGCCTGGTTCTTTATTGTTTACTCTTCCAGATTTAAGGAAACGTTCTCTCTTAAGATATCTATGACTTACAGGGGTGCCTGGGTGGCTCAGTCGGTTAAACATCTGACTCTTGATTTTGGCTCAGGTCACGATCTTGGAGTTGTGAGATGAAACTTCACATCAGGTTCAGTGCAGAATCTACTTGGGATTCTCTCCCTCTCCCTCTGCACCTCCCCCTACTTGTGCATGCACTCTCTCTCTCTCTCTCTCTCAAATAAATAAATAAATAAAAACTTTAAAAAAATGGTATCTATGAATTACAGAAATTTGATAAAATATTCCTTTGTAAACAATTTGAAAGATTTATCTTTTCTCCCTACATGAACCCTCCAGAACTCAGACGCTTTCAGTGAATATTCTTTCTTTCATGACAGTTATAGTTATTTTCATAAGTTCAATAAGAATCTGTTCTCCTTGTAACAGAACACCATTGGAGACATTGGTAATATTACCAAGGCTTTGACTGGGATGTCATATTTGAGAGACATGCATAGACTCAGATATGACCAGACAGCTTTAAGGAACTCAGGTTGATTTTCTGGAGCCAATAGCGCCCCTTGGAAATGCTGGCCTGATACCTTGCTTACAAAATTCCCAGCAGCGTGAGTCAAGGTGAGTGGGGAATGTTGTTCCTGGCAGGTGCAGGAACCTCAAGTTATTTTGGGGACCTTGAGAAGGGAGGAATTCACCCAAATCTACAAGTATTGCAGACAAATATGACAGCAAGTATTTGGCTTGGCTTTTGACCTTGAGAGGCTATTAAAAGTTCAATCTAAAATTCCTTATATGAAGTTCTAGCAAGGCAGATTTTAAAGAATCTATATTGTCAATTGCCATTCTTGCTGTGCTTATGAAAATAATTAGGCCAAGTTTGTTAAAACTGGACTTACTTTACAATTAGTCTTAATTTGGCTATGACTGATAAAAATGAGGGTGATTTTAGACAAAAAAATTATGTTTCAAAAGCACACCCATGGCTGCGACTGGGTGGCTCAGTCAGTTAAATGTCTGCCTTTGGCTCAGGTCATGATCCTGGAGTCTCAGGATCAAGCCTACATCAGACTCCCTGCTCAATGGGGAGTCTGCTCCTCCCTCGGCCCCTCCCCCCACTCTTGTGCGTGCATTCTCTCTCTCACTCTCTCAAATAAATTAAAAAAAACACACACACTTGTGGATGTTAGATTCTAGTTCTGATCGTCTTTGAGTGTTTGTTGTTTGCCATAAAACCGGCTGAATCCTGAGTTCTTGTGGTTTCCTCAAATATCTGGCTATAACTCTCCAAATTAAGGTTTCCAATTTTCTCTCATTCTCTTGACTTGAAATCATCGAGAACTACAACCTCCGTCTTACCTAAAGCTCTGCAAACAGAAGCTAGACAACTTGAGGGAAACTTGAGAGAAATCGCCTCACTCTCTCATATGGAGATGGTCTCTATGCCCGTTGCACTGTGGGCCACTCAAAAGGATCACCAGAGACATTTGAACTACAAGCCAGAGAAATCTGTCTGCTTCTCCCTGCTGGGGCCCGTGCCATCTGAGGCTGCTTCAAGCCTGACAGCTACAAATTCTCTCTGGCAGCACTCAGGACTCAGACACTGGATTTGTAATTTGCTCCGACCATTAATCTGTGTTTTTCTTTTGTTTCCATAGAAATGCCTATGGTTACTTCTAAAAAGAGGCACTAAGGAATATTTCATAAGTCAAGTCAGACGGTTTTATTTCACAGTTGCCCCTTGTTGACCCCATCTGGCAGAAAGTGGTCTGATGATAGATGATGTCCCATTGTCCTGATCTCACAAGATTGTGGGATGAACTTTTGACAGTGGGGAATTGTAACAGGGAAAGAAATTTAGCATATCTGACTCCATATTGCTCCTATTGCCCTTGCTGCTGTGACCCATAGCTTAGAAACCTCTGCTTAGCCCTGCACATAGCATGTCATAGCCAAGATCTGCAAAACCTACTCTTCACCTGAAACCTACCTCACCCAAGGAGAGAAGGAAGCATGTGCAGAAATGACTGCTATGTTTCAGGAATGACATGACCACCTTCCTTATGCAAAGACCAACTGACCAAGAGCAAAAGAGTTTATACAACCTTCCATGGATGTCTACAGACATCAGTCACCTTCTGATTCCAACCCCCTCTTATTTCCTCTTTTTGCTAACATAAAAGAAGTTTAAATTTCATGCTGAGGGGAGATGTTTCTTTGGGACAATAGTCCTCCATGTCCTCAGTTTGCTGGCTTTCCAAATAATGTAGCTTTCTTTACCCCAACATCTTGCCTCTTGACTTATTGGCCCATCATGTGGCAAGCAGAATGAGTTTGGCCTCAGTTATAATTACCCAAGGAAATGAAAACATGTCAGTATAAAGACTTGTATGTGAATGTTCATAGTAGCTGTTTATAATAGCCAAAACCTGGAAACAACCAAATGTTCATCAACTCTTGGATGAATTAAACCAACTGTATGTCCATATAATAGAATTCTACTCGTCAATAAAAAGGAATGAACTACTGATAATAATATGTTAATCTCAAAATCATTATGAATGAAAGAAAATAGTCATAAAAGACTACTTACTGTATGATTCTGTCTATATGAAATTCTAGAAAATAGAAACTTATAGTGATAGAAAATAGATGAATGATTGCTTGTGGGTAGAGGAAGTTGATTGCAAATGGCCCTAAGGGACGTTTTTAGGAAAATAAAAATATTTTATTTCAGGATTATTGTGGTGGTTACATTATTGTATAGTTTGTCAAAATGCATTGAACTGTACACTTGAAATTGGTGATCTTTATTGTATATAAATTACACATCAGTAAAGCTGACCAAAAAAACCTCCACATAATGAAGGAATTACAGGATGCTATTGTGAACATGAAAGAGGAGAACTAACCTGAGTTTAAGGAGTGGCCTCCCTAGGGAAGTGACATTTAGGATATTTAGGTTGAGACTAAAGGATAAATAGAATTCACTAAATGAAAATAATAAAATATTTCCCATCTGGAAGAAAAGCATATACTAAGTATTTTGCTGGAGTGAGTCAGGTTCTAGTTAGAATAAGGAGGTTTTAACTAGGGAAGTTGGTGAAGAGGACAATGTTATGGGCTGTCTTTGTTTTTACCCAAAAATGCATATGTTGAAGTCTCAATCCCTAGTATCTCAGAATGTGAAGATATTTGGAGACACGGTCTTTAAAGAGGTAATAAGCTTAAATGAGGTCATACGGGTAGACCCTCATCCATGTGACTGTCGCTGGAGATAGCATGTTCAAAAAGGTGACCAAGTTAGGTAGAGAACAGGAAGGTACAGCCCACATCCAGTGTGATGGATGTTCTTATAAGGAGAGAGCCGCCAGGGATGCTCGAACAGAGGAAAGGCCACAGAGGACACAGCAAGGAGGCCATCTGCAAGCCAAGGAGAGAGGCCTTGGGAGGAACCAAGCCTTTTATTTTGCACTTTCAGCTGCCAGAACTGTGAGAAGACACATTTCTATTGTTTAAACCACCTAGTCTGTGGTATTTTGTGATGGTGGCCCTAGCACACTAATACAAAGAATATGAATTTCAGAGATTGACATGAAGCGAGCCAGGAGGGAGGAGAGGTGTGGGGTTCTGAATGAGGAAAACCACAGGTATCAGAAGTGAAACAGACATGACTTTGGAATATCTTTATTATTTTATATTGTCAGGAACATTGAGGTAAAATTGATGTTAAATAAAATTCAGCATATTTAAGTGTATAATTTAGGTGCCATGGGGGAATATAGTAAACCATGCAACCAACACCACACACAAAGTGAAACAAAGATCTTTGATATAGTTCAAATTAAATTGGACTATTAATAGTCTTTTCTTGAGTTAAGATGTAATGACAAAGTTATTTCTCTCAGAGACAAGGCAATTGCTATACTGAATATGTAGAAGATATTTAAATGGGGAGGGTAGAGGAGTGGACTACCATTTTTTGAAAGTCTACTCTCCTAGACTTTGTGTCTGACATAATCCTTGCCGTAACTCTTTGAGGAAGGCGGCTCATCCAAAAATAGGGCACTCACCAGAAAATTCTTACAAAAGTAACTGTTAGAGACAAGCTTGACCCTAACTCTGTTCTGAATTTTTGCCCTACGCCACGGCCAACACAAGTCCAGCTCAGTGCCCGCGAAAGAGTCATGAGCAAAAAAAAAAAACAAAAAACAAAAACCTTACCATTGGACAGCAAGAGAAAACTGCCAAGTCGGTAAAGCACAGAAAATGGATTTACAGAAAATGGCTGTAGATTTTCTCTCCTTGAGAATCTTCAAAAAACATAACTGATAATTCTGTCTGACGACTTTGGGAATTAGCCACTGAGAAATGCAGTTTGCTAGTCATTAATTTCAGTCACTTATATATTCGCTCACGAAACAGGAAGTGAATATTTACTCTTTGCTAGGCACTAGTGAAACAAAGGTGCGGAACAGGTTCATTGACTTGAAAGAACTCACAGTGTAGTCGTGAGGAGAAGCAAAGCATGTTAACCTCCAGAGCGGTGTGACAGGCACCATGAGGAAGGTGCTCCGTGGCAGGTTGGAGGGACGTCTTGCCAAGACCGAAGGTGAAAGAGGTAAAGGAGTCAAGAAGTGAAATACAAACAGTTGAGGCGATTCTGTGCAGCATTTCTCCATACACATGGACAAGCAATTTTGTATTACACAAAATACAAAATGTGTAGTTTTGATGAGTCTACATTTGAGTTCAACACTCTTGTTTTTACATTTAAAACTCATTGCAGTATAGAAACATGAACAGTAAAATCTCTTCTAATAATTTGTGATTTAGGCTTTTCTTTATTTAGAACATTAAATAGCAGGGGCTCCTGGCCAGCTCAGCAGGCGGAGCATGTGACGCTTGATCTCGGGGCTGTAAGTTCGAGCCCCTCATTGGGTGTAGAGATTATTTAAAAATAAAACCTTAAAAAAAACCCCAAGATATTAAATAGCAAATAAAAACACCTTGACAAGTTGAAAGACATAGCACAGAATAAAGGAAAAATTTTTACATCTCATTACACTTAGTGGAACTACTGTCCCTGCTTTTTGAATCAGGGGTTTTACATTTTCATTTTATAATGGATCCCACAAATACCGTGGTATTTCATTAGTGTATAGAACAGGTTGGCAACATTTTTCTTAAAGAACCAAATAGTAAGTTATTTTAGGCTTTTAAGGGTATATAGTCTGTCTGAAATACTCATATCTGCCCCTGTAGCCCAAAGCAGTCATAGACAATATATATATGAATGGGTGCAGCTGTGTTCCAGTAAAACGGTACTTACAAACTGGCCAGGCCAGCCCCCACACTTTGCCAGCCCTCGGCCTAGATCCGTGTTCTCAAGCTTGCTGCACATGAGAATTAACTAGGGAAGGGGGCGCCTGGGTGGTTCAGTCAGTTAAGTGTCTGACTCTTGATTTCGGCTCAGGTCATGATCTCAGGGTTGTGAGATTGAGCCCCATGTGGGGCTCTGTGTTGGGCACGGAGCCTGCTTAAGATTCTCTCTCTCTCTCTCTCTCTCCCCCCTCCCCCCACCCCCTGCTCTCTCTCAAAAAAGAAAGAAAAGAAAAAGGAAAAAAGAATTAACTGGGAAAATTTTAAATACATCAATATCTGGGAACTACTTCCTGAGCTCCTGACTTAATCCTTGTCAGGGAGTACCCAAGTATTTGTTAAAAGGTCTCACTGCAGGGGCACCTGGATAGCTTAGATGGTTAAGTGTCTGCCTTCGGCTCAGATCATGATCTCCAGGTTCTGGGATCGAGCCCCACATCGGGCTCCCTTCTCAGTGGGGAGTGTGCTTCTCCCTCTTCCTCTGCCTTTCCACCTGCCTGTGCTTGCTCTGTCTCTCTCTCTCTCAAATAAATGAGAAAATCTTTTTAAAAAAATGATGAATCGTTGAACACTACATCAAAAACTAATGATGTACTATATGTTGGCTAATTGAACATAATAAAAATTAAAAATAAAGAGGGGAAAAAGTTCTCTTTACAATTTAAAAAAAAAAAAAAAAAGGTCTCATTACAATTCTCATGTGATACCAGGATATGATGCCTTGCCTTTCAACCATTACCGATGTTAGGCATTTCTTAAGAAGAAAAAGTTAAGTGTCTAGATGGTTTCTTTCTTTTTTTTAAATTTTTATGTGTTTTTAATACCTCTATCTGCCCTTTCTCAGGTATGACAGCATGTTTTGTTTAGACTCTCGGTGGCCTAAAGGCTCTGGACACTAACAAGATAATTTGACAATAAACTTAGATTGATGCAATTAAATCATGACCTGTAACTAACTGTGCCTTAATTCCAGGTAACTGGAATTCATTTTTAAAGAAATATAATGTCAGGAATAAAGTATATTTAGTCACCTGGCTAAAGTTTTAGAAAAATGGAATTGATAGCTATTATCTAAGTTCTACAAACGTGTTATTACAGAGGGGAAAAAGGATCAATTATTTTCAGTTCAGAGTCTATTGTTTTTCAAATGGGATTCTAATGCACCACTTTTGATTATAGTCTGTCTTAACTCTGAAAAGAGCTATATGATCCAAAAGTTACTTAGCATCAAAGTATTTTCCACCATAAATAAAATCATTTCTGGTGTAACTCCAGAAATATATTAGTATAGGCACCTATGTCCTATAAAGATTTAGGTCTAAATTAAAGATGAGGTATGATTCAAATATTAAATAAATCTGATGAAAAAAGAGGAGCACCTGGGTGGCTTAGTCAGTTAAGTGTCTGCCTTCAGCTCAGGTCATGATCCCAGGGTCCTGGGATCTAGCCCTACATTAGGCTCCCTGCTCATCAGGGAATCTGCTTCTCCCTTTCTCTATGCCCTTCCCTCTCCTCCCCCCGCCCCCGCTTCTGCTCTCACTATCTCTCTCTCTCTAATAAATAAAGATTTTTTAAAATTGTTTAAAAAAATTAAAAATAAATAAATCTGATAATAAAGGAATAGCTATAAGACAGTAACAACTCATTGTTTTGGTTCTCCATAAGTTAATTTTCCAGATAGAAGAAGCTGACCCCTTGTAGGGTACCATCACTTTTAAATCAATTTTGAGATAATTCCTTGAAGTGTTTTATACAATTTTCTAGTCTCTAGAGTAGAAGTGAATATTTTTGATGACTCGGGATAATCATTATGGGTTTGGGTTATCATATTGGGCTAGGACACACTGACATCTTTTGAGACCTTATGAAAATGAAAAGAAGTGAGGATTCTGGGGCAAGATCATTAGGTTTGAAACTTAACCCTCCTACTTACCCAGCCTTACAACCTGGACTACAGATCTTTCCAACTTCCATTGGGGTTACATCCTGAAAAAACCCATGATAAATTGAAAATACAACAAGTCAAAATGCTTTTAAAACACTTAACATGCAGAACATCATAGCTTAGCCTAGCCTACCTGAAATGTGCTCAGAAGACTATGTTAGCATACAGTTGGACAAAATTATCTAACACAAAGCCTGTTTGATAAGATAGTGCTGAATATCTCATGTAATTTATGGAATACTGTACTGAAAGTGAAAACCAGAATAGCTGTATGGGTACATATGGTTGTAAGTGTATCAGTTGTTTACCCTATGAGTTGCATGTCAAGGCCGTTGCCCAGCATCACAAAAGAAGATCATGCTGCTTATCGCTAGTCCAAGAAAAGATCCAAATTCAAAACTTGAAGCACAGCTTCTACTGAATGCATATAACCTTTACAGTACCATACAGTCATAAAATTTGTAAGTCCAACCATCATAAATCGGAGACCATCTGCAGTTACTTACACACTAGTGCCTTAGTGGCCTCATCCACAAAAGGAGAATAATCATAGCACTACTTGACCAAGTTGTTGTGAGCAAGAAATGAGTTCATACGTGTAAAGGGCTTAGAAGAGTGGCTGACACATAAGACCCAATAAATGTGAGTTAGTCTTATCATTCTTGAGGTGTTTGTTAACAAAATAAGTCCATACTCTTCCTTTTGATTTTGCATTTGTTTTATAGACATTTATTTTTGCTCCTTTATTTTGGGGGTGTGGAGGTCATATCTAGTGCATCAAGAGGGCATGGCCAGTGACCAACCATTTAGAGCATGATGGGGCTGGCAGGGAGAAAAATAGCATCTACACCATCTAGCACTGGACCCGCCACCAGAGGGATGAGCACACTCAGACAATAGACGGCACTGACAAGAGAGAGCGACAGAGGGTCAAGATTTGGTCATCCTCTCAATTCTTTAGCTGTTGCCTATATAATCAGCAACAGAGTTTCACAGTGAAGGATCAGGGCTTCCTAACACGAGGAGGACTTGACTTTGGGGCCTTGGACTGGGAATGCTTAGTAGTTCAGCCGACAGGAAGTTGGCATTAGAAGTGGTCTTCACTAACCAGGGAAGCATGGACTGTGTGTAGCTCTAGGAGGGCAGAACCCCCAATCCAGGAAGGATTTGGAGATCACGTATCCATATAACACCCTGAAAACCAGGATCTAGACTAAAGCCCAGGTAGAAGAATTAGGAGAGGGGCTCCTGGGTGGCTCAGTCGTTGGGCATCTGCCTTTGGCTCGGGTCATGATCCCAGGGTCCTGGGATCGAGCCCCACATCGGGCTCCCTGCTCGGCGGGAAGCCTGCTTCTTCCTCTCCCACTCCCCCTGCTTGTGTTCCCTGTCTCTCTGTCTCTTTCTCTGTCAAATTAAAAAAAAAAAAAAATCTTAAAAAAAGAAGAATTGGGAGAAGTGTAGGGCTCAGGAAGGAGAGGGTTCCCAGTTGTTAGAACAGAGACAAAACTTCAGGGTCAGTTCCACAACAAAGATAACTCAATGCTGAGCCTCAGAAAGTGGTTCTTCAAGAGTTTAAGTTTTTACTGACCTTGGGAACTGGGAATGAAGGTGAGTCTGTAGGGAAAGACCAGCTGGCCCCAGGGTTTTGTATGGTAAGGAATAGAGCCTAGAAAAGGGGAGAAAGATGGCAGGGTTTGGAAGATATTCAGGCTTAACAGCTGAGTTATCTCTTGTTGCTGTCAGTGAATTTACCTCTAGCAGCATTTCCCATCCCCGCCCCCACCAATCTACCAAGCCACTTAGAATGTATTATCAGCTAAAATACCACAAGCTGCATTTATTCTGATTGCATGTGAAGTAACAGAGAGTGAGCTCTCTGAGTCAAGCTCAGAATGGCCCTCTTATGAATCAGTAAATACACTTTAACATATAGACTTTGGCTGCTCTGAAATCTTTTCCGTTTTCTTCAGCATTATATCATATGAGTTAAGTGTCACCAAAATATATGAGATGTTGACATTATTTCAACTGCTTTATTGCCTTCTATTCAACAAGCTCACAAAAACCACTCCGCCCTGCTCCATTTGCCTTCCCAATGGCAGCATTCTTTCTTTGTTTAGGAGCAATCCAAGGGTTTGATCTGCTGAGTGGGTCCCTCTGAAGAGTTCTCCTGTATCATTGTGGTATCCAGCTCCGCCATGGAGTTTCCCTTCTGTGATGCTAATGACAGCCTGGAATCTGTGTTATGGTGTATCCAGTAAGCTTATAAAGCCACAGTGGTAGATTAAATATGTTCACGTATTCTTCGCGGCTTCTCTCATTGAGGGGAATAGTCTAATTCCTCAACTCTTAAGTCTGTGCTGGTCCTAGAGATTTATCTGTGCAAGGGATGTTGCAGAAGTGACATTTAAAACTGTCCAAGGTAGGGGCGCCTGGGTGGCTCAGTCGTTAAGCGTCTGCCTTCAGCTCGGGTCGTGATCCCAGGTCCTGGGTTCAAGCCCCATATCGGGCTCCCTGCTCGGCGGGAAGCCTGCTACTCCCTCTCCCACTCCCCCTGCTTGTGTTCCCTCTCTCACTGTGTCTCTCTCTGTCAAATAAATAAAAGCTTTAAAAAAGGGCGCCTGGGCGGCTCAGTTGGTTAAGCAACTGCCTTCGGCTCGGGTCATGATCCTGGAGTCCTGGGATCAAGTCCTACATCGGGCTCCCTGCTTGGCGGGGAGTCTGCTTCTCCCTCTGACCCTCTTCCCTCTCGTGCTCTCGGGCTCTCATTCTCTCTCTCTCAAATAAATAAAATCTTTAAAAAAAAAAAGCTTTAAAAAAAAAATTGTCCAAGGCAAGGATATCAGAAGTGTTGCAGTCAATGTTCAAGCGCTCAGCTGGTATATAAAAGTTCTGACCTCCCTGAGTCCACCTTGCTAGAGAAACTTCCTGGGAAGACCACGTGGAGAGACCCTGACACTGCACGGAAAGAGGGACCTACATGGGCGGCTGCTCCAGCCCTCAGCCACATGCATATCCTCACAGATATCCTGCCCCAGTTGGCAGATTTGTGAGCATAATAATATGGTCGTTACTTCATGGCTTAAGTTTTTAAAGGTGCTTGTCGTGCAGCACTATGATTCAGAACTACCCTCTTCCCTTGGTGCCAGAGATTCATGGAATAAGAAAGCCTCCTTTCCTTTTATTAACTCATCACTTTAATCCCTTAAAGACTAGGACACCAGATGTTTAGCCAAATGCAAATTTCTTCACTAAAAGACTAGCACAATTTCAGAAGAGAAGTATAATATAGATGGCAAAAGATGATAGTTAAGTACTAAAAGGGAAGACACCTAAGAATTATATCCTGCCAAAGAGATCCCCCCGTGGGTTTCTCCACACCTCATTTAGCTCCCAGGGCCCCAGGGAACATCCCCACATCCAAAGGTCTCTAGTTGCCAGTCACCTGCCTGAAATCCTAACCCCCCCCCCGAAAGAATACCCAAGGTTCAAGGACAGGTGAGGGAGAAATGGCTCTGATCTGTTGGTAATGCTGAAGCAGGAGCCTCCTTGTCACATTTTTCTCCCAATATTTGCATCAGTATGTGCTGCAGTTAAGCATTCTAAACCAAGGATCACAAATTGATGCATTTGGACTCCAAGCAGGTAATAGGAATGAGTGAAGTAGACATGATGCAAATGGGCAAAATGGAGATTATAGGGGCGCCGGCAGACTCAATCAGTGGAGTGTGCGACTCTTGATCTCGGGGTTGTGAATTTGAGCCCCATGTTGGGTGTTGAGATTACTTTTTAAAAAAATCTTTTTTAAAAATGGAGAATATAGCAATGTAGAATGAGCTGGCATGCCTTTGCAAAGGGCACAATAATTGCTGTTTTGCAGGAATATAGTGTTGTCATCTCCTCTCTCTTCAGAGATCTGAATTTACAAGTGAAATATCCAATTTTTAAAAAGCTTTTATTTATTTTTAGAGAAAGAGCACGTGTGAGTGGGAGGAGGGGCAGAAGGAGAGAAAGAATCTCCAGCAGACTCTCCCTGAGCACATCGGAGCCTGACGTGGAACTTGGTCTCAGCACCCTGAGCCTAAATCAAGAGTCAGATGCTCAACTGACTGCACCACCCAGGTGCCCCATGAGTACATTACTCTTTAATATTGACTCACTTTTTTTTTCAGAGTGACTCCCAAGTATGATTAATTCCTAAACTTTAGCCATTTCTCTCTAGTGTGGGAAATGAAGTGTTCAGCAGTTCTTTTCTCTACAACAGTTTTAAAGGCTTAGTGAGGAGACCTTCACGATTGATAGGTTAATTCTGAAACTACCTCCTCTCATCCTCTCTTAAGCAATATCATATTAACCAGGTTGTCCTTGATCCCTATACTAGGTGTTTTTGCTACAAACAATGCCTGGTTAAGGCTCTTAAAATTGGGATTTTAAACAGAAAATAGGGGCACCTGGCTGGCTCAGTTGGAAGAGCATCCGACTCTTGATCTCGGAGTTATGAGTTCAAACCCCATGTTGGATGTAGAGATTACTTAAATAAATAAGACTTTAAATTTTTTTTTTTTAAGATTTTATTTATTTGACAGAAAGAGAGCGAGAGCAGGAACACAAGCAGGGGGAGTGGGAGATGGAGAAGCAGGCTTCCCGTGGAACAGGGAGCCCAATGCAGGGCTCAATCCCAGGACCCTGGCATTATGACCTGAGTCTAAGCCAGATGCTTAACGACTGAGCCACCCAGGCGCCCCAGAGTTTAAAAAAATTTATTGGAGCACTTGGGTGGCTCAGTTGTTTGGGTGTTTGCCTTTGGCTCAGGCTATGATCCCAGAGTCCTTGGATGGAGACCCATATCGCTCAGTAGGGAGTCTGCTTCTCCCTCTCCCTCTGCTTGTGTTCCCTCTCTCTCTCTCTCTCTCTCTCTCTCTCTCACTGTCTTAAATAAATAAATAATATTTTTAAAAGTTTTTTTTTAATTTATTTAAAAAAACCCTAGAAAAAACTTGAACATTTTTCATGGGAAATGTTAATTGAAGAATTTAAATAAACATAAAAAACTTACATTTTTATTCTCTAAGTTAATAAATCCTACATTGAATCCCTACCATCTCTTCCCTATGGGCCCCTCTGTCCCCCAAACTATCTTGGCAATAATTCCCTACACTGGGATGACATAATGTTCTAAGATCTGCCAATATTTGAGAAAATTTCCTATTCTAGTCTAAACAGCATTTTAATCTTTTGATTACAACTCTATGGGAAGGGTGGGTCAACAACAATGTATAACTATATTCCCTATCAACTGCCATGTCAATCAAGCCTTTGAATCGTTTGAACTGCTCTAATTCTCCAACCTAGTGCTGTGTACCATCTCAAGAGTGGTCAATGACAGGTTTGGCCCAGTCAGAAGCTAAATAGGCTTTGTGGTCCTGAAGCTTTATACAGTTTGAGAGTCCTCCTTAAGAAAAAGAACACAAAATTACCAAAATGCTGTAAAAAAACAGACATTGCACCCACCTGAGATTTTCTTTAAAATCAGAATTAAGATAAGAGGAACCATCTCTCAGTCCCTCTCAAGTGGGTTAAGAGCAGGAAATAGGAGCCAGGGAGTTGTTGGTGGCTGGGCCTCCAGAAGCATTGACTGGTTGCATTAGGACTTAATAGAGTCCACACATAAAAATAATTATGAGACAGTTGTTCAGAAACCCATTCTATAATCATTTTAAAAATGTCTCAGTCAAACAAAAGAGACATTACTGATACTAACTTGGACAATATAAATGGTACTGTCTTTGTCATACATAAAATTATATATTAAAGGACTAAAAGAATTTCAGATAAAAATAATGGGATAGGAAACAAAGGGATGAACAAGGATAAAATTAATAGACATTATTCACATAAAAATATATAGCAAAAACATCAGATCATACCCAAAGCACTAACTTCTGTTGTGAGGCCCCTACAAGTGAGGTGGCCCCAAAGCTTGAACACTGGTGTTCTCACAACGAATCTGCCTCTCTTTAGGAGCTCCAGCCACCCCTCTACACAAGATTTCCTGAGATGTTTCCAGCACAGAGAGGGTTGGGGCCCATTTTTACCACTTTCCTCCATACCGAATATGTGGGTTTGATAAGATCCAATTGCAACTCCCTTTTGTCTTATTTGGGAATAAAAAGGTACACATTTCTTCTTCACTGGTGAGACTTGCATATAAAGAGAATGAGCAAAGAGACCTAAGAAAAGCACTTTAGGCATGAGAGTCCTAGGTGTTACTCATGCTCCTTTAGGACAAATATTCAGCATATATTTCAAAAGGCGATGCCTTGTGTGAGAACAGTTGAATATCTGTTTATCTCTTCTCTTAAAATTTGTGTCATATGTTGGTGACAAGATTCTCAGACTCCTACTGTAGATTTTCACAAGGATCTCAGTTAAGTCTTCTCCTCCTTCCAGATCAACTTTTCTCTTTGTTTCTCTCACAAAATCCTAATTTATTCCACAACATGAGCTGTCCATCATCTCAAGGAGAACTTCTATCTGGAGTTGCATCCCCATTGTGATTAAGACAGAATATCTATTTCAACGTCTAGATATAACCATTTTTTAAAGATTCATTTATTTTAGAGAGTGTGTGTGTGCACATGGAGGGGGAGGGAGGCGTGGGAAGAGGCAGAGGGAGAGGGAGAGAGAGAAACCCAAGCAGACTCCATGCTGAGTGCAGAGCTGGATGTGGGGCTCGATCCCACGACCCTGAGATCATGACCCAAGCTGAAACCAAGAGTTGGACACTTAGGGCGCCTGGGTGGCTCAGTCGGTTAAGCGACTGCCTTCGGCTCAGGTCATGATCCTGGAGTCCCGGGATCGAGTCCCACATCGGGCTCCCTGCTCAGCAGGGAGTCTGCTTCTCCCTCTGACCCTCCTCCCTCTCGTGCTCTCTAGCTCTCATTCTCTCTCTCTCAAATAAATAAATAAAATCTTTAAAAAAAAAAAAGAGTTGGACACTTAACTGGCTGTGCCACCCAGGCATTCCTAGATACAACCATTTTTACTAGAACTTTGCTACCTTTAGTGAAAATCCTTACAAGTTTGCTTTACTTTTCAGTTTCTCTTCCTTGTTTTAAATTTTTATGCTACTTATTGCCTTAATCCTTTTACTTCTGTGACTCAAGCTTGTTTTTATTTTATTTTTTCCTGTAATCTGTACCCTCCATGTGCTTCTGATTTTCCCTGGAGACTTTCCCTCCTATTACTGAGGTTGGGGAGGGAGAAATTTCTTTCCTCCCCCTCCGCTGGGGTTCTTCTAGCTGGTTTAGGAATTAAACTGATATGAGACAGAATAACAGGAGGGGGGAAAAAAAAGCCCAAAGTTTTGTTATGTGCACATGGAGAACCAATAATAAAGTTGAGCCCCTGGGGTTCCTGGGTGGCTCAGTTGTTTAAGCAGCCGACTCTTGATTTCAGCGCAGGTCATGATCTCAGGGTCATGAGATTGAGCCCCATGTAGGGCTCCATGCTCAGTAGAGAGTCTGCTTGTCCCTCTCCCTGTCCCTGCTTGTCTCCTCTACCCCTCCCCCCAAGCGCCCTCTCCTTCTCGCTCTCTCTCAAATAAATAAATAAAATCTTCTTTTAAAATTTTTTTTAAAAATAAAATTGAGACCCAACAAAATGACTAAGGTACCAACATTTGTACTTTTTAGACAAAAAGACAATAAATCTGTGAGGAAGTAACAGGACAAAGTAAATGTAACTTTGGGAGCTTCAATTAGTAAGGAATTCTAAGCACAATTTGGGCCAGAGTAAATTAGTGAAAAGTAACAAGCATTGTTTATAGTCTCTAGACATGAATTCCCCTCTCTGGTGATATGGATGTCTCCCTACCTCTTGGTACAGGGAGGGTGCCTTTCAAAGGGGAAATTTATTTCCTGTTTTCAGGGGGACAGAGGAGGGTCTGAGTGTCCTTCATGCACAGGCTGTCTCTTAAGTAACTTTTATGTAAAATAATTAGTACGATAATGTGGCACACTTTGGAGCAGTCTGTCCTTGGCCTCTACACCAACATTTGCCCTCAGGCTGTACCTTTTGTGTTCTTCTTCCAATAGTTCTAATTCTTGATATATTATGGGAAGAGCTATTCACATGCCCTGTAGGAAATGTGATCACTTAGGCAGTCCTAGGCTGACTTGCTCAAAGACACTTTGTCTTCTGTCCACGTTGCCCTGCCTTTCAGGGTGTTATTTCATTCATTTTAAAGTCTCCTTTTGGCCACTGACATTCTATTTTTAAACAAACAAACAAAAAAGCCATTTTAGAGGTTTTTGAAAGTTCTTCCTGCAAATGACCATGCAATGACTTTAAAATGCAACTCAGTTGAGATTCGGCAGAAACAAAGAGCAGGCTAACAAGAAGGAGTTCAGGTAGACTCATTTAGACTCGACTGCTGGCGGCATAGGCATGCATGGCTACCAATTCTCTTCTCTATACCCCAGCATCATTCCTTCTAATAAGGGGATGAAGATTCTCTTTCAACGTTATAGGAGTAAACTGTTCACAATGTGTTTTTCTTTTCATTTTCCACCCAGATAATTCATAGCATGTCTTTGATCTGTTATCCATATCAGACACCGGAGATGAGATTGTTATATGAAATGAAGAGTAAGCTCTCTATTTGGAAAGGATTTTAAAGGAATATCGCGGTAGTCTGTTTCTAACAAGCAGCGGCAGGCGGTGGTTGTGGTGCAGAGTAGTGTTTATGTGGTGTGAGATCTTCAGTCTGTGAAAGAAAGCAGAAATAACAGGGTTGTGTCACTGACAAATACTCAGCTACACAAACTAATGTATATGTTGAATAACCGGTGGTATGAAAAGTTGTATTTTTCTACCTCAGTTTGCCAAATTGAATTTTGAGAATTCACCAGTAGTGAATTTGCTGTATTCGGGGAAGCCAATTGGTATGCTGGCAGTGACTGGTTTGAATTGTAATTCATCTTATGCACACATCCAATTACTTCTAATAGAAAGAGTTCAGAAAAGTTCCCAACCTACTAAAGCTAAGTCTTGACTTGAGAAAATATGCATACTTTGGTGTTTTTCAACTTTTTTTGTAATAAAATGAAAGAAAAAGTAAAGTTCAGCCATTCTGTAACCAAGTGTCATGTTTCTTCAAGCTGGAATCACATTAGAAATTGAAGATTTGTTTTAAGTCTTTGTCCTTAATTAACATAATTTCTCCCAAATTTTTGAATATTGCCTCAAACTTTAAGAAAATACTAGATAATGCTAACTAGGATAACTCTCCTCCTCGAAAGACATATTGAGTTGCCATAGAAGTGAACTAGTCTAGATCAGGTTAGATATCTGGGATATAGTAAAGATTTAGTGTGAACCAGTTAGAGGTTATGTCAGGAAGCTGTGAAGAATGAATTGCAATTTATTGGTAACTGAGAAAATGGGATTCAGGTCACAGCAATGTACTATAGATTGGTTCAGAGGTTGGCACTCTATTTAGTTCTGAATGACTACAGCAAAGTGAGGTAGAAAATAGGAAAAAGAAAACAAACATCAACATGGGGGGTTGGGGAGAGAAAGAGACCAGTCAGAGGCGAGCAGAAAGAGAAACATGGGACGGGAGAAGTTCTTGGGGTTATATAGCAGGTATAACTTGTGGACTGTGAACTGATTCAGGTTTTTAGGGTCAATGTGTACCCGTGGGAGCTGATCTCAAACTTTTCTGATTGCTTACCTTCTTGTACCTAGTTATTACTGCAGGCAAAAAAAAAAAAAAAGTTCTGACTTGTTAAATTCACAATCTCTGAACCCCAGACATAGATGACAGGAGAGTAGCTTCCAAACACCTGGTATTGACTGGGCATCTAACACTGTGGGCGCTGACCACAGATGTGAGTCAGATAGAAGATGACATGATTTCTCCTGATTCAATATCCAGGAATACTGCAAAATACTTCCACCAAGGTTTTGTCCAGCATGTGCTATGACGATGATAAATTCTGCCCTCCCTGCCTGCAAATGATAGCTTGGGAAATCAACCTGTCTTAGAACAAAGGAGCTAAGATTAAATCAATGTCCTGGAAACATAAATGATAATATGAATATTTCAGTTTCTGCAATATTTCTGAATGGTAAAAGGAGGCAATTACACCAAATTGAAGAAACACTTAAAAGCAATTAAACAAGGTAAAACTGTGAAGTCTGGAAGTCTTTACACCAGTTCGGTTTCATTTTCCTTCATAGTGACATCCTGTGTTCCCGAGACTTACTGGTTGTATGAGCTGTCTAATTCTACACAATGGAAACCTTCTATTCCTTCTATAGTATAATTGCCTAACAATCTATTAAAACACTATCGTAGAGATATTCCCTTTTGCAGTGAGAATCAAAGCAGTCATCCAAAGAAGGGTCATCAATATATACGTAGCTACTTTGTCTCTTTGATCATGGCAGCCTTAACAAAATGTGGAATTCCTTCCCACTGAGACCAGATGAAGCCACAGAATCTTTCCCAACACTGGTGTTCCACGTGGCCACAAACAACTCAATAAAGTGAACAAGCCACATAGAAACTTACTTATAATTCAGGAACTATGTCATAAAACTCTAAAGGTTATGTTTTAAGTATCAGTCAAGATGTGTGACTATGGAGAAAGTATGAGCTGAACAGAAGGATGAAAGCATTGGAACTGAGATGATAATCTAGATCGTTATAAATCTAGTCCTGCTATTAGATATGATATGGAAGGAACATGTTAAAGAAATCCAGAGTTAATGACAGAACTCATGGTAGACTATCCTAAACTCAAATAGCTGAGAACTACAAAATGCAGAGGGTGCATTCAAGATCACAGGTGTAGATTGTTGAGCAAAGACTCAAGTACGATTTAAAATCTTTTATTCAAATCTCGGTTATTGTAGTTGTTATGGGATGGATGACTACTATTTTCCACACTCTTGATATATGTTTCTACTCTTCAAGAAACAAAGCTGAAATTACAGATCCAAATTACTCTATCCCATTCAAAGTGGCTGCCTTGACAGGATCTACACAGTCCAGCTGAACTACCCTTGCTGGAAACAGTTTTAGAGCTTCTCTTGAAATTGCTTTCAGAGCCTGAAGCTAATTTCTTTGACTATCTTCAATAGTGGCAAATATTCGTCCTTTAACGGGGGATTTGATTTTTTAGAGATTGCCAAAAGTCAAGACTAGTGAATAAAGTAGTTGGTTAAATTGGATTATAGGGTTTGGGGTTTCAAAAATTAGGTGAGCTAAAGTTATGAGCCTAGTTTTCTCATATAGCTCAAAAACCACTGAAGAAGGCAATTACAAAAGGGAATTTTCTAACGTAGATTTTTAGTCTCCTCCTTTGTAAAATGAGTGGATACCACTAGCTGATTTCTAAATTCCCTTCCAGCTTTATGATCCTGCAATTCAGTAATTCATTTATTTAAACACCTTGAAAGATTTGGCACTATTTTAAAGAAAAATAAAACAAATATCAATGTGATCAAAACATTTTTATCTTTAAAAAGATACATTAAAGGAACAAACTTTATGTGATCAGTGATCATTTTTCTCTGCTGTAAAATGAGGGAGGGTCTTGAACAGATAACTCTCCACCTATATAATGATATGCTATTGTATTAGTTATCTATTATTTTATAACAAATTACTCCAAAATTTACTGGCTTAAGACAACAATTATTATTTCATAGTTCTTATTAGTCAGGAATCTAGATACTTTTTATCGATGTCCTCTGCTCCAGGATGTCTCACAGGCAACAATAAAAATGTCTATTTTGCAGTCATCCCAAGATCATCTGGGGAAAGTTTTGTCTCCAATTTCACTCACATGAGTATTGGCACTACTCAAGTCTTCATGGGCCTCAATCCCTGCTGGCCATGGACTGAAAGCTGCTTTTTTGGTACCTTTTCATGTAAGCTTCTGTATAAGACACCTCATGACATGGCAACTTGCTTTATCAGAGCAAGCAAGCAATAAGAGCCAGAGAAAGAGAAAGTACAAGCAAGATGGAAGTCATGGTCTTTATAATCTCATCTCAGAAGGGACATCCCATCATTTTTGCTATATCCTATTCTGTAGAAGTGAGTAATTAGGTCCAATCCATACTCAAGGGGAAGGGATTACACAAGAGAAAGAATACCA
Organism: Callorhinus ursinus; assembly: GCF_003265705.2. Classification (NCBI taxonomy): domain Eukaryota; kingdom Metazoa; phylum Chordata; class Mammalia; order Carnivora; family Otariidae; genus Callorhinus; species Callorhinus ursinus. Next base: position 20,737,788 of record NW_027397064.1, read on the forward strand.
GAAGTTGGGGTGACAAGGAGCCATTTTATAAGCAGCCTACCACCATGCCACTGTATTCCCTCTGGCCCCCATTGATTCTCATCCCTTACACATGAAAAGTATATTCACAATTTCTGAGGTCCCTGTAAAACTCAACCTACTGTAGCACCAGATCAATGTCTAGTATCACCTCCTTTAACTCAGGTTCAAGTGTGGATGAGTCTCCTTGAGTGTAATTCCTTAAGTCCAGTTCCGGGAGTATAGTTTCTTTCTATCTGTGGACTTGTGAAGCCACAAGTTTATGCATTGTGATTCTCCTATTGCCATTAACTTCACAGCTACCCTACCGCAGGTGCCCCTGTACCCCCAGGGCTGCTGCATCTGGTCCTACTGCCCAGACTTTACCTGCTGTGGGTTCCCCTCAAAGCCGGCAGAGCAATATTCCCAAGTGTGCAACAAACTGACTTACAAGTCCTCAAAGAGCCACCAGACCTTGTGTTTTTCTAGTAATGGAAAATGTGAAGACACAATAATTTATTCCTTTTGGTGGGGACATCTTAGGATGCCTCCAACCAAATGAACTTCTAAAAATGTAACTGATGTGGCAGGTCTTCAAACCTTCGCAGCGCTCATCTCCTACGCTCTGGAGCATGTGTCTCACCTAGGTTTCCAGTATACTTGCCTTGCCACTTTTTGCTCCTCTGGTCCAATTAATATGATGTCATCAATATAATGGACCAAACTGATGTTATATAGATATCTGACCTGTCCAGGTGCCGCCAGACAATATCATGACAGAGGGTGTGAAAAGTAACCTAGCAATCGGGCAAGATTGTAAGTGTTTATCCCACACGAGTACAAATTGTTTCGGATCCTCCCTGCTGACAGAGATAAGGGGAAAAAAAGGATAAATTAGCCAAATTAATGACTACATGCCAGGTACCTGTAGCTATGTTAATCTGCTCTAACGAAGATACCTCTGTTGGGCTAGCAATGGCAATTAATGTTACTGCTTGGTGGAGTCTGTAGTAGTCTACTTTCATCTTCCAGGATCCATCTGGGTTTTTCAAGGAGCCAAGATAGTGAATTAAATTGAGATATGATGGGACCATGGCCTCTGCACATTTTAGGTCTTCCACAACCACTATTCCCCCTGCGATTTTTTTTTTTTTTTTTTTGCTTACTATATTTCATAGGTGGGTGTGTGGGGGGGAGGGGGAGATTTAGGAAATTTGCACTTGGCCTTCCCAGTAGAATAACTCTTACTTTGAAATCTAATGAACCATTAACAACCAAGTATCTCCTTTCCAATTATATATCCTGGGACCAAGAAAACAATCACTTTGTGAGTCAGTGAACCCAGTGAACCAACTACTATGAACTGGACCTATGCTAGAATCCCATTAATTATCTGGCCTCCATATGCCTTCAGTTTAATGTAGGGTTAATGATGATGCTCTGTGTCTCTAGTTACCAATATCAACTCAGACCTGACATTTAACACTCCTAAAACATTTGTGTATTTCCCTCTCCCCAGAATTTTGTTATGCAGGTAAGTGGCTATCATTCCTGTTGAGGGATGACTTGTCATTCTGTTACAGGGTCCCTCCTTCTTCAGTTGATAAGTTTAGGGTGAGAAACTGACTCAGGTACAGAAAGCAGATGTGAATTTGTAACTTTTTACTAAGTTGACTATCTTCAGTCTCCTGATCATCATCCTTGATTAATTTGCACTGCAGTGGACATTCTTCAGTGAATCATGTCCTTGAGTCATCCCCTCCCCTTGAGTGCAAGTGGAACCTGTGACTTGCTTCTGATCAAGAGAATATGGCAAACATGATGGATGTAACTCCTGTGATTTGGTTTTTTACTTTTGGAAAAAGAAATGGGATTTTAGTCCCATGATTATGTTATTTTATATGATTCTGTCTTAGCAGACTGAAAAAAAGAGACCCTGGAGAGGGCCACGTAACAGAGAACCAATGGTGTCTTCTAAGAGCCGAGAGTCTCAGTCCTGCAATCACAAGGAATTTGGAGCCAAAAAAAAAAAGCATAAAATGATACTAGTTCATGTTCAGACATAGATAGAAGTAAGGACCATATAGATGTGGCTGTAAATGTAGATAGAGGGATGATAGATAATTTACTGAATTACAAGGGAAAGCATAACTTATTCTGGTGTGGACTATAAATCTCTTCTCAGTAAAGTTTCATGCTTAGACCTAAAACCCATCTATAATAAGTTTTGGTGAATTGTGTAAGCTAGAGGCTACAGTTATTTTTTTCATAGATGGATGGATATCTGATTTATAGGCCTAAATTTAAAATTCTGACAATACCAAGTTCTGGCAAGAATGTGGAGCAACTGGAGCTCTAAGATACTACTGATGGGTGCAAAAATTAATACAATCACCTTGGAAAAGCTCTCATCAGTATTTACTGAAGTTGACTCATACTTATGACCCACAAGTTCACTGATGGGTATATATCTTACAGAAATGTATACATAGGTGCACCAAGGTACATGGACATGAATGTTTATAGTAGTAGTATTCTTAATTGCAAAACAAAAATGGGAATACTTGTAACTTATAATGACCAAATGAATTGCATATTTCTTTTTTTTAAGATTTTATTTATTTATTTTGAGAGAGAGAGCATATGAGTGGGGGAAGGGGTAGAGAGGGAGAAGCAGACTCCCCACTGAGCAGGGAGCCTGATGTGGGGCCCGATCCCAGGACCCTGAGATCATGATCTGAGCTGAAGGCAGATGCCCAACCAACTGAGCCACCCAGGCACCCCAAAATTGTATATTTCAAAAATATATTATCAAAAAAATATATATATATATATAATCATATTGCAATAAAAAAGAACTACTGCTTCACCAACAATAGTGGTAAAACAGATATAATGATGAATGAAAGAAACCAGACCAAAAGCATATGTTATATAATTTTGTTTGTAGAAAACAAAAAATCAAACTAATCTATGACAGAATAGTGACTATCTTTAGGAGGGGTAATGGCCAAGAAGGAATGAGGAAGGCTTCAGAGACACTGAGAATATTTATAACTTGGTCTAGTTGATTACATGAAAATATTTACTTTGCTTAAAAGTTTCATTGAGCTATATATATGTATACATTCAATGCACTTTGCAGTATGTTACACGTCAATGGAAAAAAAAATTTTATTCCTCCCATAAACAAACAGTAGTTTGAGAAGAAATTAAAGTGTCCTTTGCACATTTGAAAAAATTGTTCAATTTTATTATTAACAACAGATGCAAAATAAAGCCATACGCTGTGATATTGTTTCTTACCTAGCAGATAGGCAAAAATGCAAAAGTTTATTATACTCTGTTGATTAGGCTGTGGGGAAACAGGCTCTCTCACATGTTTCCAGAGACAATGCAGAATGGTATAACCCCTATGAAGGACAACTTGGTGATATCTAGAAAAATTACATGGGCATTTACCCTTTGACTCAGTAGTCCTACTTCTAGGAACCTATTTCAAATATACAATGACAAAATATGAAATTACTTCTTATGCTGAGTAGTCTTTGTTTGCCCCTCCTGATTTATTCTCCATCCTTCTCACTCTGCTCTGTGCCCTGCAAGACCAAACCTTGTGAACTATGTCTGTGGTCAGCAAACGTTTTTTGCAAAGGGGCAGATAGTATAATATTTTAGGCTTTGAGGCCATATAGCTTCTGTTGCATCTACTAAACCCTTCTGTTATTGCATAAAAGCTTCTACCAATAGTATGTAAATGAGTGAACAAGTTTGCAATAAATCTTTACTTACAAAAATAGCCATAAGCTGGATTTGGCCTGCAGGCCAGTTTGCTGAGCCCTGGACTACATTAACTAGACTTTTCTGGCTTCAAGTTAGATTTGGCACATGGAGGTATCAGCAAGAGATTGGAAGGCAGGAGAAAAGTAACCTCAGGGTCTTAATTCTCACCTCCAGCCCTGCCAAAACTACATTCCTCTACATAAGACCCAGCTTCCATACAGCCCTCCCCTATAGCTCTAGCTACCATCTCAATCAACTATAGTACTTGTCACAGTGAGCCTGAGCTGCTATAACACAATACCATAGACTGAGCGGCTTAAACAACAGACATTTATTTCTCATAATTTCGGAGGCTGGGGAAGTCCAAGTCACCTCAGGATGCAATCATTCTCATTGCATTTTGGTTTCCCAGTGCAGTGACTGCTGCTCCTACTGTAAGGTCTGGCCCACAGAGAAGAGTGATCAGAGCTCTCCAAGCATGCCAGGGCTCTTCTCACAAATTTATTTCTTACAGAAGTGGTAAAAGGTATGTCCTCTGGCCCCTCCCAGTATGGGTGAGTAGGTCTTAAATGACAAATCCACTTTAACATTCTTATCTCCCACAGCGCCTGGGTGGCTCAGACGTTAAGCATCTGCCTTTGGCTCAGGTCATGATGCCAGGGTCCTGGGATTGAGCCCCGTGTCTGGCTCCCTGCTCTGTGGGAAGCCTGCTTCTCCCTCTCCCATTCCCCCTGCTTGTGTTCCCTCTCTCACTGTGTCTCTCTCTGTCAAATAAATAAATAAAATCTTTTAAAAAAAATTCTTATCTCCTTAAGCCTTTGAATTCTTCCCTCTACAGTAAATCAAAGCATGTTCAGCTTCTCTAATTTACTCAGTATGGGGCACCCTGGGGTCCACATTTCAGCCAACTAACCAACCAAATTCCCAGAAAGACACATATTAGCAGAACTGACCCAAGAAGAAATAGTGAGTCTGAATAACATATCATTAAAAAGTTTTGAATTCATAATTAAAATCTTTTCCAAAGAAAACTCCAGGCCATGATGGCTTTACTAGTGAATTCACTATAACATTTAAGCTAGAAATAACACTAATCTCACATTTTTCTTTCAGAAAATAGAGGACGTAGGAACACTTCTAATTCTGCATGATTGGACATATATGTATCCATATAAAACTCATTTTATATAGTCAGTATTACACTGATGCCAAAATAATAATTATTATAATAATTACTATTTCTATCATTATAACTTACACCTCCTAATTCAGTTTTAATCTTCAATGGAAGTGGAATTAAGGAATTTTGGATATATAATCATTAACTCAACTCATTTTGATAAGCATTGAGCATTTAATATGTACAAAACAGGGCACCTGGATGGCTCTGTTGGTTAAGTGCTGGACTGGTGATTTTGGCTTGGGTCATTATCTCAAGGGTCATGGGATCAAGCCCATGTAGGGCTTCACAATCAGCAGGGAATCTGCTTGAGATTCTCTCACTCTGCCCCTTCCCCCACACTTTCTCTCAAACAAATAAATCTTTTTTAAAAAAAATAATATGTACAAAGCATTATGCTAGATAGTGGAATAATTCAAAGTCTCTGTAAGGCTCCTCTCTCACTCTCTCCCTTTCTCTCTCTCTGTTTCTCACTTGCTCACTCGCACATGCCATTCCTGTTTTTATTAACAAAATTCTCCATACTAGCTGTGAAAATGAAAGCAACCACTCCCTTTAAAATATAGCTTTATTGTCCATATGCTTCAGGGTCATTATTTGATTTTGTAACTGCAAGCTAAAATGGACAAGTTGATATTCTGTTTGAGTTCTGAAGGAGGTGTTACAGCGGCCCATACAATTTAAAAATTTAAGAACTGCATGGTCCACTTTCTCAGTATAGTTTTGAGAGGGTCTCGGTCAACATAACCGGTAACCACATTTTTAACAATCTGTCTTACAGATATACTTAAAACTAGTAGCGTAAGATTTAATAACTGCATCATTTTGCTTTTGGAAAATTTCCACTCCTAAAACCAAATGTAAAACTAAAGAAAATACAAAGTACTCGTCTTCTCTTTGGTGAACATTTCTGAGAAGTAGCTGATAATCTGCGGAATGAAGCCATTTGCTCAGAATTATTTACTCTACAGTGGTTCCCCTTATCCGTGGATTTACGGTTTCAGTTACCCATGGTCAACTGTGATCCATGTGCAGATGATTTTCCTTCTGACTTATGGTCAGAAGGTCACAGTAGCCTCACGTTACATCATGATGCCTACGTCATTCCCCCTTCATCTCATCACGTGGGCATTTTATCATCTCACATCATCACAAGAAGGGTGAGTACAGTAGAATAAGATATTTTCTTAAGGTTTTATTTATTTATTTGACAGAGAGAGACACAGCGAGAGAGGGAACACAAGCAAGGGAGTGTGAGAGGGAGAAGCAGGCTTCCCGCGGAGCAGAGAGCCCAATGTGGGGCTCGATCCCAGGACCCTGGGACCATGACCTGAGCTGAAGGCAGACACTTCACGACTGAGCCACCCAGGCTCCCCTAGAATAAGATATTTTGAGAGAGACCACTTTGAGAAATTTTTTATTACAGTTTATTATAATTGTTCTATTATTAGCTATTATTATTAATCTCCTACTGTGCCTAATTTGTAAATTAAACTTCATCATAGGTATGTATTGGGGGGAAAAAGCCGATAGGGTTCAATACTATCTGCAGTTTCAGGCATCCACTGCGGGTCTTGGAACATTTCCCTCATGGATAAAAAGAAACTACTATACACAAAATCTGTCTATACTCACTCAAATGCTTCCATGCATGTTTCTTAGTTACAGTTACTACCCCTATAAATTAAAACCATAAAATTAATGTAGTGGCTGATAATTGGCTGAATGAATAATTATTTTAATAAATCATATCAAATGTATAAACTCTAGAAAAACCAATAGAAATGTGGAATGAATACAGAAATAGCACTTTTAGTAGGTAATGAAAACTAGCAAAAAAATTTTTCTTTACTATTTTAAAATTCTGTCTTAATTAATAAGGTGGCCCTTAAGCAATGATTTGAAGCTGAATGCACGGTGTAGGAGACGGATGGAAACTGGCATACTGTAAGCTGCTGAAGGTCATTAACAGAGAAATGGATTCTGTAAATCACACTTTTCAGGTCACAACTTTCCTTTTAACCCTCTAATTGCCCTATATTAGCTTCTCTTCTCTCTGACGATAACAAAATCTAGGAATTAAGTCCTTGTAAGGGAGAAATAGTTCCTCTTGTGTCTCCTGAAAAGTCTGTCATGCATCGGAAACTTCAAAGGCTGTGTGGTTCACCCTGTTCTGGCCTCAGGCCCCTACCATTATTCTGTTCCCTTGCTTTGCCCTATCCAAGACTCCTAGCACGTCCGCTGCTTCATCTTGGTACACGGCAAGCCTTTGGTCTCAATGACGGTCTAGGAAAGTGGCAATCTTAGTGTGTCATTACTGCTGTTCACCAAGTATTTTCATTTTTCCCTCCCAGGTATGTTATAGTATAGTTCTTTCTCATCCCCCTTGAAGTTATCTGTGGCTTTGGACTTGCTTTAGACAATAAAGTTGGAGTGGGAAGTAAGCAAAAGGGATGTATATGACTCTGAACATAAGTTTTAAAAGTCAGAGTGCAATCTGTCACACTCTGTTCACTTGGAGTGACTTGCAATGTTCCAGGTAGTGGTTTGTGTCCCAACTTGGGTCCTGCCTTCAGGATGATGGGGAGCAGAGCCCATAGCCAACTTGCCGTGGACGGATAATGTAAGCCAGAAATAAACTTAGTGGTTTCAAGTCACTGAGATTTTCGGGGTGTTTTGTTTGTTTGCTTGTTTGTTTTGGCTTTTTGTTGACTTCAGAATAACCTAGCCCACGCAGACTGATATGTTTATTGAGAGTTCTTCCCACACTTCCCACTTATATTCTCTAACCTACCTGTTGGAATGATGTCACTGCCTCTGTCCTTAAACCTATGCCTTATATTTTAGAAGTTTGTTGCTGTTTCTCTCTCTGCATGTACCTCTTTCTCTAGGTCAGTGGTTTAATGTAATATCAGTTATGATTACTTGTCTTTCTTTGATTAGATTAATATGGATCCAGTGGGTTGCTTCTCTATTTAAAAGAATGGAAATGAAATTCTCAGGCTCAGCACAGTAAGAAGCAGCACAAAGTTTGTTCCAAATTCCATACTCTCAACTACCACTTTTAATTGGTGATATCTAGAATATTTGGGTACCTGTATCCCATCAGTATTGCCTGTTATGGTCTTGGTAGATTGTGAGATATTAAGAGTATACTTTCTGACTCATAAAGGTGATGTGAGGCTTGTCTGTGAGTTCACAGTTTTGGCCTCACCTAATACTGCACTGTCGGCACTTTGTGTGCTGAAAATGAGCGTGTTGATGGGCAGCAAATGCCATAGCAGGCCACATCCATCTTAGATTCTTTTTTTTCTTATGACAGATGATAATATGTTTGTGAAAGCTTCGAAATAGAAATTAAGTTATCTGTGACCTTTCCTGGGTCTATTTATGGCAATTATATCTCAACTTCCACAAGGAAACTGATATAAAACAGAGTTCCCAAACTCATCAAGATGCTCTAATGTGCCTTAAAGCAATAACATGTGACTTATATTTTTGCTTTGGAAGCTTAAATGTAAGTTATGTATCATTATCTCAAAGATTATCTTTTGAATCTGACAGATATTACCTTTATAAAATCTTACATGGCTTACATAAGTTTTAATAAAAATAGTAAATTTTCTTGGGTAGCAGCTAATATGTAATTAGGTTAATCCATTTGAAATTGCCAGCATTTGACAGTTTTTGACCTATAAAAATGGCAATTTCATATGATTCAGCCTAATAACTTTCTGTATATTACGTTATTGCATTTTCCTTTATACACATGATGAAAATGTACCAGAAGAAATTGGTCATTTTCTCCTTCAAACTCTGCTCCTATTTCTATATTCCTCATCTTGATGAATGCACCATTGACTATTCAGTTGTCCAAGTAAACCTGGAAGTTATAATTAAGGCTTCCATCTTCCTCTCCTTTTACATCCAAACGATAATGAACTCTAGGATGTTTTCCTTAAAACATCCTAAAATTTCTATGCAGGTGCCACTGCCACTGCTAGTTCCTTGCCTCAATGTGTAATCTGTTACAGACAGGGCTGCCCAGGAAGCTGTCTGAGATAGATGGGACACGCAAAAGATGGAGTGGGGAGTGGTCTTGACATTGCAACATGTCTAAGAGAAAAGAAGAAAGCAAGACCAAGCAGAGGGAAAAGTTGGGCTGTGATGTCTTCTCAGGAAAAGCTCTAACAGACCCATGAGGACTTTAAAGCTGAGATGGCCATTTGGAGTTACATTAAATTGGGAGAAGAGTATGAGGCCTTCACATATCTGCACCAGTCATTGACTGTGGCCTGGGCACAGAGTATAGCCTTGGGAGAGGCCGCTCTTGAGCTTGCATAATTTCTAAGATGTCTGGCATCTAAGGGCTGTCTGTTGGCAGCATTCCCAGATGGGAGAATAAAATTTTCAGTTCTAAAGGAAGATTTGGGTGGTATGTCACAGCATCCACTAAAGTCCATCCTTTGCAGTGCTCTGATCTGCTTCTTCACATAAGTTCTAGAAGCATTTCTTCCAGGATTTCATGGGGGCTATTTTCCCGAAAGGACATAAAAAGGCAGCTGGTCTCCAGGCACAACTGACACTCCATGCCTCTCTTCTCTGTTATGTGTACCTTCAGCTGCACTTCTGTTAGCCTCCATGTCTTTCCTGCTGGGGTGACCCAGACCCTCCTTCTCAGAGATGTGAGACTATGGCAAACCATGCTTTTCTCAGGCCCCAAGTGTTGCACTTGCACTTTCAACCCCTTGGGAAGGGGTTACCAAGAGATGCTCAAGCAGATAACTAGGTGCCAAATCTATTCTTCCCTGCAAGATAACAATAGCCCTGCATTCTCATTGTTAGGGCCAGATACCCCTGCCAAGAGATTGACTCCTTTTTGTGCCTGCTGGCTCCTTAGTATAAGGAGCCTAAAATGCCTAAAGGCAACAGCTATAGCTTCTGGTCCAACAGGACTCTTGCATATCTTCACAGTAGAGTTCTCCCTGGGAACCAGGACCTCTAAGCTCATAAGGCCGAGAGCTGTGGAAATAGAAGATCCTCCCCAAGCAGGTAACTGGTAGGTCACTTCTGCTCATAACTAATGGGTCCCAAACCAGTGTATTTCAACTATGGGTAAGTAGCACCCATAGATAAAGGTCATCAATTAAAGCAAGATTTCTTTAGCTTAGGATTACTGACATCTTGGGCTGGATAATTCTTTGTTGTGGGGGCTGTCCTGTGTAATGCAACATGTTTAGCATTATCCCAGGCCTCCATTAACAAATGCTAACAGCAAACCCCTACTTGTGACCACCAGAAGTATCTCTAGCCTTTGCCAAATGTCTAGAGGGGCAAAATCGCCCCCAGTTGTGAAGCACTGATTAAAGTATATACTGGGGGTATTTGCTGGAGGATGATATTACATCATTGCAAGATATTGCCTCTGAATTGGCATTCTAGCTGTGTTATTAGCTTCCTGGGTGGTACAGAATACAATGTGCGCAGGGGGTCCATTGGTCATGTACTTACTTCCACATTTTCTTTGTTATCAAATGGGTTCCTTAGTCTTTCACAATGCATGTAGGATGAATGGAACAAATACTATGTAAACCCTTAGATGGCGGCCCTGGCTACTTATTAGGTGCTCATTATACATAAAGATAAATCCATTTTCAGTGATCCCATTTTTGTTTCATTATCAAAAGAAAACCCAAAAAAGATAAATGTCAAGATATTAATACTGATTATCTCTGGATAGAGTGGTTATGTGATTTTTACACTTGGCTTAAATTGTATTTTCCAATCTGTAACTAATAACCAGAAAACATTACTATGAAATCAAGACCAATCACAGCATCAACCCATCTTCCTCTCCAGAATTACGTTAGGTAACTAAAAATATATCTTTCAAAGAGTATTTCCATCATATGCTAGAAAACAAGAGTGCCATCTGTGGAACAGAAAGTCCCCAGTAGTAGAAGACAGATGGGATCATACAGACAGAGAATAAGATTGAAAGAAAATATGCACACGAGGAAGTGACTGGAAGGATAAGAGAAGTCCAGAGATACTGCACACTCAGAGTCAACAAATGCAAAGAGCCTGCAAGGTATTGAAATATCATCAGGATATGAATTAATTGTTTGGAATAGCAGTGGAAGGGTGGATATGGCTCTCCAGGTAACACTTTAACTGCTTTCTAAACCCAGTGCACAGTCTGCCTAGAAGTTCTCCCTGCATGACTACTAGGTGGGAGGGAGAAACAGAGTAGGCTCCAGGTTTCTCTACAGACCTCCATTAAGAACAGCAGGTCTAAATAACAGAGAAGGCGAGAGAATCTGACTCCTCCCTTGACAGAACTGAACCATGAATATTATCCTCTAAAGTATTTCTAAAGAAGTGCTCCCATAGGAGGCATATGGAGAAGGAGCTACAGTTGGCCAAGGAGACCAATGCCTGGTAACATGATCTCCAGGAGGAAGGAGGACCCAAAACATCCTTGTGTACCCTGACTGACTTCATGCACTATCCCCTCCAACCACCACCGGGGGTAAGCTGCTGTAAACAGAACCTAGAGTCACCAGGACAGAAGTAAGAATTTTCAAATATTAACATAAAGAAAAAACAAAGTCGCCAAACACTTATGGAAAACCTATGAAACAGAGGCGCCAAACTCAACAGAAAACTCATTATCAAAGGAATCAGTTAATGGAAAAAAAAAAGACTCAGTGACTATGTGAGGAATGAGTAGAAGTTACAGAAATGAAAACCAAGAGCCCTGCAATTCAGTAGATGGGCAGCTGGGAGCAACCGACGGCTGACTTCGCGAGGGGGCCCACTGAGCTAAGGAGGTTCGCTGAGAATGTAGTTCAAGAGAAGAACGAGGCAGAAAGTACAACAGAAAAGTTAATACTGGAGAATACATTCACATGTTCCCACAGCATTCCAAAAAGAGAGAGCAGAGGAAATTATAGTTAAAAGAAGGAGAGGGGAGAAGGAAGAAGAGGGAAGGAAGGAAGAAAAGTAAGGAGTCCAGGAGAAGATCATTTACCAGAGCTGAAAGGCCCACCACTGCCTGAGGTCTGATGTAAAAAGACCCACATACAGACAGAGCCTACAAATAGTCCAGAGCCTGAAGGATAAAGAGCAAATGTCTAAAGACTTTCAGAAAGGAAAAAAACAAACATGTAACCATGAAGTAATGAAAATCAAATTAGTGTCGGACTCAAGGCTCCACCTTTTCCTATCCCCCGGGGAACCAGCTCATGCTGTGCTCCTGAGGGACCAATCTTGTAAGACTAAAAAATAGATGGCGCTTCTAGAAGTAGAAGTCTGGCCAGACTTGTCACTGCTAATGAGAAAGCTAGAAAATGGTGGGGCAACCATTTCCAAGTCCTGAGAGAAAATTAGCTCAATCAATTCAAAAATTCTAGATCCAGTCAATTTAGTGTGAGAGGAAAATAAAGACATTTTTTCAGACATACAAGAGGCTTTCAATGGCTATGGACTATAACTCCTTTTTGGAAAAATTTCTAAACTCTAGAGAATAAGAGAAAAATCCAATTAACAGAAGTAAGCAAAGACATCTGATTTGTTGATGTACAATATTTAACTAAAGCTAATCTGACCAGAGGAAATATTAAGAAAGGACCGTAGGGCGTAACTGCAAGCAAACTATTGTTGTCTTATTCAAGGGGAGGGCTGTGTAGTTAAGAAATGCACTTGCCTCAGGGTGCCTGGGTGGCTCAGTCAGTTAAGTGTCTGACTAAGGCTCACGTCATGATTTCAGGGTCATGGGCTAGAGCCCCACATTGGGCATCCTGCTCAGCGGGGAGTCTGCTTCTCCCTCTCCTTCTGCCCCTCCCCCCACTCATGCATATGCACTCTCTCGAATAAATAAATAAAACCTTAAAAGAAAATGCATTCAGCTTCAAGTAAACTCACGGAGAGATTTTTCTCATAACAATTCTGGAGAAAAGAAGCTGCTAGATATTGGCCCAGAAGTTTGATGACATGTCAGGAGAGTTGCCTCTACAATTCTCTCAGCCTTTCCCTCACGCTGAGCATCTCATGGTTGCAAAGATGCCTACTGTAGCTCCTGATGGTACAGCCACACTGATGTAACAACAAGCAGGGCAGATGACAAGTATTTCTGTCCCTCTTGAGGGCCACCTGGGTGGCTCAGTCGGTTAAGCGGCTGCCTTCAGCTCAGGTCATGATCCCAGGGTCCTGGGGTTGAGTCTTGGATCAGGCTCCTTGCTCCACGAGGAGCCTGCTTCTCCCTCAGCCTGCTCTGCCTGCCACTCCTCCAGCTTGTGCTCTCACTCTCTGGCAAATAAATAAAATCTTAAAAAAAAAAAAAAGTCAGATGATTTCTAGTTTATTTTATTGGCCACGAGTCATGTCATGTGACCACTCCCAGCTGGAAGGGAATCTAGAAAAAGAGTATTTAGGTTTTACCACCTCTATACCAAAGAAGGCAAGGGAGAAGTGGTTTGGGAACAACAATGGATCATCCGACCAGGTGTCGGCTAATACTACTGACTTTTTTCTCTGTTGGTGCCCACGGTTCTTGGTCACACTCCTCCCTTGGTCACACTCCTTCAAAGAATGAAGAGGTGGACCAGACAGAGTGGTGCGCAGCAAAGCAAGGTTTATTGAGCGATAGCAAAGTGATAGTACAAAACTCCCAAGGAGGGGGGCGGAACCTGAGAGGGTGGCCATGGGAGTTCCTAAGTCTAGGGGTTTTTATGGACTTGTTGGCGGGCTGTTTTAATCTGATTAACCTTCCCTGTGACTGTCATCCAATCAGGTTTTTGTCACATGGGAAAGGGTGGCGGGTTCCTTCCAGGGTGGTGTAAAATCCTTTTAAGGGTGGTTTCCTCTTGGGGGGTTGGGGGCGGGGGGGGGCTTGTCCCTCCCTGCCTGCCTGCATGCCGACTGTCCTTCATCACTACAGAGGCTAAAGATGCTGATTCACTATAGATGTTGGTAGTGAAAGGGATCAAGATATGCCACCCCAAAATAAGCAATCTTAGCCCAAGGATTATTTTGAACTGAAGGCAATTAAGGATCAATATAGAAGAGTTTTCTGCCCTCTCCTTATCTGCCTGAAAGCAGGCCATAAATTCCACCCCCCCCAACAAGGACCAGGAGAGGAGAGGACATTCATCACCAGAGATGGAGAGCCAGCACCGAGAGCAGTCTGCACAAACAAAGCTTCTGAAAATAGCCCTTATCTTCCACTGGCTCCCCCCTGTATTTCCTGCTCACTTCCCCACAACTTACCATCCTGGAAGCCCAGATCCTCCTCATTTTATTTATTTATTTATTTTTAAGATTTTTATTTTTAAGTAATCTCTACACCCAACGTGGGGCTCAAACTCACAACCCTAAGATTAAGAGTTGCGTGCTCTACCGGCTGAGCCAGCCAGGTGCCCTCTTTGTTTTGTTTCCAAACCTTCCTTCTTTTGTTAAGAAGAGCACTACTCGGTATTTACCCCAAAGATACAAATGTAGTGATCCAAAGGGGTATGTGCACCCCGATGTTTATAGCAGCAATGTCCACAATAGCCAAACTGTGGAAAAGCCAAGATGTCCATCGACAGATGAATGGATAAAGAAGTTGTGGTATATATACACAATGGAATATTATGCAGCCATCAAAAAAAAAAACACACACACCAAAATCTTGCCATTTGCAATGACATAGATGGAACTGGAGGATATTATGCTAAGCGAAATAAGTCAATCAGAGAAAGACAAGTATCATATGATCTCACTGATATGAGGAATTCTTAATCTCAGGAAACAAACTGAGGGTTGCTGGAGTGGTGGGGGTGGGAGGGATGAGGTGGCTGGGTGATAGACATTGGGGAGGGTATGTGCTACGGTGAGTGCTGTGAATTGTGCAAGACTGATGAATCACAGATCTGTAGCTCTGAAACAAATAATACATTATATGTTAAAAACAAAAAAGATAGTAGGAAGGGAAAAATGAAGGGGGGGAATCGGAGGGGGAGACGAACCATGAGAGACGATGGACTCAGAAACAAACTGAGGGTTCTAGAGGGGAGGGGGTGGGGGGATGGGTTAGCCTGGTGATGGGTATTAAGGAGGGCACGTATTGCACGTATTGAATGGAGCACTGGGTGTTATACGCAAACAATGAATCATGGAACACTACATCAAAAGCTAATGATGTAATGTATGGTAATTAACATAATAAAATTAAAAAAAAAAGAGTATGTAAGCTCCCAAGTCTATAGTCTCCCAAACTATTTCTTTTGAGTTTCACTTCTTTTCTGTGAACACCCACATATGTAAAAATATTAATAAATTTCTTTTTCTTTTTTTTTTTTTAAAGATTTTATTTATTTATTTGACAGAGAGAGAGAGAGGGCATGAGCAGAAGCAGGGGGACTGGCAGGGAGAGGGAGAAGCAGGCTCCCCACTGAGCAAGGAGCCTGATGACACGGGGCTCAATCCCAGGACCCCTGGGATCATGACCTGAGCTGAAGGCAGATGCTTAACAACTGAGCCACCCAGGTGCCCCAATAAATTTATTTTTCTCCTATTAACCTTTGGTCAGTAAAATTCACAGGCCCTCATTACTGAATCTAACTGTATAGAGAAGGTTTTCCTCCCTAACAATAGAAGAGTATAAATTCAAACGCATGTTTATAAATCAGGATAACAACAAATATAAACATCTGGAAAAAAAAAAACCTTATTAGCAACAGGGTGCCAAATACCTACCTTCTAACAACCAAAAAGGGAACTACGTAGTTTGCCCTGCCATTTGGAGCTGAGTATGAGACTCCAAAGGTGTAAGAATGAGATGGTCCCTTATTATTTCCTCATGTGAGAGACTAAGTTATCTACAGGACTCTTTTTTTTTTTGCTGAATATCATACACAGAGTTGAATTGTTCAGAATTTTGAGAACCAGGAGCACGAAGAAGAAAAAAGAGGAGAAATTAGAAATACTGTAGACTTTTAAGTACTTTCACCATCTACACCATCTTTTCTGGTGCTCTAAACAAGTGGACTCCAATAATGTGCGTGTTTAAACATTTTATTTATTTATTTTAGAGAGAGAGGGAGAGTGTGTGAGCAGGGGGAGGGGCAGAGGAAGAGAATCTCAGGCAGACTGCAGGCTGAGCTGGGAGCCTGATGTGGGGACTGATGAGATTATGACCTGAAGCAAAATCAATAGTCAGATGCTTAACCGCCTGAGCCACCTAGGCAACCCCCATGTATGTCTGTTTTTAGTTTATAAATATAATACATGAACTATTAATACTGGGCATTATACCAGGACACTAATGTCAAATGGTGTTTTATTACTAATAAAGCTTAATTTCTTATTTTTAAGATGTAAATAGAGGGCGCCTGGGTGGCTCAGTTGGTTAAGCGACTGCCTTCGGCTCAGGTCATGATCCTGGAGTCCCGGGATCGAGTCCCGCATCGGGCTTCCTGCTCAGCAGGGAGTCTGCTTCTCCCTCTGACCCTCTTCCCTCTCGTGCTTTCTCTCATTCTCTCTCTCTCTCAAATAAATAAATAAAATCTTTAAAAAAAAAGATGTAAATAGAAACATCCATATATATGTGTATATATATATATATATACATACATATATATCTACACATATATTTTTTATTCACTTCACTCTAAAGACCAGTGCTTTTCTTTGTTTTTGTTTTTGACCAGTGCTCTTGACACCAGATTTGGAAACAACTTTAATTCCACTTGGAGGGCGCCTGGGTGGCTCAGTCGTTAAGCGTCTGCCTTCGGCTCAGGTCATGGTCCCAGGGTCCTGGGATCGAGCCCCACATCGGGCTTCCTGCTCAGCGGGAAGCCTGCTTCTCCCTCTCCCACTCCCCCTGCTTGTGTTCCCTCTCTCGCCGTGTCTTTCTCTGTCAAATAAATAAATAAAATCTTAAAAAAAATAAATAAATAAATTCCACTTGGAAAAGCAGACCTGCCTGATAGAAAAGCCCAGGTAGAACACAGTATGCCCAGTCTGCTCCAAGGGGGTGTTCTGATTCAGCGATATGAGGCATTAAGATGGGAAGGCTGCCTGAAAATAAAAGATTGTTCAGGGATTTCTTTGTACCGTGATTGTTCAGCCTTGTGATCATGAATGGAATTCAAATCATTTTAAGCAAGCAGAGGAGTTGCTGAATCACCTTGAATGCTACCTTGAAAATCTGCAGCAACAAACAGGAGGGCCAAAAGGTTAAAAACTCTGATGAAATTTCTAATGATAAAAATTTTCAGTTGAATTTAAAGTCTTTAATCACAATGAATTTTAGGTGAAAGAAATTACTTGCTGTTCTTGTGACTTATAATAATCCTCAGGCAAAAATTATTTTTTTAAAGATTTTATTTATTTATTTATTTATTTATTTATTTATTTATTTATTTATTTGTGGGGGGGAGGGAGAGCACAGAGGGAAAGAGAGTCCAGGGAGAAACAGACTCCCCGCTGAGCACAGAGCCCAAAGCAGGACTCGCTCCCAGGACCCTGAGATCATGACCTGAGCAGAAGGCAGACACTTAACTAACTGAGCCACCCAGGCACCCCTGAGGCAAAAATTATTAAGACCTATTTACCATACTAATATTTTTCATGAAACGGCCCCCTCTTTTTTTTATGCATAAGATAAAGCCCTTTTAATTTTGCTTATGTGGTGTTATCATTTGAGTTTACCATTTCTGTAGCATGAAACAAACATAACCTTTACTTGAAGCATATTTAAATGATGTC
Source organism: Callorhinus ursinus (assembly GCF_003265705.2). NCBI lineage: Eukaryota > Metazoa > Chordata > Mammalia > Carnivora > Otariidae > Callorhinus > Callorhinus ursinus. The sequence goes on from NW_027397064.1 coordinate 20,755,501, forward strand.
AAATCTAATAAAATTAATGGCCCGATTCTTTGCAATTGTTCCAATATATTTTCTTTCTTAAACCAAAATTATGAGTAAAAATACCATTTCTTTTTAAATGATTTCACATAATAAAAATATGAAGTCTAGATTAAATTGATCTTTTTACTACTGTTCATTCTGTTATATTCCTTTTATGAAATTGATGTTTCATGTTCAATTGTTTAATTTCAACTGAAATTGGAAAACCAAAGCATCTTAGGCTATATAATAATAAAATTACCTTACCCCAGTATAGTTCCATATTTTTCAAAGCACTTTCCCATTATTGAATTTTGTCTCACAACAAATCTTGCTATTATTATTTCCCTTTTGATATATAAGGAAAATGAAGCACCAAAAGGTTAAGTGACTTGTTTTTAGTTATCTCATTTAATTAGTGATAAAGCAAAGCCTGGCACTGAGTATTTCTGTGTCTGTCATAGAGTTCTTTGCTTTTCTATTTTTATGAGTCCTGATATTTTCAAGGAACTGAGCTAGGAGCATTTCCCCTCCAGCTGAACTCTAAGCTCTTTGATACAGAGTTTAAGGAGATTGTCTGTTCTTGGAACAACCTTCCAAATTCCACAAGAGAATGTGGAAACTATAATGAGATGGGCGATCTAGTCTTGGGGGGGAATGACAAAGGTTCATGTTTATACCTGTTTCACCGGGAATCAGAAAAATTTTCAGCTGGTGAATGAATCAAGCTTAAGTCCAAGAAACAACCTCATGAAGTAGCAGGCTAGAAACTGATGGTTAACCCAGTGTCCATGGATGATTTTAGAAAGTGGAGGTGTACCTCAAGGAAGATCAGAGGTCTAAGGTAGAGAATAACAGGTTAAATCAGGGTATTTTCTGTCTTTCAGCAGCTGAAGTAGAGTCCTATCAAGTGAAAGCTACATATTACTAGAAAATATATTTTTTAAAATTTTTTAAAAGATCTAAAAAATTTTTTTTTAATTTTTAAGTAATCTCCACACCCAACACGGGGCTCAAACTTACAACCCCGAGATCAAGAGTCGCACGCTCCACCAACTGAGCCAGCCAGGCGCCCCTAAAAATATAAACATTTTTAAGGCACACAGTAGTAAAGACTGGAGGGGAAGATTTGGGGATGAAAATATACATTTCAAGGCCTAGCATTCAGAATGACTCCAGGTTTCAAGGCCTCAAAGGTCTCCTGTGACCTCAAACAGGTACCTGGGAATATGGATATCCTGAGAGACAGGGATTTGTCAGGGGTAGCATATCCATTCTGGCCATACAAGTAACAGGGGAGACAAGGTCTCAGCCCAGCTTCCAGAACTGGAGAGACTGTACCAAGGTGGATTCAAACAAGATGATGCTCTGGGACAAAGTCAGAAAGATAATCCAGATTGTGATGGGTAGTTACAGGAGCAACTTACAGTAAGATTTTTCTTAAGAAACTCGGGTAGCTAAGAGACAGAAGCAAGATGGATAAGAAATTTGCCAAACTTTTACAATTGGTAAAGAAAATTTTAGAATGAGGAAGGACGGGAGAGATTTGGCTGCTTTCAGGTTACACGTAAAACCAAAAGGGAGTTTGCATGGGGAAGTTCCGCTTCAAACTTGGGAAACTACAGTTCTTATGGTTCAGCCCCCCGCCCCCAACTCCAGGCCAGTTCCCCAGAGGAAGAATTCCCCAAGAATTCTTCAGCTTCAGGCCCTGTTTAGACTCCACCCACTAAGGACAGATGATGCAGGCTGCCTATTTCCGGACAGGACCAAAAACAAGGAGGGCCAGGACTCTCTAGGGAGAAATAATCAGCTTTTTTTTTTTTTTTCTATTGTGGGCAGGATAGGTATCTCAGAATAGATTATATCAAGAGGCAAACTCTACTGTGGTCTCCCAGAAACTGAGGCCAAGAGCAAAGGCAGGAAGCTACTCTAGTTTGTTAGGTATTTATTCATGGGTGTTCCAGCTGGTTAGGCTAAACTGCCTTCCCAGGAACCTTTCCCCTGACTGGAGGCAGGGAGCCTCAGGGAGGGGCTGATGGAAGCCCAGGATAGCCCTCATAGACAATAGGGTGGGGGTGAGGGCAGCAAGCAGAGTCAAGTGTCCAGGCTTTGATGTAGTTGAGAATCCAGACTGGGCTTACACCTACTCTCCCAGGCACCTATATGTCCTTGGGCTCCTATAATTATCCACTTCTGCAAGAACTATAGAATCTCCAGCCTGCGAGGTGGACTACGGTGGAGAAGATGCCCTCGGGGAAGAGGTGAAAACATTTTCAGTACTCATGCCCTCACCCATCCTAGCAGGAGTGGCTGAGCCCTGAGGCTTGAGAAGTGCTTATAAATCTTGTGTTTTTCCCGTCCATTCATTCAACCTAAAGGGACAGAGTTTATATAAATGTCAGGATAGAAATATTTTCTTAGGGAAATATACAGTACCTGGGAAAAAAATGCTCTTTTCTTTGCAGCTCGCTGGAGAATTCCCTTTGTAGGAAAAGACAGATTCGTTAAAGAGATTCCAGTAGCAGGGTCCTAAAAAGCTTCCTGTTTATCTCCCAAGACTCCTGAAGTGGGAAGTAATTTACATAATGTGAAGGGAGGAAAGCGGTAGGCATAGGTGCGAGAGGCATGTTTCCAGAAAGAAGACAACACAGCTAGTGGCCCAACCTATCAGGTTTGTGGGAAATAGTACCAAGTCCCTGGCTAAGTCACATACAAAGTAAAATTTCTCCACCTCTCCTGTGAAATTACTTGTAAATCTAACATTTCTTGCTAATGCCTTTGCAGGGGTTTGGTTTTGTTTTTTTGTGGGAGGAGTTCAGAGGGACAAGTGTGTGCCAGGCACTTGAGTTACCCCAGGAAAAATAAAATGCTTCAGGAATACAGCTGTTGATCCCTGTCTTGAAGTGCTTATAAAATACCTCTTAGTTTAAAAATATTCTTACAAAATCATTATTTTCTGTAAATAGGGAGTATCAATACTTTCCATTTTGCAGACAAGGAACGGGGCTTCAGAGATAGTAACTCGGCCAAGTGAAAAGTAACTGGAGCTTTGATTCTTTTTTTCTTATTGAAGGAACCGGCTGAATTTTTTTAATGACTTTATTTTTTAGAGTTGTTATAGGTTCCTCGCAAACTTGAGTGGAAGGTACAGAGATTTCCCATACACCCCTTGTCCCCACATATGCGCATCCTCCCTATTATCAACAGCTCTTACCAGAGTGGTACATTTGTCACGATGGAGCCTGGGTGCAGGGGTGCCATAGCACTTGGCTCCCGGGGAGGCGGGGAGATGGGGGGTGGGGTTGGGGGGGCAAACAGATTGGGTTCCACCACTCACTGCTGGCAAAATCCAAAGGCAGAGAAACCGGTGGTGGTGAAATAAGAAAGCAATGTATTTTAATTAAGGCCAACACCAGGAAGACAGCAGATGTCTCAAAAAGTCTCTCCAAGGGATGCCGGGGTGGCTCAGTCGTTAAGCATCTGCCTTCAGCTCAGGTCATGATCCCAGAGTCCTGCTCAGCGGAGAGCCTGCTTCTCCCTCTCCCACTCCCCCTGCTTGTGTTCCTTCTCTCGCTGTCTCTCTCTCTCTGTCAAATAAATAAATAAAATCTTAAAAAAAAAATTCTCTCCAAAATGCCAAAAATATTTTCAGGTTTATGCAAGGAAAATGTGGGGCAAAGGTGGGTGGGTAAGAGCAGGTAGGCAGTGAAGGTTAGATCAGTCATCCTCTTGGAGTCAATCTCAGGTGGGGTCGTGCGGGCTCAGAACAGTCCTTATTGCCGGAAGAGGTGGTTTCAGTTCCCATCTAGGGATGCTTTGCCCGCCTGCCCCCCAGGGTCTTTTGCCTGAGTTAGGAGATAAGCTGGAAAGAAGAATTTAATCAATTAGGAAGAATCTATTAACTGAGGTCAAAATGGAGGTAGTTGAAGTCCTCTTTCGATAATCAATGAACCTACACTGACGATCACGATCACCTAACATCCATAGCTCACATTAGGGTTCACTCTTGGTGTTGCACATTCTATGAGTTTGGACAACTGTATAATGACACGTATCTATCATTATAATATCATATAGAGTATTCTTACTACCCTACAGATCCTCTGTGCCCTCCTACTCATATCTACTCCATACCCAGCAACCACTGATCTTTTGACTGTCGCCATAGTTTTGCCTTTTCCAGAATGTCATATAATTAGAACTATACAGTATGTAGCCTTTTCAGATTGGCTCCTTTTTTTTTTAAGATTTTATTTATTTATTTGAGAGAGATAGAATGAGAGATAGCATAAGAGGGAAGAGGGTCAGAGGGAGAAGCCGACTCCCTGCCGAGCAGGGAGCCTGATGTGGGACTCGATCCCGGGACTCCAGGATCATGACCTGAGCCGAAGGCAGTTGCTTAACCAACTGAGCCACCCAGGTGCCCAAGATTGGCTCCTTTTATGTAGTAATAAGTATTTAAGATTCCTCCATGTCTTTTCATGGCTTTGGACTTTGATTCTTGTCAATTAATTGTTGGTTATATGGAGTCAAAAACCTACTCATACTTGTTAAACAAAAGGTGTCAGCAGTGTGCTGGGAAGTGTTAACAATTAGGTCTCTAAGAGAGAAAAAAAGACCAGGATTTCTTTCCACGTGGTAAATACTTTTCACCTGTGGCTGATTTCAAACTACCAGTGGTGACGTCCCTGAGTGCAGAGTTGGGAAAAGGTGCACCGAGTCGGCAAGAGCAAGGAAGTATTGGCTCTCGCATTCCACTGGGCCTTTTATAGTAAGGACATAATAGGCAGGTCTCAGGGACATCCAAGGAGGAGCAACAAATGATAGCTAGGACTTTCTTTAAAGCATTTGATGAGGAATCTTGTACCCTTTTTGCTTTGCTTTGGACAGATTCACTGATCTTAATCATGCCTCTGCCAAGTTTATCTTGCTAAAGTATGACTTTTAGAGTCCAAAACAAAAAAGAGAAGTCATTCACTATGGTATCTTTCTCTTTGAAGAGACTTGAGTAGGGGCAAGCTGCTGCAGTTGATGGAGTATAGAGGCGGAAAATATCAATGCTCTCCTGCGTTACCCAGTGGTATGCCATGAAGGACAGCCACCTAGGAAAATCCAGGTCAGGATCATGCAGCAAGAAGAACTAAAGTTCACAGCAGACTATTTCTCTTTTCCAAGTTCTACAACTTTTATCACAGCCATGGTGACAATTATCTTGTAAGAGCCTTTTGGAATCTCCTAAGCCATGATGGTTGGAAAAGCCAAGTGTAAGTTTCTGAAACTACCCCTGCATTCAGCAGACACAGTCAGGGACCTTGGGAAGGAGCCCCTGTCACCCCCGGGGCACTGCCTGCTGGCTCCTAGGGCTTTTCTTGCAGCATGGAGTACAGACAAGGGAGCAAACGCGACTGAGACTGGCTCAAACTAGTCTCAGACAATGATGGCCCAGAAGTTGAACCTTTCACTACCTTTTACCCTCATTATAATGCTAAAAAAATCACACCCAGAGGTGGAGACTTAATATGCAAATGTAACATAGGCTTTACGAAGGTCTCAACTACACCTCCACACCCAATTCCCTGTATTTCCCCCACCCCCAGCCACTGAGCCGGCACTCCTTTCCCACCTCGGGTCCTTAAAAACTTGCCCTGGCTGTTGTCCTGGGAACTAGTCTGTCACTTTTGTCCTGTGTCTCCCTTCAGCAGCAGGTGTTGCCCGAATGAAGCCTTGCCTACACCTTTAAATTTGGGGTCCACCCTTGTTTCGCCCATTGCTGGGCCCAATGATCTGAGTCCAGTCACACAAGCCCAGAGAGCAAGTTGAAGGCAATCTATACCTCAGATGGAATGGCAGAAATTCGTGCCATCCTCAGAGTCTTAAAAGAGGGGCCCCATTATATTCTCATTGAATTCACTGGTATGGCCCCTACAAAAATCAGGTCGATCCCAGCAAATTATAGAGGACCACCATAAAACAGACTAAGGTTGTAGCTTTATTCACAGCTGCTGTGTCGTATGTGGTGTTGCTATGAGAACAAATAACACAGCTGCTATTGACCTGGAAGATGATTTTTTAAATCATTATCAGAAAAGAGGACCAAAAACACTTCGCATTCACCTGGATGAAAAGCAGCGCACATTCCAAGTCTTGCCCTAGGTCTTTGTTAATCTTCCTTCTCTCCATTACAATAGATTCTAAAGGGACACTCCAGGAATATCATGCTGGTCCACTGGCGAATGACATCATATTAATCAAACTAGTGAGCATGAAGTGGCAAATGCTCTGGATGCTCTGGTAAGTCATATGTGAATTGGAAATTAGATAAACCTTAGAAAAGTCATGGTACATCAGTGATATTTTTATGGTCCAGGGTTTTGAGGAATGCCAGGACATTCCTTCAATGCTAAAGGACAAGAAAGCATTGTTCTATAACAAAGAAAAAGGCACAACACTTAGCCTTCTTTGGATTTAGGAGATATCCTAACAGTTGGGTTAACTAACTCAGATTCCTTGGTCCCTGGTGGCAAAATTCAGACACTTTTCACTCAGTCTCTCAGAGGACCCCAATCAGGATTGAGCCTCAGTTGTCCACAAGAGTAAATCTTTTTTTGGCTTTAACCATTCTCTCTGCACCATGCCCTACAACGCTAACTAGCATCACCTCCTAAATAATTATACCAAACAGTAGGATCTGCTATTGAAGGGACAGAAACCAAGACAAGGGTAGAAATGAGGGAAGTAATTACAAAGTTATTGTCATCCAGACAGAAGATAATGATGGTTCAATTAGAGGGATAGCAATGCAAGTAATTGGATGTGATCAGGAGTGGTTGAATTCTGAATGTAGTCTGAAGTTCGATGTGTGAAGCTGGATGTATGCTATGAGGTAAAGAAGGAGCCCAGGATGTCTCCAGAGATTTTGCCTGGATTAACTCAAATGATTAAGTTTCTTTCAAGGGAGACGGAAAAGACTTCAGGAGGAGCAGACTTTCTAGGGAAGACACAGAACTCAATTTCGGTCAGCTTAACATTGAGATACGTAGTAAATATTCAAGAGATGCTTTCAAATAGGCGGTTGGATACATGAGTCTGGAATTCAGGGGGAAGGCCCACAGAAGAGATATGATGAGAGTCATTAGCAGAAGGATGTTATTTCAAGCAGTGAGATCACCAAAAGAGAGAAGGAGTAGAGGAACAAGACATGAGTACTGGATCCCCCAGTGCTTTAGAAAAAAGAGGAGGAACAGGCAAAGGAGATTGAAAAGAAGCTATCGGTGGCATAGAAAGAAAACTCAGGAAATGAGATAGATGTCCAGGAGGCCAATGAGACAAAAAAAATGTGTATATTAAGGAGGAGGGAGTGACCAGCTGTATTAAATGCTGCTGCTAAGTCAGGTCAAATAAGGACTGAGTGTTTATGAGTGTGTTTAGCAGTGGGAAGATCAGTTTGAGCCTGATGACAAAGTTTTGATGCCTAAAACCCTTCATGAATTAAACGAGTTTCAGTGGATATCTGAACATTCCTGGGGCTGAATACAATCCAGCCTTCCTCAAGAAAATGGGGAGGACATGTATGGAAAGAAGGAAGTACTTTTAAAATGAATTCTGGCCCTGGGTGGCTCAGTCGGTTAAGCGTCTGCCTTTGGCCGGAGATCTCAGGATCGAGTTCCGCCTCGGGCTCCTTGCTCAGTGGGGAGCCTGCTTCTCCCTCTGCCTGCTGCTCCCCCTGATTGTGCTTGCTCTCTACCTCTCTCTCTCTCTCTCTGACAAATAAATAAATAAAATCTTAAAAAATAAATAAATAAAATGAATTTTGGCTACTTTGCAATTTTGCCTCGGGTCAGCCATGTCATTGGCAATAAAACATTGGGAATAATATGAATGGCAAATGAGCAAAATCCCCTGGGTGCCCTGAGGGGTGGGGGTGGGGAAAATACAATAGCACTAGAATCTCCTGGCAGTCATGCTAGATTAAGTTACTGAATGCTTTTGTGATAGATTTTGCTGTAAAATATATTGGATCATAGATTCTACTGAACAATAGTACCTACAATTTCCAATTGCAGAGTGTTTTCGGCTTATTATAATCAATGGGGGGCCCCTAGATACCTTGGAAATGATGGCTTGATTCAGGATAGCACAACCCTCTGATAATAATGCTGCAAGTCGTTTGACAGTAAGCCTCAATTGTTCAATGAGAATCCAGGAGGGATAATGCTAAAAGGCTTACACACAAAAAGCCACTGACTCCCAGAAATTAGGGGGCAAAATAAGTCTACATAATCATTTCATCCATTCTCTACATTGCAAAACATTGTTCTGTGTCTAGTTGTACCCTGGTACAAATGATGGATTTTTCTTTCTCTTGCGATAGTCTTTGAATTTGGTCCAGGAATTACCTCTAGCTTACTTTACCAGCATGCAGTGTCATCTCTGCTGATGGAAAATGCTGCCTACTGATGTTTGCATTTCTTCACCCACTATCCTCTTGGCAGTAATTGCACTTGAGATAAAAACAGTCTCTACCTATAGGGTTGTGGAGGATCATGTGATTTTATCTAGCATACTTAAATCACATAGAACAGTACTTGGGAAAGAGCCTGTGCTATAAGTGTGAGAGCTACCTCTTATATTTACCTTTATATAGCAATGCTTCCATCTCTGCATTGCATACTGTTACATGGATTTCTGAGACATGTGACCAGGACCAATTATAAAATATAGAACTTATCAAATCATTGTGAGAATGAATACTTCTAATTTTAAAATGTATGAACGTGCAGGAAATGATGATCCTGAAATTTTCAGAAACCCTACAAATTCTGAAGACAAAGATGAGTATGAGCCACTCTTGTTCCAAAGGCCTGAATCAGACCTTGGAATCTTAAGATCTCTGAGCCTAGAAGCAATTGACATATGCTAAATGACTATTTACAGCAATTGCGTACTTCTAAAAAAAGTAAGATGCATATCCTTCTGCCAACCCTACTACTCAGACTCAGCAGGTTGTCTTTGGTTCACATGGGTCACTGCTTATTGTCCAAGGCTGAATTTTCTTTGTAAAGAGGCTTTGTTGGTAACATGAGCACTGAGATTCTTGCAGAGGCTGAGAACTTTGGTGATTCTTCTTCGAGCTCCTAATACTGCCCTGGGATGGAGTGAGGAGGTGGAATGCAAGTCTTCTACTTCCAGAACCCCAGACCACCAACCCTTCTAAGAGCATCTTTCAGTTTTTGTCACATCCAGTTCCTGGTTGCAGAGTCTCAGAACCCATCCTCTCTCTTGGACTCTTTTACAAAACAAAATGTTCTTAACTCTGCAAGACAAGCCCCAGCTCCCCATTCAACCAAAAATCCAACTGTGACTGAGAAAGGTTTGGAAAGGAGGAAAAAATACATCTTATGCTTCTGGTCCATCTACAGCTATACAAACAAAAATCAAATTTTTATCTCAGTGAATTATTCCAGCACATCATAAAATGGGCCATAGCATCTCTTGCCTCTGGCCTTCACACATGTTGCTTTCTCTGCCTGGAATATGCATGTTTTCCCGGCCTCCTTACCTGGCTAACTCCTACTCACTCTTTGTGTCTTACTTAAAACAACACTTAGCAAATTTAAACTATGCCTTGATTATTTTTAAACGTCAACACATTGAAAATTTCAAGAACATAAATCTACTTTCATACATGATGTTCACTAGCATAGTTTAAAGTGAGGATGGGGTGGCCTCAGATGACCTGTGAATAAGGCCAGGTTTCTCTTCTGGGGCTCCATCTTCCTTCCAGCAACCTCCTCCACTGAAGGACAACCACCTCATCAAGGAGCTTTCGCTTCCTTCATCCCTTCCCAAGGATCTGGAAAGCACTCCTTTACATCTAAGTGGAAATGTAAGTTGATGTGTTAAATCTCCCAGGGCATTTGCAGATTAAACCTAGGTACTCTTGTGCTATGAGAGGCTTTGATCCCAAGGAAAGTGATGTTAAACAGCAGAGAGGATTTTCCTTATTTCAGTACAGAACTAGTGACTTTGGGCCTGCCCTAACTTCTATGAGTAAAATAACACTAAATGTATTTTAGTTGTCCCTAGGGTTATTTTGAAAACCAAATGAGATAATGTATTTCAAAGTATCCATAAACTATAAAGTATTACACAAATGTTAGTGCTATTATTAGTAAGTTTTACAAATTAAGTATTCATTGGCATTCAAGGCAAATCTGAAGATTCCTTATTCATAAGTCCCAGATCTCTCAAATTTGCTAAATTCTGTTCTGCATTCAGTAGAACTTGGAGTTCTAGGTAGATTTAGGGACAGGCTCTGAATATTTTCATAAAGCAAGGGAGCATTTTTTTTTTTAAGAATAAAATGATGCATGTGTTTCATAATGATCTTTTAAAAAATATTCTTTTATTTTCTCTTTTGCCTCATTGGGAACATTTTGAGTCTTTCTGACTTTTGTCCCAGAAGAACATTTTATTTTCCTATGTGACTTGAAATATTTTTTTCCTGATGGACCCAAGAGCTGAACTTTGATATTTATTAAAATAACTCATTTTTTTCATTTTCAGTGAAAATGGATTAGATCCTCCCTTACCTCCTCATTTTTTAAAATTTATTTACTATGTCTTATAAGTGAACTACATAGGTCTATAGATGTTTATCATTTATTTATTTATTTATTTATTTGAGAGAGAGAGAGTGCGTGCACGAACACATATGGGGGAGGGGCAGAGGGAGACAGAGAAAAAGAATCCCAAGCGGACTCTCTGCTGAGCACAGAGCCAGAGGCAGGGCTGGATCCCATGACCCTGAGATTATGACCTGAGCTGCAATCAAGAGTCAGACGCCTAACCACCTAACTGACTGAGATACCCAGGCACTCCAAGGCTTATCCTTTAAAAAACTACTTTTTTCTGCCAAACCAAATGTGTGCAGTTGGAACATTAGCGTATATTTCATATTTATTGCATATCACTAAGGCACTATATTTTTCCTTTTATCAAATATTATGAATTTGCATGATTAAAAATGATTTTTGTCCACCCATATTGAAATATTTTTTTTTAAAGATTGGTCTTTGTTTAAAGTGGTCTTTGTGAATCTGTTTTTCTCTGAAGCCAGAAACTGTTTCAGAAAGCAGGCAGTGAATTATGCTAGTTTGAGAAAAGAAACAAAAGAATCTGTTTATTTTCTGTTGAAGTGATATATACTAGGTAAGTGTTTGGCTGTTCATGTGCCTAGGTCAGAGGCAAGGCCCTCTCAACCAAAATCAAATGAGCCACTGAGCTTTGCTCATACCAATGCACTCAAGCACAATAACCAACCAAACAAATTCATCCATCCATCCATCCGTCCATCCATCCATCCTCAAACTATCTACATCATTGTTCTGAGTGTCAGAAAACTGAACTGCAGTGTCCCACATGAGCACTTTTACACTCTGAGAGTGTTGGCCCTTTTTTCCTCTATTTTCATTCATTTATTCATTCGCTCATTCATCCAACAAATATTTTTGGCTCCCTATGTGTCAGGTACCCATTTAGACGAACAAGTGCCTGATCCAGGCATTCAGATGAATGAGAGAGACAAGATCCCCTGATTTCATGGAGATTATGATCAAGTGGGTAGAAGCAGGTAATAAACAAATAAATTAAACTAGGTCATGAAGCAGGTAAATGAGTGAGACTGATTGTCATAGGAAGGGAGGGCAACTCGTTTAGAGTGTCTGGCCAGGAAGCCCTTTCTGAGGACATGAACTTTGTTTGAAGCTCTGAAGAATAAGAGGGAACCAATCATACAAAGAATGAGAGGGAGAATGTTCCTGGTCCAGGGAACAGAAATGCAAAGTCCCTAAAGAAGGAACAGACTTGGCCTTCTCAGTATTTCTGCAAGAAGCCAGTGTGGCTGCACTTCAGTGAGCAGAGTGCAGAATGGTAGGACATGAACTTAGAGATGGAAAAACGGGCTGCATCATGAATCTCATGATGACTAAAGTAGGGGTGGTTGAGTTTTATTCCAAGTGGAAGAAGAAGCCATAGGGGAGTCTTACGCAGTGGAGTGACAGGGTCTATTTTACATTTAAAGCACTGCCCTGGCTGCTGTGCAGCAACTGAATTATGAAATTGCAAGAACAGAAGTAGAAAAACTAATGGTGAGATTATGGCCCTGATCCAAGTGAGGGATGGTGAGGACCAGGGTAAGAGCAGGGAAGACAGAGATAAGCTAATGGATTTGTGGTACATTTGAAGGTGTACATTAGTGGTACAGTTAGCAAAGTGTTGATTAGATTAGATACCAAGGAGGGGATGAGGGAAAGAGAGAAATCAAGAATATCTCCTAAATTTTTGAAATGATGCGTTGCGTTGATGGCAAGGCCATTTACTGATAATGGAAGGCAAGGGAGGGATACATTTTTGATGCACAATCAAGAGTTCTGTGAAGAGCATGAAATCCAGGTAGGAGAAAGTAAGGTACTAGAATGATGTATTTACCAGGTTACATCAATCAGTGTTACCAAACTGCAATTAAGGAGGAAAGAAACACATTCTTCTAGAGTTATCTTTTTTGTTCATGGAAGAAGACTGAAAATTAGGCACAAACAGTTTAATGCACTGTAATTTGGGGAGGGCAGTGATCGTGTTGAGGTGCAGAACACATGGATTTACAGCACTTTTTATAGAACGTTATAAAATATTGATATATTTAATTTCATTGTATAAGTCAGGAAATACTAGCAGACATATATATTATATATTATATATATATAATAGAGCTTGAAAGTGCTTGGTATACTACTATACTATTACTACAGTATAATAATATACTATGCTGTAATAATGTACTATTATATGCTCAAGAAATATGTGTTGAGTGAATGTAAATATAACAATATAAAAGAATCACAAGTACATGTACTTATGAGAAAAGCCACTAACTAAGCATCATAAACTATTTAAAGATGTGTTTGTTGACACTTGTTTGTTAGACAAATGGTGGCAAAAAGCAAAGTGAACACATAACAGCAGGGTTCCAACAGGCATATAGTTTGAGAACCCCCGGCATAGTAGACCCCATTTTTAATTGCAGCCCAACTAGATCCAGTTATCAGCTTCTGCACACATTATTTAATTTGGGACTTTCAAACACAAACTTCTACAGTAGCTAGGCAGCATAAAATGGTCTAGAACTATCAGTACTGATGGCCAGAGGATAAAATTGAGAATATTTGCTTGGTTCCCAGGGGCAGTCCTTTCTCAGCTTTGATAGTTACTACTGTGCTGGAATGAGAGTCTCATCTTGCTAGATTTTTCAGTTTTTCAACACTTCTAAATGTTGACAATTCCATTTTCTTTAGAAAATGCTGTGAGAGCCAAACAAAACATATCAATAGGCCAAATTTGGCTCTTGGGATCTTAATTTTGACCTTGGACTTAAACTTTGTGGGCTTCGGATAATATAATTATGTGACAGTGACATGTAAACTTAATATCATTTTCTCAGTGGTTCTTAATATTTTCAGTTACAAACTCCTTTAAGAATCTGATGAAATGGGGCACCTGGGTGGTTCAGTCGGTAAAGCGTCTGCCTTCGGCTCGGGTCTTGGGATCTTGGGATTGAGCCCTGCATCGGGCTCCCTGTTCAGTGGGGAGCCTGCTTCTCCCTCTCCCTCTGCCCCCTGGCTCATGCTCTCACTCTCTCTATCTCAAATAAATAAATAAAACCCAGAAATGGACCCACAACTATATGGTCAACAGTCTTTGACAAAGCAGGAAAGAATATCCAGTGGAAAAAAGACAGTCTCTTCAAAAAATGCTGCTGGGAAAATTGAACAGCCACATGCAGAAGAATGAAACTGGACCACTTTCTTATACTGTACACAAAAATAAACTCAAAATGCATGAAAGACCGAAATGTGAAACAGGAATCCATCAAAATCCTTGAGGAGAACATAGGCAGCAACCTCTATGACCTTGGCCACAACAACTTCTTGCTAGACACATCTCCAAAGGCAGGGAAACAAAAGCAAAAATGAACTATTGGGACTTCATCAAGATAAAAAGCTTTTGCACAGCAAAGGAAACAGTCAACAAAACTAAAAGGCAACCTATGGAATGAGAGAATATATTTGCAAATGTCATATCAGATAAAGGACTAGTATCCAAAATCTATAAAGAACTTGCCAAACTCAGCACCCAAAATACAAAAAAACCAGGTCAAGAAATGGGCAGAAGATATGAACAGACATTTCTGCAAAGAAGACATCCAAATGGCCAACAGACACATGAAAAAGTGCTCAACATCACTAGCCATCAGGGAAATACAAATCAAAACCACAATGAGATACCACCTCACACCAGTCAGAATGGCTAAAATGAACAAGTTAGGAAACGACAGATGTTGGCGAGGATGTGGAAAAAGGGGAACCCTCTTAGACTGTTGGTGGGAATGCAAACTGGTGCAGCCACTCTGGAAAACAGTATGGAGGTTCCTCAAAAAGTTAAAAGTAGAACTACCCTATGACCCAGCGATTGCACTACTATTTCTCCAAAAGATACAAACATAGTGATTCAAAGGGGCATCTGCACCCTAATGTTTATAGTAGCAGTGTCCACAATAGCCAAACTATGGAAAGAGCCCAGATGTCCATCGACAGATGAATGGATAAAGAAGATGTGGTGTGTGTACACACACACACACACACACACACACACACACACACACACACACACAC
>NW_027397064.1:20770239-20970247 GCF_003265705.2 Callorhinus ursinus
CACACACACACACACACACACACACACACACACACACACACACACACTGGAATATTACTCAGCCATCAAAAAGAATGAGATTTTGCCATTTGCAACAACGTGGATAGAACTAGAGGGTATTATGCTAAGTGAAATAAGTCAGTCAGAGAAAGACAAATACCATATGATTTCACTCATAAGTGGAAGTTAAGAAACAAAACAGATGAACACGGGAGGGAAGGAAAAATAAAATAAGATGAAAACAGAGAAGGAGGCAAAGCATAAGAGACTCATAACTATAGGAAACAAACTGAGGTTGCTGGAGGGGAAGTCAGTGAGGGGGATGGGGTAATTGGGTGATGGGCATTATGGAGGGCACTTGAAGTAATGAGCACTGGGTATTGTATGCTACTGACAAGTCACTAAATTTTACCTCTGAAACTAATAATACAACATATGTTAATTAAATTGAATTTAAACAATATATTAAAAAAAAAAAGAATCCCTGCCTTAAATAAATGCAAAAATTAAAATGTTATAATGGTGTCTCTTCAGCTGTCAGCTCAGACCCAGATCTAACTGTGTAATTTTATAATGTCTACTTTTCAGTTTGGAGTTTCTCCTTGGTCTTGACCTTCTAAAATTTCTCCTATTTCCTTTTCTCCTCTCATTTTCCCCTTGTTAATTATTCTTCTCCCTCTCCTCATGATTGTATTTATGCTACCATGGTTGCTCAGAGATCTCTACAGTTGCCCCTACCCAAATCTGGGGTCCACCATAGGGGTGTCTTGAATCTGCCTTGGGCCAACTCCCTTAGACATCCCTGCGGATATCTTTCAGCAGAACTTTCAAAAGCACTTACTGACTACACATCTCATTCTGACACTTATCACACTCTTGCTTTTTAATGTTATTAAATATTTTGCATGACTGTGCCATAGGGCTGCATAAAGTCTGATGTTTTGTGCCTCTTTTATACACCCCACAGCATTGAACAGAGTAGTGAACATAGATAAAGCCTTAGTAGACACAGATTAAGTTCAATTGTACTGCTTATGATTTCAAAGCTCCCTATTTTTCCATTTCTTTTTTTTAAACAGGGCAAATCTCTCAAAGCACATGTCATTTTATAAAATAAGCTTTCACCTGGTGATGCAATGAAACCTAGATCCACAAGGGAACATGAGGATTTGGGCAGATGAAGGATACTCCTGTCTGGAAGCTATAAGAACTAATACGGTAATTGATTTGACTGGATTGTAAGGCTGATTAAGTGGTCATAGATCTTTAGGACATAGAAGAAGATTAACCAGAGAATATGTTCTTTGCTATAGAGTAATAAGCTGTGAGTTTATGGTTTTCGATAATTTCTCAATCCATTTTACATTTTTATTAAATCTGTGTTATTGGAGTACATTACCAGACTTTAGATGTAGCCTGTTATTCCTTGCAAAACATAGCCTTTAAGTAAATGCTAAGATGGCTTCTAAAGGTTAATGTTGCCAGTGTCAGATTTTTCTAGGTGACAGTTTAAAAGGCTTGACATTTGCTGGGTAGCCCCTGAGGAAGTGCTCCTCCTCCCAGAACATAGCACATATAGAAATTAGCCTCATTGGACAAACATTAATTGGATGTCCGCTATGTACTAGGTATGCTGGTATAAGGGAAAAGGAGTTCCTGCCTTTGAGACAGTAGGGATATGGTGATTAATAAAACAAACACCTGCCCCTGCCTTCTCCCCACTGTTGAATGGGAAAACAGCCCAGCAAGGATAGGTACCCTGAAAGTAATGAAGGAACAGCATCATGCATACTAGTGGACCCTGGGGACCCAGTAAGCCTTCCTGGAGGAAATGACAAAGCAGTTTTCAGAGATATTGAGTAAGACTTAAGGGGCTTACCTTTGGAACCTCAATCACCATCAATTCACTGTCTATTTTTTCTTACTCATTGAATTTATATTGCATAAACTGTCATCTAAGGATTAATATTGTCTTTTTTTTTAAAGATTTACTTATTTATTTAGAGAGAAAAGAAAGCATGAGCAGGGGGAGCGGCCGAGAGAGAGGGAGAGAGAGAGAGAGAGAGAATCTCAAGCAGACTCTGTACTGAGCATGGAGCCCAGTTTGGGACTTGATCCCACGACCCAGAGATCATGACCTAAACTGGAATCAAGAGTCAGTTGCCTAACCGACTGAGCCACCCAGGTGCCCCAAGGATTAATATCATCTTAACTGAAACTTTGTGTATTCAAACTACAAGAGTTCCTTTTTTTTCTTAAGATTTATTTATTTATTTTAGAGAGAAAGAGGGAGAGAGTGTGTGAGTCAGGGGACAGGAAGAGAGAGAGGGAGAGAGAATCTCCAGCAGACTCCCCACTGATGGGGAGCCCAACTTGGGGCTCTATCTCACAACCTGGAGATCTTGACTGAGCTGAAACCAATAGTCCATCGCTTAGCTGACTGAGCCATCCAGGTGCCTCCAAACTACAAGAGTTCTAACCAGAGTGGGTACTGGTTATTTTGAAAACTATGCTTCACTCACCCTCCCGGTGAATTTATTGTAAAGACTGCATTTGTCAAATTACATCCCAGAGCCGAGGTATCTGGGAATACCTTAAACAATACGGTGTACATAAGTAGGGGCATTGTAAGATTTCTTAGGCTTCAAGAAACATATTCTATTACTGGAAGTTTATTGGGAAAGTATTGTTAACTTAATGAAACAGGGAGGCATTAGACTGAGGTAGCTCTAATGCCTGGATCGCCTATGCAAGCAAATCAAAATCTAAGCCTATAAATGTCTTGAAGTTATGAAATCAAAACACTAAGGACAACCGGTCATAAGCAGGCAATCTCCTGGTTCCTGTATGTAGAGGGCTCCTCACCACTTCTGGTTTGGCACCGCCTGACTGCAAGGAATTGCTTTTTGCTCAAATAAACTCTAGAAATGTTTAATATGCCTGTTTACCTTTTAACGGTGTGGTGGAATAGAAAGCCATTGCCTACTAAGCCTCACAAAGATTTTGAATAATGTTTCTCAATCCACTAGCTTTTAAAATAGTAGGTTAAAAAATGTTTCAGACTCTGATGTTGACTTAAACACAAAGATAAGACTAAGCCTACCCTCCTCAGGTTCACAGTTCCTATAAACTTAAATATATACATAGAAAATAAAATTTCAAATTAAGCATAAATCATAGTATAAAACGAATGCAATTTAAATTAAAACATTAACTTAATATAATATGTGCTACTACTTTGGTAAAACTAAATAATAAAAAGATTTCAAAGATATCAAGTCAGATTTTATATTTTCGTATACATTTTTTGACCTCAATAATACTATTGCAGAGTGTGCCAATTCACACGAGTATTAATAATTTCAAGAATTTATCTGCTAGGTGAAGATAATCAGATGTCATATTTAATCAAAATCTGTCCAGAAACAATGCTTGATTGTCAATTTATTGAATTTTATATTAAATAGGTACATAAATCTAGTTATTGATGAGGAGAAGAAAAGAAATCTTCAATATGTATCTCCTCTTCTATTTATTACCTTCAGAGATAGAATATGCACATACACCTTGATATTAGTTTCCTACTGCCCAATTTATCACACAGTCAGGGGCATAAAACAACTCATACTTATTCTCTTACAGTTAGTTCTTGGAGTCAAGAGTCCAAAATCAGCTTTATTGGATCGAAACAAAGGTGTTGGCAGGACCACACTCCCTCAGGAGGCTCTAGGGGAGAATCTATTTCCTTGCTTTTTCCGGCTTCTAGAGATGCATTCCTTGGCTCATGGTCCCTTCCTCCATCTTCAAGGTCAGCAATGTTTACATTTTTTTTTTAAAGTAGGCTCCACTTCCAATATGGAGCTCAACATGAGGCTTGAACACACAACCCTGAGCTGAAGACCTGAGCTGAGATCAAGAGTTGGATGTTCAACCAACTGAGCCACCCAGGAACCCCAGCAAGCAATGTTACATTATCAAATCTCTCTGCTTCATCATCATGTACCACCTTCTCCTCTTCTGTCTTTGTCTCATGACACTTGTGATTGCAGTTAGCATGACACTTGTGATTGCATTTAGGTAATCCAGATAATCTCCCAATCTTAAAGTCTTTACCTTAATGACATTGGCAAAGTCTCATTTGCTATGTAGAACAACTTTCAGAGGTTCTGGGGATGAGGACCTGCCTATCTTTGGGGGCCAGTGTAGCCTACCACAGTCTCCTTGCAACCCAAGTATGGTGGTACTGACTGCTGTGCAAAGGCTTTTCTTGACCAGTATGTTATTACTCAATATTCCCAACACTGTTCTCGAGTTCCATTACTGAGAACATGGTATTTACTTTAATTGGCCTTTACTCAGTACATGAAATATGGATGCAGTATAGACACAAGCATGAAAATTGCATGATGGCATTCAGCTATTAGGTGGCCATTCCAGTGACCCATGCATGTATCAGTTTATTGTCTCAGACTATCACATTTTCAGGATGTTTCAGGAAAGGCACACAGTATCTCTCTGGTCTATTTGTCCCATCATCATGGTGATTTAGCTCCTTCCAGCCTGAGTTTTGACTTCCCTCACAGAAAGGATCTAATTGGTCAACCCTGAGGCATTCTTAGAGGTCATCTCCTTTGGAAAGAGCTTTCATGGCAGACTCCCCAGCCCTTGTCAATTAGTTATGGGATAAGCATCAGTGGGTCCAGTGACGCATCAGGCACTTACTACAGAAGTCCTCTCAAAAAGAGGATCTTGGCATGGTAGGCAGTTCCTCAAAGGTGGGCAGTCTAGTTGCAAGTTTAACTGCAGCATTTCTTTAGTAAAAGAAGAACAGATTCCATCATTCTATGAACTACAGAATAATGACAATCACTAGCTACAATTGAGGAGATAGGATACATTCAAGGGAGACTATTCAAATTCATTAAGTCTTTTTCACTATCAGTTACAGCTGTATACAAAGCTAAAAGGATTGCTAAACGCTTAGGATAAGGAGGAAGGTGGGTTGAATTTGAGGAAATTGCCCATGAGTTCTTATATTTGTATTGATCTCTTGCATGACAAAAGGTTCTTCTCTTTGGAAGAAAGGAACAAAAAAAAAAACACTTTTGGGGGTAAAAGTAAATGCAGAAGCAAGTCAAAGTGAGAGAATCACAAATGCAAGGCCAAGCAGCAATTTGTCTGCCTTAAGTAGACAGATTAAGTTGGAGCAAAGCAGATGAGGGAATTCAATCAAAAGTTAAATTTATGAGTATTATGACTTCTCTAGTGAGCAGGAGCCCAGTCTCAAACTCTGGCATCCAGGCTCACAATTCAGGGTTTTTCTACCATATTTTGATTTCTGTCATTTATATTGTCACGAGTTTGAAAGCTTCGGAAAGGTAAAATGACAGGTAATGTTTGCAGTATTCATAGAGATTGTTTGGAGGAAAGATGCAGCAGTTACCATGATCCAATCTTTTTATGATCTTTTTTTTCCCCATGTACTTCTATAGAAGTATATAATTTTTTTAAAGATTTTATTTATTTATTTGACAGAGAAAGACACAGTGAGAGAGGGAATACAAGCAGGGGGAGTGGGAGAGGGAGAAGTAGGCTTCCCGCCAAGCAGGGAGCCCGATGCCAGGACCCTGGGATCATGACCTGAGCCGAAGGCAGACGCTTAACGACTGAGCCACCCAGGCGCCCCATAGAAGTATATAATTTTTAAAACCTCCTTGGGAAATTTCAAATCATTTGGTAATTTTTACATACTACTAAGCTTCTAGAACTTGCTAAATTTTGGTTTACATGAACTAAAATTACTACGTAATTGGATTTATTGAAAAATTTAATTCAAAACAAGACTAACAATAGTTGAGAATCACCTTAAGACAACATTGTTGTTTATATTATTTCACTCACCTATCCTTAATACAATCACACTTCTTTGTTACTCATTAATTAGACAGTGAGAGGAGTAGTGTGTGTGAGAGTTTTTTGTCCCAGCTGTAGACCATGTTCGAAAACAGTCCTATGACCAATGTCCTAGGGAAATTGGTTGGCCACTTCTCATAATTGCTAGAGCATGTTTGTGGCCAACCATAAGGGGAAAGTGAAGTCAAAACGTCTATCTTCAGAAGTGGCCCTTACTTCAAAGCAATGAGAAGGTTCACAAAATTCTAAATAAGGAAATGATTAAAATGGATGTTTCAGGAAAGGCACAATATGGACCAAATTACTAGAATAGAAAAGCATTAAAGATGGCACAAAGGTGGTGTATCTCTAACTTTTCATTTACTGATTGCCTCTTGGCCAACATTGACTTGGCTTCCAATGCAACCAAATGCAAAGCGATTTGGGCAGTGAAGATCATTATTCCAAAAGCTAATCTTTTTTTGCAAAGCCAAACGAATGGGTTTTACAATGCATTATAATGGTTTTATCCCTATACCAGTAGTAAAAATAGAATGTGGAGATTTAAAAATATAAATGGGATTTTACCAAATTATCAATCCTTAATTATTTTTTGAAAAGCATTGAATACTTAAATTTGATTTACATTCTTTATCATCTTAATTCATTGTGTAAACCTGATTTGAAAATTCAAGTTAATCTGAAGAAACTTTCATTTCAAAACAAATCAATACATCCCTTTAATAGGAAATTTCCAGAAATACAAATTGATAGAGATAGCTTTATTCCCTAGCAACATGTCTCATACCAACATTATATTTTTCCGACTGTGCATATGCATTGTATCATAAGATTATAATTGTATTTCAAATTGTCATAACGTATAGTTATTTTTTCCTACATATTCAAACAACTTAACAAAATTAAAGTCAAACCTAACAAACTAATATTTTTTACCAATTTAAAATACCATAGAGAAAAGCAGTTAAAATAGAAACTCTTTTCTTTGTTTGTTAACAGCTCACCAGTCATACTTAGACAATGGTAAGCAATTTTTTTCTTTTCTCTTTTTAAGTTAACTTGAACTCATGCTCCCGAGATCAAGAGTTGTATGCTCTACTGACTGAGCCAGGCAGGCGCCCTGATTTTTTTTTTTTTTTAAGTTAAATTTTAAGATGAACCAACTGACTTGCTAAAGACTAGTCATAGATTCCCAAGATATATTGTTATGGCTTAAGGCTAGCATAACAAGATTTCTGAAGGTGAAATAAAATCATGTTTCTCAATGGTTATGTTTCCTTTACATAAAAATTTAGTCATTTATGGACATTTGTAAAGACAGTCCATTCTTGATTATTCACAGATCAGGGAGGTCTTTCTTCTGAGTTTCCATAATCAAATTCCTGGATTTATATCAGATCGTATAGGAGAGCAAAATACAAAATTCTTACAAATACGTAATACGAAACTGGCCATTTATAAAATTTAGTCCCCACTCAAAGAACACAGAATTCTCTATGCATAACATTGGCCTTTATACTCCCCATGGCTTAGAGCATCAGTATCTGGACAGTCTGATGTAAAATATAATGCAAGGCAAAGTGAAAATGGAAAAATTCCACAAGATTCAAACTTTCATGAAGTCACTGAGAATGATAAGGGAGAGCTGCTGGAATGACAGGCAAATGCGAATGTAATCATTCAACCACTGGAGAAGGCAAAAGCAGCAGGCGTGATGACACAGTAGAAGCTTCAAAAGAGAATTCTTTGAACACTAAAGGGTTAAGGGAGACCTGTGAGGAAATGTGGATTGAATTACTCTCTTATTACTATCTTACTATCGAAAACATTTGTGTGCAATGTTACGCCTCAAAGCAATGAAATTTTGGCTCATTCTCTGTTCATTCCAAAAATCAATACACAATTACAAGTTGTAACCTAAATGTTGTTAAATATGATTATTTTCACAATTTCTATTTCATTTTTTCAAGCTAAAGATCCATCAGATCTCTTTCACTTCTTTTTCCTTCTCTGCCTCCTCTTTCTTCTCTTTTTGTCTTTCTCCTCCTTCAGTATTTATGATGAAATTTTGGCCCCGGGGCTAAGAGGGTCCACCTTCAGTGGATTTTTCCTCCTACCAAATAGCATCAGATCAGGAGAACCTTTTGGGCAGAAACAGAGAAAGGAATGATCTGACCCTTTCAAATCTCAATAATCTGAAAAGGACAGGATTAGGGGTCATGATACTTTTCTGGAATGCCATCATCTTTCGGGGGCAGATATTCTAATTCTGTGAACTTCCCAGTTCTCAGGCCTTAATCTCTCCGCGCTGGAGGGGAGTGTTTCCAAAAGCAGAATGTCATCAGATATAATTTATAGTCTCTTCCCCCTCGTATCCTCCTTATTCACTTAGATTCCCAAACTTTTCTTCAAGATAAGGTTTTTCAAGCTTAAATTATATTCCCCTTATGGCTTATTATTATTCTTTTTTCTTTTAATCATCTTGTTCTGCCTCCTAAGTGTAGGCTTCCCTTAAGGTGTTTGTCCCTCTTTTCCTCAATGCTTTCCCTTGAATGTCTTGGAAATTAGGGGATTGTGTTTTTAAATTGCTTCGTTTTATCACCTGGTAAGCAGGTATGTTTTAGGGATCTTTCCAAATACATTTCTGACTAAAAATAAATAAATAAATAATTTTTTCTCGACAGGAAGGTCAGGCTTTAACACTGTACAGCCTCCCAGAAGGTGTTCTTGTATTACTGTTCTGCCACATGTGGCAACACATCTCCCACATTCTTCCCTTTCAGTCTGGATTTAAAACTGAATCTCTTCCTATTGAATACATTCTTTTTGTTAATTGCAAGTATCAGAGAATACCATTACCATAATAAAATTTCAGTTTCTTCCCTGCTTCAGTAATTGAAAAAGGAAATATGACTGGACTGCCTTGCTCATTATGATTCAGCCAAGATCATCCATACTGGTGAGGAATAAGAAATATTGTACCTACCCTCCTGGTGCCTTCTAATGGACCATAGGTAATTAATACTGGATCTTTCGGTCACCCCTAGTTCTAGTATGGATGTATAATAGAAATATTAGGCATACATTGTAGGTTGAATTCCAGTCTTAAGAGGCCATCCATACTTGCAAATTGTATTCTTCAGATACCTTACAATTGATTTTCATAGATTATTTAAAGAAAATCTCTTTAGTGATAAGTTGCAATATAAAATGTGAAATGATGATTCTTTACAAGAACATGCTTTATACAAGATTTTATTATATTCCACTCAAAAAATAGATACTAGGTAAAATGTGATTCATCGATTGTGATTATAAACTTTATAAACTGTTTCATGATATTCTTCACTTCATTTACACAGAATATGAGTAATATATTGTAGCAAGGAGCTGTTATCCCCTCTAAAGTCCTGTTGGAAAGCAATACAAAAAGGTTTATTATTTTAAAAACAAATTCACGATTTTAAAGTTGCTTTTCCTGTACTTCTATTTCAGGGAGTTAAAATACTGATTTTCACAAACATGAACATTTTTAACTTTCACTATATTAAAAAAAAACATACCAAACCTTGCAAAATAATGATTACTATATTTTGATTCAAAATTTCTTCTCCGCATTTTGATAAATACACCATTTGTACTAAGTAGTCCATGAAGAAGGAGATAATATGTTAAGGTACTTTAAAATATAGAGGCTGCAGTACCATCTGCTTGGAATATGATTGTACTTCTCTTCCAGAAAGCTTGGTGCCATTTTTCACCTTAAGTTTTTCCTTTAAGAAGCACATTGTTTGGAATTCATATTACTCCCTTAGCAAGGTTAGGTTCTTTGTTGCCTTGACAGGATATGGAGGTCTTGATTCATGTTTGCTTAGAACTAAACTATCACAGTATATCATATCACTACTGAAACTATTTTGCTGGCTTTCTGTCACATTACAAATTGATTTTAAAATACATTTGCCTTATAAAGGCAAAGACTGCTTTGCTTGTGCTTTAACACCGCATAAACCAAATTTAGTGATCTGTTTATTCTTCACGCGTGCATGGACCAAGTTGTTTGCACTTCGCTATGTCCAATTGTCTGCAGTAATTTACTGCAGAAAAAAAGTCTTTCCCCTATTTCTGGAATCTGTAACTTTTTTACCTTATGAATTTAAGAATGAGCCAGTTTAATCTTATAACTTACTACAATAATATATTTGTATGTATGTGCTATTATATTCATATACATTTGTTCTTAGTTGTAATGTGTAGAGGTTTGTTCTATGCTTACTTGGTTGTAAATCTAAGTACAGCACAACAGAGAAATGCATACACATGCTGATTTATTGACAAAGACTGCAAACATATTTCAGTTTATGGAAGGGAAGATGATGTATTTTTCTATTTTTTTTTGTCTTAGGAGGTCTATATTGCTATCCTTTGTTTTCAAAAGTTAACAGCAACTTTATTTAGAAAACTAATGGATCAAATACCGTTTAAAATTGGTACTGCCACGACTTCAAAACTGGTATGCTTATCAACAAATAACACTTGAAATATAAGAAACACTCATTTCAAGTAATACTTAATGATCTTTGAATGATTATAAAACACTTAGTGAAGCTGAGCTTGTCCAGATTGCTTGATCTATGAGCATGTTAGTGCTATCATTTTATTTAAAGAGATAGAAAATTTAAATGAGAACAAGAGGGGATATAAGGCTATCATTGTGTTCGATTTAATGTTAAATTTATTCTGAGTGAACAGATTAGTTAATCCAGTATTTTAAAGATTATCTTTAGGTATTTTTTTTTTTTTTTACTGTGTTATACTGATATTGCATAATAAAAAATAACCTATCGTCTGAGAATACCTCTATTGAAATTGCAGGGGGTTTTTTGTTTTGTTTTTTTGGTCTATGCTTCAGATTCAGAATGAATTAGATTTTTGGGATTCTCACCCAATGTTTCAACCATTTATTCTGGCACCCTATAATTCAAGAAAGGAAATTTAACTCCTACTTGGAAATGAAATATAGAGGACAATTTCAAAGCAAGCTGCATTGTCTGTTGATTATAATGGGAGTTGGACAAAACCTCGATGGGTTTTTTTAAAGAAGGTATTTTCTTCTACAGAGGCAACTGTGCACTGACAATTGAAGTTAATGGTTTTGTTTTAATTTTAACAAATGTGGGGTTGGCTGAGTACCTCTTAATTTGAGTTTGGATGAAGAGAAGTATAATAATAAGCTCTCACATGGATGGTTTACAAACTGCTTTAACATAAGCTATTCTCACTTGATTCAGCAACACAAAGAGAAGGCAATTATTATTTTCCTGATTTTAGAGTTGATAAAAGGGAAGCACAGATTGTAAACTCTATGAGGACAAGGATAGTTGGTCTCATTCACCCCTGTATTTCTAGCACCTACAATAGGGTGTATGACATGATAAGCTCTCAAGAACCACTTGATGCATGAGACTAGTTGGAAGGATGCATTAAATGGCTTCGCTAAGGTTAAAAAAAAATTTAGTAAATGGAAGGGCTGGGCATGAACATATATCTTATAGTTCCAAAAACACTGCCCAGTTTTTTGTTTTTGTTTGGCTCTTCATTAGTAGTTATTGCATCCCTCCTGTTTTCTCCTTCCTGCTCCCCACCTCCCAAAAAGATGCTTGTGAATTCATTCAAAAATCTGTATCCATTAAAAATATATTTCTTCTCAGGGCACCCGGGTGACTGAGTCAGTTAAGCATCTGACTCTTGATTCCAGCTCAGGTCATGATCTTGGGGTCCTGGGATAGAGCCCCGCATTGGGCTCTGTGCTCAGTGGGGAGTCTGCTTGAGATTCTCTCTCTCTCCCTCTGTCCCTCCCTAGCACTCTCTCTCTAAAATAATAAATAAATCTTTAAAGTATATATCTATCTATATCTATATGATTTTTCTTCCTTTAGTTTTAAATACCCTTAACCAATAAAAATAGCTGGAAAACAAAGGGTATTTTTTTCTTTTTCTGTTCCTTCTCAGTTTTGATAATTACTGCTATCACAGCATCCACGTTCACCTAAAGCAATAAGCCTGAAAGATGTGAAAATCTTTGACATCAGGTCACTGAGTGTGAAAATAGAACCCTATTGAGAAGATAATATGATCAGGAAAAATTTCAGGTAATATATTTTACCCACAAAACCTGTCATTTCTTACTCTGGAAGGAAAAGCCTGCATTTCATGGGCTGTTTGGACAGTTTTGAGAGTGAGACAGTAGAAACCCGAAACACCTTCTAACCCCGCAGCTTTTTGCCCATCCTGCTCTGGTAGCAAAATATTTCCCCAGGGGGGGCAGGAAGTATCTCACATGTAAAGAAACAAAACAAAACAAAACAAACAAAAAACCCAGAAGTCTTTCTTACCTAGCCCTACTGAAGTAAAACAAAAGATTAGATTTCAAACCAGACTCTCACAAATCAGAGCTCTTACCATCTTTGCTAATAATTTCATACTTTCCCAATCATTTCAAGATCTGAATTTGCTAACCCTCACTCCCATACACACCTTTTCTTTTTTTTGGCCACATAATGATGTGCTCTGCCTCTGATCTGTAAACAATAATGTGTACAGGTACTTCACTTGCACAAAAGAGACTTATGTGCGCAGACATGAAATATCTTCACCTTTACACTCAATTACATTGCTTATAAGGCATTTTCGAGGGAACCAGTCCCCATAAATCCATAGATTTCAGGTTTGTTTCCATAGCAATCCTATATCCAGCTAAAAGCATTCCAGAGTTAAACACCTGTTCTTAAAAGTTTTCAGACATCCAACAACTCCTGGGACTTTTCACTGGCTGTCTTTCCTAAGGTTTTATTTATTTATTTGGGGGGGGAGGGGCAGAGGGAGAGGGAGCAGCAGTTTCCTCACTGGGCAGGGAGTCGGTTGACTCTGAGCACCTCCCAGGACCCCAAGATCACGACCTGAGCCTATGGCAGATGCATAACCAATTGAGCCACCCAGGCATCCCTGGCTGCCTTTTCTTGTTGTAAGTTTAATCTCATGATGATGTTGTTTCCACTCCCTGCCCGTTCTCCTTTTCTTTTCCCTTCCTCCTTCCCAGGCCTCCAACCTAATTTCTCTTTCCTTGTCCCAGGGAAGGTAGTTTAAACATTGTCCATTGTTACTTTAGCTTTTGCTACTACCCCTCTCAGCCAAGCATCTCATCAGGAATTTTCCCAAATCATGCCACAGACAAAATCTGGTCTGAAAATGCATTTTTTTTTTACGTTCTGATTTTATACACTCATAAGTTTTATTTTTCTTCAGACAGTTCTATTATAATGTTCCAGTCACATACCAGTAGTCGTGGCTGGTGGATGGTGGGGGAGGGGAATCTAAGCAGCAACCCTGTCCCAGCCCCCCACCCCGCAGAGAAGAATTCAGTCATAGAGAAATTGTGAGGAACAACTGATTTAGAGATCTCTCGGAAAACAGCTTATCTTAAGCACAGAGAAAGTAGAGCAAGTTTCGTCCAGAAATAATGCCCCCCCACATCAAAGGGCCAAGCTGATTCTGACTACAGCATAAGTCATTCATTTTGTCCCCATTCATTCATTCCTGTGAGAACCAACTGTGATGCTGGAGCTGTTCTGGGTGCTGGGGATAGAGCGACGAATAGATGAAAATCCCTTGGAGCATACATTCCATAAGGAAATACAGATAATAAATTAGATAAATCAGTTAAATGTATAATGTGTTAGCTAGTGATACCTGCTAAAAACATAAAGGAGGTAAAGTAGGGTAGCAAATGTTCTTCCAAATAAGCCCCTGTGATGTAAGTGTAAAAACCACAGCAAAACAAAAAGAGCCAATTTCATACAATAATTCTGAGAGATACTGAAGGCACAAGGCAACACTCGATTAGTTCAGCATAAGTACAAAAAAAAAATAGGGGAATAGGGATTCTGTTGGAGTAGAATAGTGTTGACATGGAGTACCTTCCAAAGGCAGCGTTTGGGGGCTTGGAAGGGTTGTGGGGGCCAAAAGCGTGACGATCTGAAGACTTCGGAGCATGCCAGGCTTCTGAGCTGAGGCAGCAGAAAGCACTGTGGTGCTCAGCCTCGGAGCCTGGATGCTATATCATAGGCAATGGCACTGGGTTTGTGAGTAAAATGTGAATTACAGCCTGCAGACTTCCACAGGGGAGCAGGTAGGAGAGACCCCAGATCTGACATAATGGGTCGATGCACTGATCTGCTGTTGTTTGTTGAGAAGCTGGCTTTCTGAGTGTAGTTCTGACACACGTGTTGGGTGATATTCATGTTAAATTCATGAGTTAGACGGAAGTGAAACTTGTTTGTCAATGATGTGAGTGAACTGTTTGCTGAATACGTTTTGAGTATTGCAAGAATCCAACTTTGTGCGCCTATTCACAGTACAAGAGCTATGGACATGACATATTAATTGGCATTATTAGCATCTTCTTCATCTAAGTATAGAATAAACAACTAGCAGAGAGTGATATATCAAATCCTAATTTGCAACATTGGCCAAAATCCATGGTGTAAATACTTGTAAAAACTCTCGCTGTGGTTGACTTCAAGCCACCAAGGAATATGGAGTTGGCGAGAAATGTACAAGAGTGCACCACCATATATACTACAGCATTTCCACCATAGAGTAAAAAAAAAAAACCAAATGATGTAAATCACATCAAGAGAATAGATAATAAGAAAGGTAGTAAAATATTTAGGAAGTGATGAGTTTTTAATATTTACTACCTTTGCTTTAAGAAATAATATATTTGATTCTAAGTTTATACAATATGTTTTTTTTTAAAGATTATTTATTTATTTGAGAGAGAGAATGAGAGAGAGAGAGAGAGAGAGCACATGAGAGGGGGGAGGTTCAGGGGGACAAGCAGACTCCCCACTGAGCAGGGAGCCCAATGCAGGACTCGATCCTGGGACTCCAGGATCATGACCTGAGCCGAAGGCAGTCGCTCAACCAACTGAGCCACCCAGGTGCCCTATACAATATGGTTTCTAATGGTGGCTATGTTTAACGAACAGCTAGTAAAATTTCTGCAAATTTAAACATTGGCTATTGTGAGCTAGTACAAGCCAGCTATCACACACCGCTGGTAGGTGCGAAAACTATATAAATATAAGTTATTATTAGTAATGTGACTTAATTTTTATTCTCAAATTGCCCCAAAAAGGCAGGTTTAAAAACAAATGCTTTAGTCCTTTAATTTTACTGTTGCTTTGATTGGATGGGGCTTTTCTTTGAATATCTAAGTAGCAGATTTCCAAATCTCTCAGAGTACATAAATGAGCAGATAATAATCTCAGCCATTAGTTGTTGATTCCTGGTAGCTTTCCTCTCAAGAAGGTGACTTTTCACTGATGATTCCCTAAATTCTAGGAGCTCTATATTGCATTCAGCTATGTACTATCTATAATCACTACTATCTAATATGTATTAGAGTGAGCCAGATGGAATCGCTGTTATCCAACCATTTTTGACCTAGAAAACAGTAATTTCATATGCTTTAAACAAATATCTTTGCTCTCGTCAAACTGGTGCCAATGTTCCTCTGTCATTTGTGTCTCTGTGTTCATGCAATTTTTCACATCTGAAATAATCTTTCTCCTCCCTCCTCCCGCTGCTTCAAACCTCTCATCTTCCAAGACTTAACTCCTACTTTCACCTCTCCCACAAACATAGCCCTGATTCTTCATTAAGCAATTTAAGCATTGTCTCCCCTGACCTTTTCTGATACTTATATGTACACCACATAATGGAACACAATTGTTATCTGTCTCATATTATTTGTATTGTTTCTTGCATTAGCCTTGTCTGTAACTAGACAGTTCTCTGAAGGGAGAAACTAGAAGTTAACAACATGAAGGTCCTTTTCCTCCTCTGTCAAACGGAGAGATAATGATGTCAACACCATTGGGTGATGTTAGGGTTATATGGTAAATCTGGATTATATAGACTCTTCTCTGGAAATTTAAAATGAATGTAATCTACTTTTCTTAATGATTTCAGTAATTCAGGGAAAGGTAAGATTATCATTGTGTATGTCTGGCTTAAGAATGAAAAGTATTGTATAGTGATTTTTTAGGTAATGTTTTTTGGTTTGACTCAACTTCCCAATCTTCCAAACGAATACCTAAAAATGGCACAGATAAATGGATAGATAGATAGCTAGATAGATGTTGGGGGGGCACAGATACGTTTAAAAGTTGAAACACACTGGATTCCTGTCTAGTTGAGTATACGTTAGGATATTGTGGCTCTTGTTACCTAAGAATAAAATTAGCATTTTATTCCTGCACCTAGAGTTTTTTTGTACACTAATAAGTGCTAGCATTTATAATGAACTTACTATGTTCTAAGGACTTTGCTAAATGTATTAGCTTATTATATTCATATAGCAGCAACGAGGTATTTTCTATTAGTCCCATTTCACAGATGAAAAAAATGTAATCTATTTTTTGAGATAGTGAGAAAGGTAACTAAATGAAGGCGTTTGCAGAAATATGAGAGATTAATGAATTCTCACAGAGAGTGATTTTACAACAGTAACTAAATTTTAATTCAGCTTTCTAAAACTCTAGAATGTATTGCTGAAGGGGTATGAAGGGTTATTACCAATACTAGTAAAGTGAATCCCCTCTGAGCAAGGCATAATTTCTGAAGCAGTGTATATAGATGGGAAAAAAAAAAAAGGTTTGTAATGACCACTGCTTTCAGGGATAATGGTATACAGTATTCACTCATTTCTTCTTCTTTTTATTGAACACATACTGTATACAAGGCATACTTAAATATACTAGTTACCTCTTGTCCATTGAAATTTAAGTTATTGTATGAATTTTGATTAAGCTGATTACAAAATTTTGAAACACAATGGAATCCAAACGAGGGCCAACGCTCATTTCCTAAATGAACATTTTATGTGCAAACAAACAGCTGTTGAAATTCAACAGAATTTAAAACAAGCTGTTCGTAAATTTTACTGTAAGCTGTTTTTGGTGATTTTTGTCAACAGAATTTTCCTGCTTTCCATCACACCATTTTTGTTTTTTTTATTATAGTGTCCCCTCAAAGAATAACTTGCTTGCTTTAATCACGTTTACAGAGATTTATGACTTGATGCTTATTCAGTGGTAGAGCTTCTCAACACAAAATGTCAGTGAGCCTGTTATAAATTGCTTCCGGCATTCCTACTCTATCTTTTATTTGGCTGGGGGTATTTCCACCTGAAAGTGATAAATCCCTGGTATAACCGCTTTATGTGCTTCAGTAATTACACTGTACAGAAAAAGGGGGTTTCTACTGAGGTGTCTCCTTAAAAATAGCAAGCAATAAAAGGCAGTGGAATGGGCTGAACTCTCAATGAGTCCATTGAACAGAAAACAATGACCAGTGAAATATGTGTGTCAGACTGTATTTGATAAATGATCAGGCAATACAGAAGACACCCAAACCTTTAAAACCACTGCTGTAGGGACATATTAATGTAACTATGTCCTTAGACTAGTTACTTTTGATCCTGTGACAGAAATCTGGCAGATGCCCACAAGAATGGAGCTAACATTCTTTCAAACACCATCTCAAAAGATCTAGATGCTTCTAGAGACTTGGGTAATTTTTCAGTAAATTCCAAGGTCTACGTGACATTGAGACTGTGTCCTTATGTGTAAGTCAGAGACAGCAGCATGTCAAAACAGTTCAGTATACTGCAGCCAATAACTTGATCCCTAGATATATGCACAACTGTACCAATCAAGAAGAGATCCACATTGGCCTTAAGTGGTAGGTACTGATTAGTTTGGGCCATATTTTTTTTTTTAAAGATTTTATTTATTTATTTCAGAGAGAGAGAGAGAATGAGAGATAGAAAGCACGAGAGGGAAGAGGGTCAGAGGGAGAAGCAGACTTCCTGCTGAGTAGGAAGCCCGATGTGGGACTCGATCCCGGGACTCCAGGATCATGACCTGAGCTGAAGGCAGTCGCTTAACCAACTGAGCCACCCAGGCGCCCCGGGCCATATTTTTTTTGTTTGCTTCATATAAGCTATAGTACACAGAACAAACTTATTGTTTTTCATTGCTGAGGACATTTTGCTCTTAAAGGATGAACAAAATATTGTCAGTAAAAGATCTCCAAGTTAATTGAACAAAAACCATAAAGATTTTTTTATTATCTGGTCCTAATATCATGCCATGGATGGTGTTAGGAATCCAGTGGATACTTCATTTGAGATGATACTAAAAAAGATTATGGTCATTAAACAAAATGCAAGCTGCCTTTCAGAGTTATTGTGTCATATTTGCAAAGGAATTGCTATGGCAAGTATCTCTGCTCCAATAGTCATGAAATGAGTGGCTCCTTCTTACCCAAAATATGTACTCTTTCTTAACAGAATTTTAAAGCAAGGGTAACTGGCATAGTGCAACTCAAAAATGCTAGAACTAGTCCTAAAATTGGGAATAGGTATTGAGCACTTGTTGTGAATTAAGCTTATTGTGAATATATGTATTAAAGCACATTACAAGTCCATTGTGAAGGAATATCCATTGGTTGTGCTGCGCTCCTGGTTTAGAACATTTTTCACGATTTGTAATTCCTTTCTCACAACAACCCCACAAGTGTGAGGTTAGTATACATTCATTCTAAATTTACAAAAGATGAAACTAAGTTCCAAAGTAGGTTAAAACAATGGGCCCCTGGAGCCCATTTTAGGAAATGGCAGGACTTGGTCTGTAACCCAGTTCTGCTTCACTCCAGAGCTCTATGCACTTAATCATTATGCCACACTGGATTCCAGAAAAAATAGCACAGAGCTTAGGATTTTAACTTAGGTTAAGAGCATTTTCACCTAGGAAGCTAACTCGGTCAAATGTAGAGAGCACAGACCACTCTCCTTGGTGCTGTGGCAGTTTGTTCCATGCCATCAATTATCACATTCAATTGTTCTTTATTAATTGTTCTCAAACTGCAGTTCTTGGAGGGAGTCTAGGTTTCATAGAGGTCCTTGCAAACCAAATTCATATCTGACAAAGAGAATGCACTCAGAAGAGTCAAAGCGGTTGATTCCACTGCCTGGCACCATAATTAAAAGCCAGAGAAGAATTAGAGTACGTGCTGAATTCGGGAGATAGCTTTACATGCCGCGGCAGGAGAGTCTTGGTATTATGTTTGTCCCATTTTGCTTGTTAAATATGTTTATCCAAGTGAATATGAGGAAGATTTACTACTTTGTGAAATCCTTCACAACACAATGGAAGAAAAAAATTAGCATTTAGACTGTTTTCAACAAACTGTTATATTGAGCCTGCAGATCAGGAAAGAGACCAGACCGAGATGCCTTTGGAGTATAGTAGCACTACAGATGATAATCAGTGCGGTGAGGAAGGGCAGGAAGATAGAAGGATAGGTAAACAGGCTCAAGCAAGCCAATTTATCTGCCTCAGAATGCCTGTAGGACCCGATTTTTATAGTGGGTAGGCTGAATAATTTTGTAAGATCCTAAGGTACTGGGGAGTACTGCTGAGCTGGAAGAGAGCAGACTGGGAGCAAAGTGGAGCAACACACTTCAACTCCGATGTCCTCGGGAGGTCCTTGCGGGGACACAGAAGGGGAATTAAGACATTTAGTCCCTTTTAAAGTGAAGACAAGCAATTGCGAATGCCCTATAGGGCTTTACCAAGACCCTATAGATGGACTGGATTTTCCCAGGAAATTTCTCTCTGGAAGCAGAGTTTCAAGATTTGATGCATTCTTGGTGTACCTCATCCTGGATCGGTTGCCCATCTTTTATGCACACACATAAATGCACGTGGGAGAAAGAATTGGCTCTTGAAATTCAGGATCCAGGGCTAAAAGTAAGGGTTGATTCAAAAACACAAATCTCATACCACCTCATGCCTGTCAGAATGGCTAAAATAAAAAACACAAGAAAAAACAAGTGTTGGCAAGGATGTGGAGAAAAAGAAACTCTTGCACACTTTTGGTGGGAAATGCAAACTGGTGCAGCTAATGTGGGAAACACAGGCAAAAGAAATGTAGCTTAAAATCTTCTTACAGCTTGCAGCCCACTGGTAGATCCCTGAAACATGCCGAGCGTGACCTTCCTCAATGAACTTGTGGCTGCCTTAGTACCTTCGTGTTTAAAGGGCACCTTGTCTTGGCAGCAGGTGGCCCCTCCAGGTCCTGAAAGCCTTGCTGCCAGATTCCCTGGGGTCTTAACCTATCCCTAACCCCCTCTAATTCAAAAGTAAAAAATCATTCACTCCTCACAATCCCAGTATAGCTCTTCTGCCCAGAGGTCCTGTCCCTTGAGTAGGGACGTGGTGAAGGTCTAGGCAAGAGAGACAGGAGGCCCCTGACCCGGCTCTGAAACTATTCCTGGCAGGTGGAGATGCTGAGACAGAGCAGAACAAGAGATAAGGGAACAAACCAAGAGGGCACAAGAATCTCAAGGCCGTAAGCTTTCCAGTCAGTTCTCAATAAAAGAGCGCCCCTAAAAGCCCTCAGTGGCCACCCATTAGGGACCCTTTTCACTCTCGAGAGCTTTTTTCTTTCCTTTCGGCCCTCACCTTCACTTAATAAACTTTCACTTTACTTCACCCTTTTGTGTCCGGGAGATTCATTCTTCAACTCCATGAGACAAGAACGCTGTGATCCTGCAACACAGCCATTGTGGAAAACAGTAGGAAGTTCCTCAAAATGTTAAAAATAGAATTCTCATGTGATCCAGCAATTCCACTACTGGATATTTAATCCAAGGAATACAAAATCACTAATTAGAAAGATACATACACCCTATGTTTATTGCTGCATTATTTGCCATAGCCAAAAGTCGGAAGCAACCCAAGTGTCCATTCATAGATGAATGTATAAATGTATACACACATACACATAGACACACAATGGAATATTACTCAGCCATAAAAATGAGATCTTCCATTTGCAACAACATGGATAGATCCAGAGGGTATTATGCTAAGTGAAATAAGTATGTCAGAGAAAGACAAATACCATACGATTTCACTCATATGTGGAATTTAAGAAAACAAATGAACACAGAGAAAAAAAGACAAACCAAGAAACAGACTCTTACATATAGAGAATTGGTGGTTACTAGAGGGCACATGGGTGGGGCCATGGGTGAAAGAAATGAAGGAGATTAAGAGTACACTTTTTTTAAAGATTTTATTTATTCATTTGACAGAGAGAGACTAAGAGAGGCAGGCAGAGGAAGACGGAGAAGCTGACTCCCCGCTAAGCAGAGAGCCCGTCATGTGGCTCAATTCCAGGACCCTGAGATCATGACCTGAGCCGAAGGTAGCCACTTAACCAATTGGGCCACCCAGGTGCCCCAAGAGTACGGTAATTGTGACGAGCACTGAGTAATGCATAGAATTGCTGAATTACTATATTATACATCTGGAACTAATATAACACTGTGCTAACTATACTGGAATTTAACAAGTAAAAGTAAAGCATCCTCCACTTGCACTATAACAGGGCTGGAAGGAAAGAAGTAGAAGGGGAAGCTGCAGATGGGAGAATAACCTGGCTTATTCTCTTGATGAGTTTATTATGGCCACCATCAAACAGCTGTTGGGAATTTCATGAGATTTGGCAAGAGGTAATGGGGCAATGGCAGAAGGAAGGAAAAGGAAACTAAGGGGAGGAAGATCTCATTGCCCCTGTATCACAATCCATTTAGCAGCACTGTACAAATAGGCCAGTGACAACTGTTTGGTCCTTACAGCATTTTACCAAAATGTGAAATTTGCACTTACTCTCATCAGTTACATTACGTCCTAACTGAAAAAGTGTGAGAACTCCCCAATTTACTCCGTTACACACACCACAGCAACGCTTTAACATTTCAAGTCTTCTAGAGTTTGATTTCTCTGAGGCTCTGCAAAGAGTAAGCATTAGCTTAACAGGGTTAATAATAATTTTCTTGACTACCTATGAGATTAAGAAAAAAAATTTTGTTTACTATACTATTATAGGTCAGTTAAAACACCCTATAAGATCTTAGTTGTACCCATTCTGCTTCTACTAACCAAGTGTTTATTTGGAAATGTTTTAGATGGCTACAGTGTAGCCTAAGGATTGGAGGGGCCTTGGGTGGACACAGGGATTATCAGCCAGAAAGCTATGGGAACAGTCTAGGTGAGAATGAGACAAAGGGCCTTGGTGGAGTGAAGACAGAAGTGGGTAGATTTGAGAGTAAATCAAGGAGGGAAACGCAAAGATTTGGCAGTAGATTGGATGGGGAGGGTGAAGAGTGCTCAGTAGGTGTTATCCATTTAATATGGTGATCAATGAAGGATTCTTATGTGGAGGGTAGACACATCTTTAACAAAACAAAAAGCCTGGAAAAGGTGGAGGGGAGGAGAAAGTTAACTTTAGGAGTAAAGAAGGTGGCATATTCAGTGTCATGATCAAAGCTTTCCCAAGTTTTACGGTAGTCGAAACAGCAGTCCTTAGAGATTATTCTCAACTAAAAGTTCCCTCCATCCGTTAAGCCTTGCCGAAGGTCCCTAGAGCCGTCGGTTCAGGAAAGTCAAGGACTGGCTTTTTTTCTCGTTTTCACCCCTCCGGGCGTTCTGCACCCGCCCCCTTTCCCGCCAACCGCAGGCCCCACCCCTCCCGTCCCGCGCGCCCGGACTTTTGGCGCCTTTCCGCGGCCCCGCCCCTCGGGCCCCGCCCCCCCAGCGTCCTGCCCGCCCAGACTCGGGGACCGCTGCGGCCGGGGTCGGGTCGCGGGCCTGCGGCGTCTCGGTCGTTGCCCGAGCCCGCCGCGGCTCCAGCTCTGGGAGGAGCACCTCCCCGGAAGGCGGGGCGATGCCGGGGAACCGGCAGCCGAGGGTACGCTCCGGGAACGAGCCTCGTCCCGCGCCCACCATGGAGCCGGAGGGGCGCGGGGCCTGGG
Organism: Callorhinus ursinus; assembly: GCF_003265705.2. NCBI lineage: Eukaryota > Metazoa > Chordata > Mammalia > Carnivora > Otariidae > Callorhinus > Callorhinus ursinus. Next base: position 20,793,104 of record NW_027397064.1, read on the forward strand.
CCCACAGCCGCGCCGCGCTCGACCGGCTGGAGAAGCTGCTGCGCTGCTCGCGTTGGTAAAGACGGACCCTCGGGCGGGTTGCCGCGAGGGCGGGGGTCAGGGTCACCCCAATCTGGGGGGGGGCGGGGATCTTTTCAAACCCCGGGTTCCCTCTTCCCATTGCCGTCCCGCAGTCGGGGCGGCGAGCAGAGTTAGTACCTGCCCAGGGATCTGGTGTTAAGTTAGCCCCTCCCTGGGCCCGGTTCACAGCCTTTCCGCGCGGCTTTCTTGCCTTTTCTTCACTAAACCCAACGGAGATGGTAGTTTTCGAACTTAGCGGGCCGAAGACTCGTCTGGAGGTGTGGTTAAAAATGCAGATCCCAGGCCCCGCCTCCGGAGTTTGACTTCGTAGGGCTGGGGTGGGGCTAAGACATCTGCACTTTTTACAGGGCCCGGGACCCCTGCTGACCAAAGTAATTACAGCACCTCTGCCGAGGGCTGCTAAGTTTGAAGCAGTGTCGCTCATTGCTGAGCTGGCCCTTGGACCGTTTCTCCGTAGCAGCTTTTTTCTGGGGAGAGTTTTGGGTACCCTTGTTGGAGGTAGATTGAAGATAGCAGTGTGATGGACGCCGCCATTCTATTTCTCAGTTTCTCATTTCCTTGGTTTAGTCAAAAGCCTGTACGGCTGGAGGTTCCAGCTCTTAACGGATGCTGTTTATTATCATTTTTTGTTTCTTATTTTCCTTCATGCTGTTGCGCCATGGGAGTCTTCTCACTTCCAGGTTTTCATTATATCTGAAGACATCATTTTCATGACTGCTACTCTTTTCCTGTAGCTTTTCGTACTGTACAAACCAAGGAGGTTTATAAAACGCAAGAAGGAATTGTCACCTTTTTCATTTCTTCCAGAAGCATTGATTGAGCACCTGCTGTGCGTGCAGCTCAGTGTTTCTGCATCAGTATCACTCAGGCAGGTTTTCTCAATGCTTGTAGATGTCCTGTGTTTCTTTTTTGGACTTTGTTTTGATTTGTTTTTTTTCCCTCTGATTTCCAACCTGCAGAACAAGTACAAGTAACACCGCAGCTTTTTCTTTAAAAATGAAATGGGCTTAGCTGTGGGGCACCTGGGTGGCTCAGTAGGATAAGCGTGGGGCTCTTGATTTCCGCTCGCATCCATGATTTCAAGGTCCTGAGATCTAGTCCTGGGTGGGGAGTCTGCCTGAAACTCTCTTTCCTTCTTCCTCTGCCCCTCCCCCTCCTCTCCCTCTCTTTGTCTTTTCTCTCTCAAATCTTAAAAAAAAAGAAATGGACTTAACTGTCACAGACTTTTGCACTTATATTGTTTTATAAAACTTTAAAAAATCATTGCACCCATTAGAAAAGTGGCACTTTTGTTAGCACATGGAGACATTCTGAGTTGTGTGTTTTTTCGTAACACAGGGGTCATCCATCTGAGAATAAGAAATTTACAACTGGCTCTGCCAGTTGCTGTAATAGAAGCAATTATAATCATAACTTCATAGGTCAGCAAAAGTTAGACATTCAGATGGGACATTTCTGTATGGAAGGCATTAGGGCAGGCAGTAGCCTAGTGCTTTGCTCAGACTAGAGAGGCAGACTGCCTGAGTTCAGGTTCTAGCTTTGATACTGTGGCCCAGGTCATTCAAATTCTCTGCCTTGGCTTCCCCATCTGAGTGATAATAGTGCTCAGCTCATCCACCTATGAGGATTCCTTAATAATATATTATTGAGCACCAGCAAAGTGCTCTTTTGGCATTGGGGCTTCGTTAGTGAACAAAACAAAGCAGACAAAAACCTCAATCCTTATGACGCTAACATTCTGTGGGAGGGAAGAAACTAAATGAAATTATATGTGTACAGGGTTGAGTATGTTGGTTGTCATAGGATAAGTGATAAGTAATAGCTGTCTTATAAAAATACAAAGAAGTATAGCCTGCTTGCTGAATGGTTCGGGGAAGACAAAGTAGGTGATTTATAAGAATAATCTATAGGTTGTCCTAAAATCTAATACAGCCAGTTTCACTTTTTATCCCCAACCAAATATTTTTCCAGTTTCTAACTGAAGTGAGCAGACAATAAGAGCCAGAGGACTGAAAGTGGACATTAGTAACTAGGTCCAGACTTTTAATATAATGCATTCTGTTGGCTGAAGAATAATAGTGAACTCCGGTGATTTTCCTTAAAAAATTAGTATATGAACCACTCATGGAATAACTAAACTCATCACCTGTTTCTTTGCATTTTTTAACCTAGGCCTATGCAAACTTTTCCTGTAAAGAATCATATAACTATTTTGGGCTTTGCTGGCCACGGTCTCAGTTCTTATTCTTTTTGTTTTTTTATAGCCCTTAAAAACAGGGGCACCTGGGTGACTCAGTCAGTTAAGGGTCTGCCTTCGGCTCAGGTCACCATCCCCGGATGCTGGGATTCAGCCCCGCATAGGGCTCCCTGCTCAGCGGGGAGTCTGCGTCTCCCTCTCCCTTTGCCCCTCTCCCCTGCTCATGCTCTCTTGTGCAGGTGCCTGCTCGCTCTCTCTCTCTCTCTCTCTCAAATAAATAAAATCTTCAAACAAAACAAAAACCCAAAAAGCATTCTTAGCTCAAGGCTGTACAAAGATAGTTTTGATTTGGTGCATAGGCTATAGTTGGCCAAACTGTTTTAATGAGTAGAATGTCTTAACTTTAAAGATCCTTCTCAGTGTAAAATTTTATATCCCATGAGATTTAATATTTAGAAATAATTTGGCGATCTTCTCGGTGTCTCTGTATGTTTTGGCACTGTTTGTAGTGAATAAAGCATGGCTAGTTGCTCCTTACCCATGGGGAGAAAAAAAGAAAAAAACCAAACCCATTCTTTCCACCTCTGCCTTTTCCTACCGCCTGATATCATTGCTTGAAAGGAGCAACTCTGGATGGTCTGCTTCTTGCTTTTGCTACCCACCATTAATAGCAGTGCCATATTATTTGAAATTGTGTGTCAGTATGCCCTTTTACAGAGTTTCAAAGTTCTACCCAGTGGGCTAGTGATTACCCCGATTACCCTCACATTCAGCTTGCAGCTGTCATCTATATTGCGTTCCCAGGTGTCACCTGTCTCGTGTAGCATATTGGATCTATTTTGCAGGAAGCATTACTTGAGGGTGAGTGAGGGTGGATTGGCTGCATTACAGGGCATCCTTTCTTGACCTTTAACATAAGTGTGGCTCCAAGGTGAAGCGGATGAAATTTTTCAAGAGGCCAGATGTGACATTTGTGTTAGGTCCAAGCCTCACAACCAGATAGAAGCTATTTAAAGATTTGGAAAAATGAGACAGGACGACTATGTCATTTGAGGAGCTGGCAGAAAGCATAGTTAGTAATAACATGTTCCCAAAGGCAGTAGGAAAAAAATAATAGCTGTAGTGTAAAAGCCCACGTGTCATATGACACTATTTTGTGAATTAAAATAATTAGGTACCGCTTGCCATTGGGAGCAGCAGGGGCTTTGACCTCTACTACAGTGTAATTTGGAGTTCTATCACGTTTTAAATCGACTTATAGTAAAAAATAATCTTGTGATTTTTAGGGTAGTGGATTTTATTTTTGTAAATTTTGTCATTTTATTTTATTTTATTTTTAAAGATTTTATTTATTTATTCATGAGAGAGAGAGAGACACAGACAGAGAGAGAGAGGCAGAGGGAGAAGCAGGCTCCCAGGAAGCAGGGAGCCCGATGCGGGACTCCATCCCAGGATCCTGGGATCATGACCTGAGCTGAAGGCAGACGCTTAACCATCTGAGCCACCCAGGCGCCCTCTTTTGTCATTTTAAAGGCGATCGGGATTATTTTCGCTTATTGATAGCTTAGTTGTTAAGAGCATTGATTTTGAACACTGGCTTCCAATCGTGGCTCAGTGATTTTGGGTAAATTATTTTATCTTTGTATGCTTTTTTCATTTGCAAAATGAATTAGTAGTAGTTTCTATCTTATAAGGTTATTATGGGAATTAAATGAGTTAATATTTATAAGATACTTAGAGCAGTGCCTATTATGTTCTAAGTGCTGTATGAATATTTGTAAGACACAGGATAGATTTCCTGACCCCAGCGTTAAGCTTTTGCCTTCATTAGTTTTGAATGTTCAGAAGCATTTTAATAGGCCAGTGATCCTTAAATGGGATGATTACTCCTTTGGCTTCCTCTGGTGCTGATTCTTCATTAGGACCACAAATGATCACTGAGGCACTACATTAGTGATGCTTTGGTGAGACATTTTCTACCCTTAAGAAGCAAATGCTTAACTGTAAGGGATAAAGTGCACACAGAGTTCAGGGAAAATTAGGATGAGGGCCACGGACATGCAGAGAAGAGTATGTGGATGGTGCCGATACAGGAAAGCTTCATGGCTTTTGAATTGGGCCTTGGAAAGATTTTCATAGATGGAGACAGGTAGAATGTGCTAATCACAATATACTAGAAGGTACTGTAGAATAAAGGGGAAGTGAGTCAGGTGGGCAAAGAGTTAGGAAAGGGTCAGATCAGAGAGTGATTAGTGGCCTAACAACAGCCTATTCAGTCGGTTTGCATAGTTCCTAAGGAGAGGCGATTAGTGTTAACTTTCCTGTAACTCTGGTGTCCTCACCTCTATAAAATGAGGAAGATGGACTAAGTACTTTCTAAGGCTCCTTTCAGTTTGCAGATTCCGTAATTATTAGTTTCCATTGGATGTAAATTTTTGTTTAAAACTTTTATTGAGGTTTAACATACATCCAGAAAAGGGCACAGATCATTGGTGTTCAGCATGTATCATATATCCCTCCTAATTGTGGGATTGATTTACTTAATGTGGTATTTTGTTTGATAACCTGTTGCCTTCAGTTATACCACACGTTTCATAAAGACAGGTTCACGTTTGTAGCCATGGTGCTGAAGACATAGTTTCTTAGTGTTTGTTGAATTAATGTATAAAAGAATTTAGGTTAAGTTGGGATGACATTTGAGGAGCCTTTGCCGGTGGGAATACTTAGTTACCCGTAGTAAACAGTGAGGTCTTAGGTAGAATGTATGCAACTGTAGAAGGCAAAGGTCTTTCTCCCTGGGAGTTAGAGCTAGAACCATGACTTGCACAGGCCTACACATACCTGGTATTACACAGGGCTCGGGACTGCCAGAGAAACTTAACCAGATACATTGAGCACCTGTTTCTTACAGTATAGGGGATCGTCTTACACGTGGAGTTGTTAAATGGGTCTGGGACTTAGAGGAGGGATTTCAGGCTGGAAGTGTACTTTTGACAGTCATCTGGATGTAGGTGGTAATTTAAGGCATACTTCTAGAAGTGAGCAGGGAAGCGAATGTAAAGATGAACGCCTGTGTCTGAGCCTTGAAACTCAACATTTGAACATTAGGTGGAAGAGGTGAAGCTTTAAGGACAGTTATTTAGGTACTGTTTTGCTTTGGAAGAAACGGAATAGAGGACAGAGTAAACCAGTACTGTTCGAGTCAGACATACATGATATTCTCTGTGGCTTGTCTGTCTCATAACAGTAGATCCTATTATAATTAATCGTTAATAGATAGAAGTCTATTGCCCGTTTGGCTTTTGGTATATTGGCTCATTGATTTATTCATTATTTACCAACACTAAAAAATTAGACATGATTTTTTAAAAAATTTTTTCCCATGTGATTTACTTGAATCTGGCATACAAAATAACTACACAGAATAAGATGCTTTCGTGTCATTATTCATATCCCTTACTTGATGATAATTTTGTTTATTCTAAAGATAAATACAAGAAATTGTTTAATTGGCTTGGAAAACTTGTTAACCAAATGTGTTTGTCCACATTTGGCAAAATAACTTGGCAGTTTTCTAAAATGTGAGCACTGTGGTAGCTAGCTATCTTGCCTAATGTTAAATAGCAGTTTATTTCATAGACGCTTAGGGAGCCGTTCTGTTAAGAAATAGGTCTGCCTCCGTATTGTACTCTCAGCTGAATTTACTGTCCTTTTCTTCTTTGCAAAGAAATTTTTATTTCAGTGGGACTTTTTTATAAAAAAATATTGTTTGTTTTCACTACTTAGTTCTTCCCTAAGTTATAATCCTCTGACTGCGCGGATCTTTCCAAATCAACTACATGTAAAGTAACAGAAATATGACTGCAGATGGGAAAAAGTAGAGTAGCTGAATTTTCAAGGTACAGAAATCCTGTTACCATGCAGATGTCTTTTCTTATTCTTCTGGGTTTTTTTTTTCTTTCTAATATATATGTATATCAAACAAAGAATAGGGTAAGGATAAAATAGAATTGTTAATATAAATTCATTTTTGCATGTAGTTTTCCATTTGCTTCATTCACTAAGGATTTATTGAAATTCTGCTGTTCATATAGCACCATGCTAGGGAGGTAATAGTGTGTTGGGGAGTTCAGAAAAAATAAAGGTCAAATTCTCTTGTTTGTAGGGCTACAGTCTATTTGGAGACCAGTGGGAAAAATAGGGAACCAAGCAGATAAAATTCAAAATATTTCGCTTTCAGCATTGATTTCCAGAGCTCCAACTAGATTCCATCTCTCTGGAACTTTAGAGTGTTTTGTACTTCTCTTAAGTCATATACTAACTTTGCTTATAAAATTACCTAGTTCAGTTATAAGCCCCTTAGTATATAGATTGTGTTGCAGGCAACCTCGTGTCCTTATGTGTCCGGTGCAAGGTACAGATTTTGCATAAGTGATGGTATAGAAACTAACATCCAAGAAGTTCTGTGCTTCTTTGTCCAGTGTTGTTTTTATTATATCATCCTGGATAGTATTTGGATGTGTTGGGCTTGAATAGTTTTGGGGGTGGGAGGGAGGAAGGGTATTCTAGGCTGGGGAGAACATTCTAAGCATGGGCTTGGTTTTGGACATTGCATATTTGAGAAATGTTGCAGACTGTTGAGACCAGAGTTTTTGTGGAGGAGCAGTATAAGAAAAGGTTGCCTGCTCTGTAGTTACTGGATTGTGAAGAACTTTAATAATAAGTTTTTAAAAATTGAAAGTAATACATGCGTTAAAATATCAAGGTATGTGGCCATTAAATAAGTGAATGACAGGTGAGCCCGAATCCTTTTCTCTAAGGACCCACTATGATCAATTTTTTTGTGTATCTTTTAATAAGAGGTTGTCTGTTTATATAAGCATTATATGCCTCAGATGAGAAGATGCTATACATCAGGAGAGGTATCATGATGTATGTAACCATTTCCTTGTTGATTAAAATTTAGATTGTTCTGGTCTTTTGCTGTAATCTGTGCTGGAGTGAATATCCTTGTCCATTGGCCTTAACATTTTAAAATTTTTTATTAGAATTATACATGAACATAGTCAACAAGGTCAATAAGGCAAAGACATAATGGAAACATTCTTTTGCTTCATCTGTACTTCAGATACAACCTCTTTCATCTCTTTTAGTTCTTCATGATTTACTTCTGCATTTCCAAATGATATGTTTCTATTGCTACTTCTTGAATTTTTCCATTTTAGACATTTATTTATTTACTTTCTAACCTCCTACTCTAAAAGATGAGTTTTCTTATTATAAGAAAGAGTTTTCTTATTATAAGTTTTCTTATAATAAAATTTTCTACTATGGAAGATGACTAGGTATAGAATTTGAAGTACAAAATAATTTTCAATCATTATTTTGAAGGCCAGGCATCCCTGTTATCCTTGAGATGTCTTAGGCTATTCTGAGTCCTTTAATAAAAAAAAAAAAATATATATATATATGTATTTATGACATTTTAGTTTTATTATTTCTTAATCTCTGCAATCTCTTGGTATCCTGTCTTAAGTAGTTATGTTTGGTCTTTTGAAGTTTCAGTTTTGCAAGCATCTGAGTATCCCTAAAGGATAAATTTCTGGCAGGGGAATAGTTGAATTAAAAGTGGGTACATTTAAAATTTTGATAGATATTGTCTGGTTGTAATAGAAATTGTTTTATTCCATAGTATCTTCTCAGCTAAGCTCTAGGCATTGTCAGAAAGCCTGGCTCTGACATAGATCATTGCCACCCTCTGTATCTGCACTTCTGAGCTCTTCAGGAACATTCTTTTGAACTTGACATGGCCCCCTCCCAGTCTTGGTTTTAACACCCCCTTCCCTGCCCCTTGCCCTATGCTCACAGGCACATACTTCTCCGTCACTCATCCAGTGGTGTTCCTCATCTGTTAACAACAACAAAATATATTTTAGCTCACTAATTAGAATAATTAGTACAGTTGATCAGTTATTCATAGATATTAGATTCATTGCTAATCACACTGTAGCATCTCATTGCTAGGGTGAAGGATCAGAACCATAGATAAAGGGTTCAGAGTCATCTTAGAAAGGACATTTAAGTTTAGAAACAGAATCAAGGCATTGAGTAGAGTACTACCATAGAAAGCTGAAGTCTGGACTGCATCCTGGTAAGCCTACAATTGAGAGACAGGAAAGAAGCAGTTAACGGAATGCTGAAATGGGCAGATAAATGTGCTATAAGAAAATTAAGACTCAACAGAAGGAAAGGTTTCAGGAAAGAAGTTGAGGTCAATGTTGCTTCACAGAAGGGTCAGGGAAAATGAGGCCTAAAAGTGCTTTTGGGGAGCAGTTTCAGCAGTGTTGGGAGTTAAAGCTAGGGAGGTGAGGAGATGGAGTGAACTCTGTAGAGCACTTAGGACCTTTGATCTGTAGGGAAGAGCTGGGGTTGAAGGTAGAGTGAGAGGCAGGATCTAAAGAAAGTGCTTGTTTTTAGGGTGGAAGAGAGAGTACCTACTTGGGCATGTTTAGGCAGATGGAAGAAGAAAGGTGACTATAATGATAAGAATAGACCACTTTAGGAGACAGAGAAGATAAGGGATCTAGGGAGAGATCCAGCGGCACATTTTAAGAAGGAAGAGTGACTGCAGGAGATGTTTTCCTCTGAGCCTGAAGGGACGGATAAGCATTATGGAGGAAGAGGTAGGAATGGGTGGTGAAAAGCTCACACTGTTCATCTCCAGTCAGGTTAGTGGGATTTCAGAGCATGGAGATTGTTTCAAAAAGCATCTATTCATTTGTTTTCTCACCGAAAATATGTGCCACTTTGGTAGAGATACAAAGGTGAAGAAACTACCAACTAAATGTATAGAGACACATTTATCTCTCTCTCTTTGTTTTTAGAGAGAGAGTGAGCAGGGGGAGGGGCAGAGGGAGAGGGATAGAGAGAATCCCAAGCCGACTCTGCACTGAACCCAACGCAGAGCTCTGTCTCACCACCCTGAGATCATGACTTGAGCTGAGATCAAGTCCAGCTCTTAACTGACTGGGCCACCTAGGCACTTCTATCTCTCTGTCTTTTTATAATGGTTAGTCATAGCCTGAGAGTAGGCGAGGAAGGAGTGGACTGCGGGGCCTATCTGGCATTGTAGATTGGTGTCTGTGAGTGTCTCAGAGGTCAGTGGAAATGGGGTGGTGGTGAAGGTGACTGTGAAGTAGTTAACTCTGGCCTAGGGAATCCAAGGAGCTAGTGAACTGAACGGTGTTCTCTCAAGGTGGAACGCGACCTGAAGGTGGAGGTTTGGTCAGAGTGATGGAATGAAAGAGATACGGGGAATTATTTTGATGGGGGAGGTGAAACACCACCACTTCTGAGATCTTAGAGCAGAGCTTTTAATGAAGGTAGAATTCAGCACACTTGATTAGGAGATAGGAGATGAGATTTGGTAGATGAAATCATGAACAAAAATTACAGGAAGAGTATGGTCGCTGGAGCAGAGATCATCTTAATTGCCAGAATCACAAAAGTGGCTGGCACGTCACAGATCATATTTTTATCACTGTGATCTGTGTAATGTGATAGAAAAATCAGATATTGTGAGTTTTAAAAAAGTAATGGGTTTTATAATGTCAATGAGCACCATTTTTGGTATCTTGAGGATAACATTGTAGGTGTTATACTCTGTTAGCATTCTTTCTGAAAGCTCGATTTCACTTTAATGTTCATATCTATTAAAATGTGCAGTGTGATACTTTTGATCTTCCAAGAAATGTGGAAAACTTTTTATTGGTATGTGGTAATGTGTACAGAGGTAATTGGATAATAATGGTGTAAATACCTAAAGGTCCTCAGGTTAATGTAATAAACCAAGCACAAAAAATGTTCATCCTTTGAAAGCTTTATTTTTCCTGTTTGCTCTCACTGCATTACGCCCTCTGAAAGTAATGACTTGATGTGTTTATTAATAAGTAAGTACTGTTATTTTCAAATGTAGCAGGTACTTTGATGGACAATAATTGTGTTTCTGTCTCTCTTCCCCCAATGCCATGAATCTCATTCAGTCTGCAGAGTGATGATTCCTATTTGTGGTTGCTTAAAGTACAAAACAGTCAACTAATTGTGAACTGAAAGAATGGCTGTATTTTTGACAAGGCATCGATGAAATGTAAATGGCCACTCAAGAATAGCCAGAAACCAGTGTATTCCTATGGGAAATCGTGAATTCTTAGGGTCTTAAGTGATCAGATGTCCTGATTTTCCCAGGTCCGCCCTGGTTTATACCTGCTTGTCCCCATGTCCTATTCAGTTATCACGCCCCTTCACTCTCAGAAATGTTCTCATATGGATAATATATGGTCATTCTATTTTTAAGTCTTATTTTGAAATTTATGGTCTGTACTTTGAATCATTAGGTGAAGATGTATCTTAGTAGTTGAAAGAAGCAGCCAGTGGTTGGTTTTGCCTGTAAGAGGTATAGAGATACTTGCACAGAGTTGCTTCTATGATTTCCCAGTATGTGCATTATAGAAAATGTTACAGTATGTACTGAGTTTGGTAGTAGCTATTTGAGTCCAGCAGATGTGTGATGATACAGTATTTAATCAGGCAGTAATAACCTTTCAAATAAAAACATCCTTAATTTCTTTTTCTGCTTGGTATCTTCTGAGAAAGAGAACTATGGTAGTGTTAGGCTTTGGATTTATGAAATGTTGGGTGTAAAATGTTTATCTAACAATGACCTAAGTCTCGATTGTTTTCTTTTCTTCAAACAGCACTCATATTCTGAGGGAGCCTGTGTGTTTAGGGGGGTGTGAGCACATCTTCTGTAGGTAAGTAATTATGACTTGATACTCAGTGTTACTATTTTCTTTACTAGGTCATCATCATGTAATCATATTAATAATAACATTACATTATGTTTATGTAGCTCTCATAGACTGCAGATAACTTACTGTACATTCTCTCATTTTGATTCTTATAACTGTCTTAATTTGCAAATAAGAGCATCAAAGCTCAAAGGGGATGACTTGTCCAAAGTTGTGAAGCTTACTAAGTAGCTCGGCTAAGCTTGGGGAGAAAAATCTATTGTGTATTTGAAGTATGTCTCTTTTTTTCCTTCCAGTTAGTTTTGAGTCTAGACTTTCCAGATTATGAAAATCTAGTTCTTATAGTTACTGGGTTGGTTTTCTAGGGTTGCTGTAACACAGTACCAAAGACTGGGTGCTTTAGTGTGACAGAAATTTATTGTCTCACAGTTTGGGAGGCTAGAATTCTGAGAGCAAGGTGACAAGCAGGGCTGTGAGGAAGACTCTGTTCCATGAGTCTATTCTACCTTCTGGTGGAGAAGTCTTTGTCTTCTGGCATCTTCAGCATTCTTTGGCTTGTAGATATATCACTCTGATTTGAACTTTCATGTTCACATGGATTTCTCTCTTGTGTATTTGTTTGTGTCCAAACTTCCCCTTTCTGTAAGAATGCTAGTTATATTGGATTAAGCCTCACCTTGACGATCTCATGTTAATTTGATCATCCAGAAAGATCCTATTTCCAAATAAGATCACATTCTTAGGTACTGGGTGTTAAGACTTCAACATCTTTTTGGGGGACACAGTTCAAGCCATAACAGTTACTGTGAAGTTATATCCGTGTTCTAGTAGGAAAGCCCTGGCTTATAGATTAGAATACTAGATTTTCACCTCATTCTATTCCTTATTTTGGGGAAATAAATTCAAGGATTGAATGTCTTAGTTTTGTGTGAGACAGAGTTGATACAGCCTCCTTTGAGTAGTTTTTCATGATTTCAGTTACGACTATGTGACTGTCTGGCACGGGCCACTGCAATGTGGAGTTAAGCACATATGAAAATAATTTACTGCCTGACTGCTGTGGGCTGGGATGCGTGGGAAGCAATTATGCTTGGGGGTCCCAATTTTCTTTCTGGAAACATGGATCTGATATATGGGACATATCCAGCTGGAGGGGGGATAGGAAATTATACCTGTTGCCTACCTGATAACTCCATTTGGATGATGACGGGATTTCAGACTGGCTGGTTGTGCAGAGCATGTCTGTTGGCCATTCTCCCCTTCCATCAGTGATCTTCGTGGCCATAAAGGGTACCACTGATTGCAGAGTTGCTCAAGGCAAAAGCCACAAGTCATACCCGATTGTTCTTTTCTTCCTTATCATATTAAGTTCTTTCAGCTCCACCTCAAAATGTCCCTTGAATCTTGAATTTTCCCACTTTGCTCTATATTTACTACTGTTTACACTTTGGTCCAAGCCACTATCCTATTATCTCTCCTCAGATTGTTGTCCTAAGTTCCTACCTGGTTCCCTTCCCCATTTTCTCCATTCTTACCAGTGATCTTTTAAAAATGTAAATCACATCCATATCATTACCCTCCTTAAAATCCTCTAGTGGCTTCTATTACAGTTAGAATAAAATCCAAACTCTTCACTCTTAAGGTTCAGAAGACCCTGTACAGGACCCAATTCCTACCTACCTCTCCAACCACACTTCCCACTAGCTCACCCTGTTCTAGCCACCTTCTCCTTTTAGTTCATTAAACATACCGAATTTACTACTGCCCCAGGACTTTCGCACTTGCTATTTCTTCCATCTAGAATGTACTGCCAAATTTTTGTGACGCTGACTTTTCATCAGTTACATTTCAGCTCATATGTCACCTCCTCCAAAAAGCCTCCCATGATCCCCTTATGAAATGACGCCTACTTCCTGTCCTCACTCGGTAGTAAGCAGATTTATTTTGTTTCAGCTGATGGACTCACTGTGTATAATCTATCAGTGACAAGTCTGCTGGAGCATAACCAACTCCATGAAATAGTATGTAAAGTGTGTGTCTGTGTGTGTATGTGTGAGTGTATGGAGTGTGAGAGAGATCTATACCTTTAATTGGGTTCTAAAGGGGTCTGTGACTTAAAATGGCCAATGAAAGATTAAGAGAGGCATGAGAACATCTTAGAAAGTGGTCATCTGTACATCTGTATATGACATGATCACAGGAAAGAATAGATTCAGTGTAATTTTGGTTTATTTTGATAATGTGATGCCACAATTAGGGTAACTGTAGTCTTTGCAGATTTGAGGCTGTGTAAAACTGTTGAGCAATGCTGTAAATATCATGCAGTTTTAAAGATGGCTTGGTATATATACCAGTCTGCTGAAGCATAGAAGTGGGGCGGGCGGGGGGGGGGGGGGGGGGGGGTTGGGGGGGGGGCACAGATTTTTATGTCATTGACAGTGTTGTGGTAGTTTCAAGGTACTTTCATGCCAATCCCTGATAAAAATAACCCATGTATTCTTTTTAAGATAGAAATCGTTTAAAACATATGGCAGACATATGCAAACTTTTTGGCTTTGGATCATTTTACACCCTTAAAAATTGAGGCCCCTAAAGCAGTTTTATGTGTGTATTCGCCATGTAAAACTGAGACATTTAAAAAATACTGTTTAGTTAAAAATAACAATAATAAACTCTTTACATAGTAACATAAATAACACTTTCTTAAGGAAAAATGACCATAAACAAAGAAAAACGAGTAAGAAGAGTGACACTTATATTTATGCAAATCTCTTCATTGTTTTGCTGAATAGAAGACAGTAGATCTCATACCTGCTTATGTAATCAATCTGTTGTGATATATTGTTTTGATTGCAGCACGTGAGGAAAAATCTTGTATTATACATCTGCATAATTGGAGAAAGGAAGGATTTTTAAATAGCCTTTTTAGGTAATTTTGGATATTCTTTGATACTACACCATTATTTGGCAAATGCTAGTTTCTTTAGATTTGTTATGGTGTGGAATCTAAAAGGATAACAATGAATTTTTGGTATTCTGTTACATAAATTTCACTGGTTTATCCTGTGCTTTGAATGGATCTTTTTCCCAGCATGATTTTCTGACATCATGCTTTGGTCATTTGGGAAATATTGACTTACTGAGTTACACAGATCTATTGAGAAATGACATCTTTCCCTAGAATTCTCGATTTATGTTTACAAACTAATTTGAGAGCAGTTAAAAGATGAACATTATAGAATGTATAAAATAGACTGATCTGGGTACCAGTGTGGTGCTAGGTAAGTGTCTTACCCGAGTCTCATTTTCTTCATCTGAAAATAAGGTAATGATTCTTGATGAGTCGATTGTGACGTTGTCACTAGTGTTCCTCAAATACTTAAGTATTACACAGTAATTGATGATTTAATTCCCTTGTGGAATCAGTTTCCCCTTTTTATATGTTGGGGTTTTAGGTTAAGAGTTCATAACTACAAGCAAAGAAATTCCAAGAAGTTCCTTTCTTTGCTATAGAAATTTGACATTTCATGATCTCAGGGTCGTGAGATTGAGCCCGTGTTGGGCTCCTTGCTGAGCGTGGAGTCTGCTTAAGATTCTCCCTCTCCCTCTCCCTCTCCCCACCTCTGCCCCCCACCCCGCCCGCACACTCTCTCCCAAAAAAAAAAAAAAAAAAAGGAAGAAAGAAATTCGACATTTTTGAGTATAATCTCTCCTAGCTTTACTATGGTTTACAGATTCATTTTATAACGTTTATTGAGTTACTTTGCATCAGAATCATGCCAGAATTTAAGATGCAAAGACTAGAAATGCTACAGGCTTTTTCTGGAAGAAGCTCATATTTTAAGAATCCTCTGTGCCTACAAATGAGTAGGTCCCATGGAAAGGAATGTGGTGTTTGGGGGGAGATCTGGCTTTCATCACTGTTAGGTAACCAGTCTTGTTGGAGTTCCTCTGGTGAGGCTAAGGAAGGAGTGGATTTTTAGGTTTCTTATTTCTGAATCCACAGATAAGCTTTGGAGGGGGGATTATGAACCCCCCCGCTTTTTTTTTTTACCAGAGTTTATGTATATCTTCATCAGATTCGCAAAGGACTTGTAACCTAAAGTTAAGAACCCCTTCCCCCCAACTATGAAACTTTAACTTCTAGACAGATAACCTGAGGTAATTTAATTGAGTCTACAGGTTATAAAAGTGTCTGAAAGAACCAAGTGTCTTTTCTCAGAAACTACATTAAAGCCTTTAGACACTTGTCGGCAACAAAACAAAAAATACCTT
Organism: Callorhinus ursinus; assembly: GCF_003265705.2. Lineage (NCBI taxonomy): Eukaryota > Metazoa > Chordata > Mammalia > Carnivora > Otariidae > Callorhinus > Callorhinus ursinus. Next base: position 20,808,464 of record NW_027397064.1, read on the forward strand.
TCCCAGTCTCTCTGCGGTAATTTTCCATGAAGCACAGTATTAAGATTTAGGATACAAAAGGTTGAGATGCGTGGCTGTTATGCATTTGGTACTAAATATGTTTATGTATGTCCCTCTCTGTACCCTTACCCTTTAGAAGCTATAGATTTATTTGCTTGAAAATTTATGTAGACTAATGTCTGGTTAAGTCAAGTCTCTTCATCTCAAATTACCTATGCGCCTTCAGATTTAGATTTTGTGTGTGTATTATACTCTTTCAGAAACATTATTTTAACAAATATTTTATGTTTGCTCATTGCTTGTTAAAACAAACTGCTTCATTTACTTCTGTTCAAACTCTGTTTATGTTTATATTTTGGAATTAAGATTCTGCTGAATGCACTGATACATATATGTATTTTTTTCTTTTAATCTTTTTTTAAGTAATTGTGTAAGTGACTGCATTGGGACTGGATGTCCAGTGTGTTATACCCCAGCCTGGATACAAGATGTGAAGATAAATAGACAATTGGACAGCATGATCCAGCTTTGTAGTAAGCTCCGGAATTTGCTACATGATGATAAGCTTTCAGGTGAGAAATTTCACTGACTCTCTTCATTAAGTAGCTGATGAATTCATATTGATCATATAAAATATGTAAACATCTATCAGGAATTCTGATGACCTATTTTAGATTTTAAGTTATACAGTGTTTGCAGTTATTTTGAGAAGTGACAGATAACTTAGAGATAACTTAAGGAAACCAAGGTCCAGAGAAGTTAAATGATCTTGCCTAATTTCACATGTGTAGTTAGTACCAGAAGCAAGAGAAATAGAGCCCATTTCTTCTGAGTGTCAGTCTAGACACTTTTCACCACCTACACTGCCTGCTTTTTACAGTTATAATAATTTCTGTATAATATATATGGAAAAGAGATTTTGCCCTTAAATTCACTTAAATACACTTACAAGATAGAATATAACCTTCTGTGCATCGCTTTTCCTGACTGAATTAATTAGATGAGCACATTTAAGAGCAAAATCTAATATTCATTTTCTTTTCTATTTAAATGGGGGTTAATGTTTTTCAGATTGTTCTTAGACTCTTTGTATTAACTATATATCTTCCCATTGTGCTTTCTGCTGAGAACTAATTAGCTGGGGAAAGAAAGGAAAGAGTTTTGAATCTTCATAATTAGATACTAGAATTATCTTTTTATTGACCAGATCATGTCATTGTGCTTATGTTTATAGGATAACCTTTTCTTGATTGGCAGGATGCTGTGAATGATTGATAATGTTTATATAAAATCGTTGAATTTTTGTTTTTAAATCTTTTGATCTTAGATTTCTGACATGATGTGTTATTGTCAGTTACTAAAGGTGAAATTGATTAGACAAAATAAAGAAACAAGGCAAGTACTTTGAGTCTTATTGACCAGGTCCATATTTTTAAGAATTTAAATTACAGTCTACCTATGAAAAGTTTTTTTCATCTGATCATTGTGTTAGAGTCTATTCTTTAGGATAAAATGTGCTATAGTGATAAAGTTTTATTTATTTTCAGATGTAATTATACACACACAGTTCAAAAAGTACTTACCTTTTTGAAAAAATAATATATGTTATAAATCTTTTTAAGAACACAATGAGGAAAAGTTTCATTATTAGTACATCTGTTTTTCTTTCTTACTCAAAGGTAGGGCTGGTAGTGTTTATTTTCTAATGAAAAAGATCAGTATATGATCTGCTCTTCCACATACAGATACCATTGATGAAATAGAGTCCATGCATCTTTGACCACACTGGGGGTGGAGGGGGAGGATTAAACTCTTTTTTTTAAAGATTTTTTATTTTTAAGTAATTTGCACACCCAGTGTGGGGCTCAGACTTGCAACCCCAAGATCAAGAGTCACATGCTCCACCAACTGAGCCAGCCAGGTGCCCCTAAACTCTTGATTTAAGTGTACAATATGAAAAATGTTCATGTGTGCATGAAAGTGGCTTTCCTCAGATTCTTAAAGATGTGTGGTCTATTAGGAATGGTGGCCATGCATTGACATTTGGGGTGCTACTCTGAGAGTTCTGTCAGGATGTTTTGATTTGATTCTTCACTTGCTGTATAGTAATATATTAGCTTGCTCAGGCTGTGGTAACAAACTGGGTGGCTTAAAAAATACGGATTTATTATCTTACAGTTCTGGAGTCTGGGAGTTTTACATTGAGGTGTTGGTTCGGTTCGTGCTTTCAGGGTCTGTGAAGGAAAAAATGTCTGTGAGGGAAGGGCCTCTCTGCTTGGTTTGTCTTTGTGTCCACGTGGTGTTCTGCCTGTATGCGTGTTTGTGGCAAATTTCCCCTTTTTATAAGGATGCCAGGCATACTGCATTATTGAGTCCCACTCTACTTACTTTTACCAGTTATATCAGTAATGACCCTGTTTCCAAAAATCAGGTCACAGCCAGAGGTGCTGGGAGTAGGACTTGGATTTCTGAGTTTGTGAGGAACACAGTTTAGCCCATGACAAGTAATGGACATTTTTTTTAAGTGACATTTTTAATGCCGATAAAAAGGGAATAGGGTAACTCTTGATGGGTAGTGAATTATGGCATAATGGGGTACTGGTATGGTACTTGAGAGAAGAGAAGAGAGGAGAATAAGCAGGGAACTTCTCTAGAAATTTTACTGTGGTTGGTGATATTTGAGTCTTTAGTATGGTTTTCATATTTTGTGGACTCTGTGAAAGGCCTCCACATTTCATCATTACTAAAGATACTGTGGAAAATCATTGAGTTTAGGACAAGTTTTTGTATGGGGCTTGAGGCCTTTTAGAATGCCGTCTTTCTCATCTAAAAATAGATGTGGAGTTTGGGGAGGGAATTATGGTGATTCATTTTTCGAAAGCCATTTTGTGTTCATCTTCCTTATTATAGTGAGTAATAACTACTTTTGTCCTTACCAGACTTTAGTAGTGCTGGCTTCAACCTTACTTGTTTTAAAATGAATTGAAATTTCACTTTGGATAACATATAATCAGAATTTTAGGAGCAGGAAGGTCATCTTGAGTCCCTTATTCTGTGGGTGAGGAAATTGAGGACTTAGGTTATGCAGGGAGGTCACACTGTAAGTTTCTTGTTTACTGTTTTATCATTTAGCTCAAAGCTTTCATGAGGAGTGTAGGTGTTCATTATAGTTTTTGAATTGGAGACAAATTGGAAGTGCTAAGGCTTAATTCATATCCCAAAGACTAAACTTAAAGCAATTTTAAAACAAATTCTTAGGTTTTGGTTTCAACAATTCATTTTATAATGGTAACATCCTCCTTTGCTCCTTTTATAGAAGATGGTAAATCTAGAGAATAAGCATATTGAAATAAAAATATCTGTCCAGATCTGTAAATTACATGGTGCAGAGCCTTTTCTGCTTATCAGTTGCATTGTCATCAACTTTTCCTCCTAAGGTCCCCAAAACAAACTAGCCTCAAAGGGCACTTGAGTTGGAGAGTATTGTTCTTTGTTTCTTTATAGTGTACTCAGTATTTTATGTAGCAATTCATGTTGATTTATATAGCAAGTACTCCCTAAACCTAAAGTGGTATAAGGTGTACTAGGTGAATAGGTACAGGGAACAAACAGTTGGGGACAAATAATGGTTTGTCCTCTTTATAATGAGGAAATTGGAAATGGGTCTCATAAAATAAGGTTATTCAGTTAAGTTATCCCTAAGGTCTAGCTTGAAAATCATATGGTTCTGTTAAATGGGTGTTGAGGATGATGAATTAAGCAGGATGGTTGGCTATCTCCTACATCTCTATTTTTTTTAAACCCTGTAGTTCACAATTTATCTTTCAAATGAACCTTGTTACTTGCATTTACTATAAAATATGTAATTACCATAATTAAGGTGGGTAATTAGGAAGAGCTTGTCAAATCATGGACATGGTATATAGTATACTGGAGATAAAGAAGCCTGATTTATAGAAATACTTTTTAAAATGAGCTTCCAAATACTCGAACAGATTGTCCTCGGTTCAGTGTACTTTAAAGAGAAAAGATTGTCGGTCACAAATTTTTCTGACAACCATTTATGGATAATTTTACCTTATTCTTTATAACATAATCTGCTTTCTACTAATAGAGTCAAATTTAAAAGTTTGTATTTTATATTGCTTCCCATCATATTAAATCTGACCTTGCAGGTGCTGGTCAGGCTCTTTGAGGAATGTGTGGGTGGTGGTGGTACAGTTAAAAACAAAAGCACTTTGATGATGCTTTCATTGGATCACAGTTTCCTTTTCTGTTTTCTGGTTTCCCGAGAGAGGCTTGTCTTTCTGGAGTGAATTACATAGTGTTTCATATATGTTATGACTTTTTTATAATAGATGAAGATGAACATTTGAATAGCTGTGTTGTTGTTTTTTTTTCAAATGGAACGGAGTACTTCTTACAAACTAATCATTCTTCAGTGAAGGCGTTAATGTTGTACAGATGGTAGCAAAGTACTTTCCTTTGATTTTTAATAAGGGACTAGTTTGTCAAAGAGATTTCTCAACTTCTGTTGTGAAACCTATAATAGAGAATAATTTGAAAGGCACACAATGTACATCATTATAATCCTTTGATGTAGATTAATGATAGCTAAATCACATTTTCTAATTGCCTCCTTCTTCTATAGTTTGTTATTAAATTTTAAGAGAAAACTTGGCTAAGCTGCTCCTTAGCAACATGTGCATCTCTGTTCCTTGATATTTTGTGGTTTTCTCAGAAATATTTATATTCAGAGAATAGAATTTTTTAAAATGCCATCATTAAGAAATTTACTGTGTAGAGGAAAGACCAGTATTTTTCGTCATGAAATGAATATGACAATTTATTGTGCTTCGAAGCATTCACTCTTAAAAATTGGTGTAGCTGTTAGTAATATGATTTATGTTCCAGCAGGGGTGGTGCTTTTGCTTTTTACAGTCTTAACTTAGATAGCTGTGTAAAATCCAGGATTTACAATCACATTTGCTGTTGTGGTCTGGCTTAGTTAGGACAAGAAGCATAATTTCAAAAGCAAGTCATTTCTGATATAGTCTCAAATCTAGAGAAAAGGTCAACATGAAATCTTCCTGAGTGTATGCATTGTTACTGGATGATTAGTAAATTATTGTGTACATATAAATTACATCAACATATGCTCTTTTCATTCACTTCTTTATAAGTTAAGGGGGAGGTACACCCGAATATGAAATTGTCTTAAATTTTAGATTTAGATTTTTTAGTCAGTTGAGTGTGTTGCTGCTACTTTAATTTTCTCTTAAGTGCCTAATTCTACATTTTGTAAATTTTGTAAGTATTAAGGACTTTAGCATTTGACTTGTGTTTAATTGAAAATGTCATTATCTAGCTTTAAAATAAATTTTAGAACATCAAATACAAGTTCTTACAGACTACCAGCGGATTAACCTTTCTTTCAGTCTTTGTAATCCTGAGTCTTAAAAAAGCAATCCTGGTAACACTTCATGTTGACCTTTCCTCTAGATTCAAGATTATATCACAAGTGACTTGTTTTTTGAAATCTACCAATCACTGCAGAGAAGAGACCTTGTTAGAAATTAGACATAAAGTCTCTGTGTGAATGGATACCTTATTCTGATTGTTTTTATTTCCAAGATCCTGACCTAATAACACTTTGTGGATCAGCTGATGTTCAGCCAGGACATAAGAAGGGTGCCCCACAGTCTTGATGTTACTCAGATACACGCTCCTGCTTCCAGCTGGGTTTGTTGGCTCACTGTCTAGCCAGTTGTAGTGCTTCCATTTGCCCCAGGAGGAAGAGAGAGCTTCTTTGGAGTAGAATGGAGTTTGACTGAATTCCTTTGCTAGGCAGAGTATAAGGTCTATGAAATTTCTACAGAGTGAAATACAAATCATTTGTTTTTTATAATCCACTAGTTTTCATTTTTTCTTACCTGTTTAAAGTGCTGTCTTTACTTGACAGATCTATTTATAAAGATAGTTTTATACTCAAGAAATATGAGGTGAAAGAGGAATAGAAGAATCAATTTTGAACTTAAGAGATTTGAGAGACTGTAGTAACTAATCCTCTGGTGTATTAATAATTTTAAACTGATAAAATAATAGTGTTTTGTGTGAATAAAAAAATACCTGAAAGGAATTAAAAAATAATATTTCATAATTTCTTTTTCTCTTGCTGTTATTTTAACACATGAGGATGTTGAGAAGAAATGTATTCCCAGAAACAAAAAAAGTGTAACTAAAATTATGTTTTATCTCTTAAATATTAAAACTTTTCAGGAATAAACGCACTTGACAATTTTATATAACACCTTAGTAGCATCAGGCACATTTATTTCCTACACAGCAGATGTTACCAGTTCTTAGGAGTAAGATGCCATTGGTTTTCTTCTTAAAGTAACTTAGTTTTAGAACTAAGTTTGTTAAAACTTTGCTTTAGATTCTGTAATGTTAAGAGAAGGCTTATAAAGAGTTCTCTTCATCTCGAATGAGGAGTAACTTCTCAGGAGATATATATAATCAGATAGCTTCCTTTTTCTTATTTTTTTAAATAGGATGAATAAAACATATTCCAAGTACTCTAGTTGGTCAAAGGAGATTAAGTCTGTGTTAATTTGGAGAATGAGTATCAGGCAGTAGAAATTGTTTGTTAGGCATTGTTTAATCGTGAAAGGTGGTGGTGGTGGTGGTGGTTTTCCAGTTTACCTGCCTTTCCTGTGCTTGTGCTTTGACCTGAAACAGCCTCATGGTAATCCAGTTCTTGGGGAGGAGAGGAGTGCTGGATTGGGCGACCAACCTCCCTCTCCTTTAATTTCTCATCTTTACGTGAGAGAATTGGATGTATGACTCTCAAGTTTTCTTCTAGCCCTTAAAGTCTAACCTATCGTATAAATACTTGTCAAGGTTTAAGAGCAGATATCAAATAATTTATTCATCAGTATTTTTTCAGCACTGTTGATTGTGCTCACCACTGTGCTGGGCTGACCTGGGTTGGTTTTACCTGTCTGTGTGGGGTGGGAGGCAAGAATGTTGAGGGCAATGTTTTTTAAAGAAAAATGAATGGGCTTAAAGGCAAAAACAAAATAAGACAACTTGAAGGGGGATCACTGACAGAATCAGAAAGTGGATCACTATACAACTCATTCACTGACTACTTCTTAAGCATCTGTTAATGGGCAAGATTGGTAGGTCTAAAAAATACAATACATATAGAGATTATAGTACATATGTAGTGTGAAGAAAAACTCACTTTGCCTGTGTGTTTCTTTTTTCACTCTGACACCGGATGTGTGGGTTTTCCTCACATTAAGCCATTCTGTGACACTGACTGAGTGTCCCACAGTTTCTTTCACTCAGTTCTGACACTGCTTGCCTGCAGATAATGTCAAAGCCCCAGGTTAAGAGCTCAGTCGCACAAGAACCCCCCACCCCCGCCGCCGCCCTTCAGATGCTGTGTATTGGAGGTTCCCATGACTTCCTTGGGTTTGATTAATTTGCTAGAGTGGCTCATGGAACTCAAGAAAATCTTCTACTTACTAGATTACTGTTCATTATAAATGGATATAACTCAGGAACAGCCAGATAGGAGAGATTCACATAGGGCGAGGAATGAAGAAAAGGGTGTGAGGCTTATATACCCTCTGGGTGTGCCGCTCGCCCAGCACCTCCACGTGTTCACCAGCTTGGAAGCTCTCCAAACCCTTCCTTTTGGGTTTTTTCTTTTAAAGCCTTCATTACATAGACACAATTGATTAAATCCTTGGGCCATTGGTGATTGATTCAACGTGTAGCTCTTCTCCCCTCTTGAAGGTTGAGGGTGAGACTGAAAGTTGTAACTCTGATCTTGATTGGTTCCCCTGGCAACCAGCCCCCATCCCTCGAGGGACTCCAGAAATCTCCTCATTAACATAAGCTTAGTGTGGTTGAAAGAGGCTCTGATGAATAACAGAAGACACCCATTTCCTCTGGAACTATTTTAGGCACTGGAACTGTACTAAATACAACAAAAGATGCCCCTACGGATTCTCTAGGACATTACAAGGGTTTTTGGACTTCTGTACGGGGAACCATAGATGAAGACCCAATCTATTTTCTTACTATAAATTACAGTATCCCATATGGTGTGTACTTAGTGAAAAGTTTTGATGTTTATTCAGTAAAAATAGGTATGAGTTCAAATGCCAGCTCTTTTCAGCAGCCACGTTTATAACCTTAAACAGGTTTTGTTTGCTGTTTAATTTACATAAGAAAAAACATTCTTTTTTACAACTGACTAAGCTATATCAAAGTGTATAAAGTGTGAAAGTCCTCCTCTACCCTCTCCCTCTGCTGAAAAGTAGAAAATCCCTTTCTTTTACAGAGGTACTGTTTTCATTGTTTAACTTTATATTTTTTCTTTTGTGAATTTATGAAACTATTTGGACATAAATGCAATAGAACTTTTAGAACATAAATGGGATTGTGCCACACTTAAAAGTGTCTTGAAGATCTCTGGGTTGTCCATTGATGTATATAGTGACCACATACGATTTTGTAGTCTACGTGCTCCATAGTTAACTGATTGCTGATAGATGAACACTGCTTTTTTTCCCTAATTTATGCTATTCCAGATACTGCAGCAGTTAACATTCTTACACATTTATGTTTGCAGGTACATGCGTGGGTATTCTCTATATTTGGTAAGAAAGATGACTAGAAGTGAAATTGCTTTGTGAAAGGGTAGGGTACACACATTTAAAATTTGCAAATATCTTACCATCTTGCCTTTGAAATTCCTGGATTTGATTTGCTAATGTTTTATATAGCAGTTTTGCATCTTTGATCATAATTGGCAAAGGCCTCATCGTGGAATCCTGCACACACAGTGGGTTGCAATACAGGAAATGAACTCTAACCTTGGGGAATTATAGTAAGCAGAAATAGGCCTGCTCTTTTTCCCACAGGGAGACACTGCCACATCCCTCAGAGAGGCTTGCTCGGGACACAGTCCTGAGAAGTGGTCTGGGAAGAGCAGCCAGGGCCTTCTTGGTGCACCCTGCAGAAACATACAGGCTGCTCAGGATCCCTCGCAGCTTGTGTCCCCCACATCAGTGTGTCTAGGTGCCTTCAGTGGTGTAAGCCAGAAATATGTGAATCATCTTTGTCATTGCCGCCTTCTTGTATTCACTGCATCACCAAATTCTGTAAATTTTGTCTCCTAAATGCTTTTCAAAGAGTTCTCCCCCCCCTTCTACCACCTTTCCAGTCTGTTATCATCCACTTCTCTTACCCATTGCCTTCTTCCAACCTGTTTTCTCTCCAGTCAAGACTGATCTTGTAAAACACAGATGTAGTCATGCCATCTGACTTATATAAAACATTTTATTGGTTTGAGAAACAGCAAGGAGGTCCAGTGGCTAGAATGGAATAAGGAGAGAACAGGAGAGGAGATCAGGAAGGTAATGGAAAATCAGGTTGTTTCTGACCTGTTAGATGGCTACTAACATTTTGGCTTTGTATTCAGAGTCAGAGTGGAAGTCAGGAGGGCTTTAGTGACATGATTTGACCAGTTATAAAAGGATCACTGACTGCTGTGTCAAGAATACACTTACGGGGGAGGAAGCAAGTACATGATCGGGGAGATTATCTAGGGGGTTGTTATAATAACCTAATGCAAGATGATGGTGTCTTACACCATGCTGGCAGGAGTGGAGGCAGTAAGAAGTGGTCAGATTTTGGATGTCTTTTGCAGGTAGAACTATGGAACTTGCATTTTGCATATAGGATATGAAAGAGAACCAAGTTTGATTCCTGAGCTACTGGATCGATGATGTGTCATTTACTAAGATGGGGATGACTGTAGGAGGTTTGGGAGGATTTGGATCAGGAGCTCAGTTTTAGTCATGTTCAGTGTGAAATACTTACTAGGAGTAGACTTTGCATGTAAGAGCTGTTTAGTAGGCAGTCAAATATTAGTCTGGAGTTCATGGAAGAGGTCTGGGCTGTATGTACATGTTTGAAGTTGTTTGTGTATCTATAGATAGATAGATGTAAGGTTACCAAAGGAGTGATTGCAGATGAAGAAGTCCCAAGCCCTTCCACTTCAGAGGTTGATGGAATGAGGAATACTAGCAGTAAAACTTGAGGCTGAGCTCTTTATGGAATGCTTCTGCTTACCTGTCGGACTCAATTTTCTGCTCCTTCTCCAAGCTCCAGCCACAGTGGCTTTCTGTCCATTGAATGTGCTAAACTCATTGCTAACTTAGGACCTTGGCACTTCCTCTTCCTTCTACTTGGGAACCACTTTCCTAGATCCTTATGTGGCTGCTTCCCTTTTGTCATTTGTCCTAAGGTCTCAGCTCAGAAGTGAGCTTCACAGGCCTTCCTTGATGACCTTTAGCTAACACAGCGAGGTGTTTGTACAAGAATACTCACCCACAAAATATGGCACCTGGTCTACTTAGGAGCAGTGATTCTTTTCTTTTTTTAGATTCTACTGAATCTTTGTACGAGTTTTAATATCTGATTATTAATAAAATGTTAAAAAAATTTTTATAGTATACACGTTATAACTCTATAGCTTGATGAATTTTCACAAACTGAACTTGCCCAGAAGAATTGACAATATTCTCGAAGCCCCTCTTGTTGCCCCTTTTCAGTCACTAACTCCTTTCCACGTAGTTACTGGATAATCACTATTTTGACTTAACTCATCAGATTCGTTTCAGCTGTTTTCTTTTATATCTGGCTTCTTTTGCTGAAGAATATATTTGAGTATGTAGTTTTAGTTCATTAATTCACATTAATTTCTGGTTTACATAGCTTGAGGTTACATTAGATGGACCTAAAGAGTTGTGACTATTGTCTTTAAACCCCTAGATTCATTTTGTCTGAAGTCAGTTGAACTCACAAGTCTATGAGTCCTCCAGTTTTGTTCTTCTTCAGTGTTGATTTGGCTATTCTAGGTCTTTTACTTTCCATATTATAGTTCCTTTGCTTTCTCATGTAAATTTTAGAATCAGCTTGTCTATTTTTACAAAAAAAGCCTGGAATTTTCATTGGATTGTATATAGTCTATAGATCTATTGGGGAGAATTGACATCTTAGCAATTTTGAGTCTTCCTATTCACGAAGTGTTTCATAATTTTCATAACTTGTACATACTTTGTTAGATTTACTTTAAGTACTTTTTTTTGTACTATTTTAATGATACCAATTTTTAACAAATTTTCATTCTGCATTTGTTCATTGTTATTATATAGAAATGAAGTTGAACTTGGTATATTGACTTTGTATTCTATGACCTTGGTAGGTTAAAGTTGCTTGTTAGTTTTCATTAATTTAAAAAAAAGTTTTTTGGGATATTCTATATAGTGATGCAAGTCAATTGTAAATAGATACAGTTTTATATATTCCTGTATAATCTGTGTGCCTTTTAGATCTTTTTCTTACTTGGGTGTGCTATCTAGACCTTTCAGTATGTTGCTGAATAGAAGTGGTGAGAACAGACATCTTTGCCTTGTTCCTTTGTAGGAACAAAATGGTAGTTGCAGTCCTTTACTGTTAAGGAGGATAGTAGCTCTGTATTTTTGTAGATGCCCTTCATCAGGTTGAAGAAGTTCCTATCCTTAACTTGCTGATTCTTTTTTAAAATCATAAATGGACATTGGATTTTGTCTTTTTTTTTTTCCTGTATCTGTTGAGAAAATCATATGGTTTTCTTTTAATTTGGCCATGTAGTGAATTGTTGATTGTTGTAGTGAATTGTTGATTGTTGTAGTGAATTATTGATTATTGTAGTATATTGGTTGTTTTCCACAAGTATTTTTAAAAAATTAAGCATCATTTAACAAGTCTTAATTTTTTTAACTACTGCTTATTAAATCCCATATCTGCCTGCCTATCTATTGATCTAGTATATCTTTTCTCCCTGGCTCTTATTACTGCCAGCATGCTGTATGTTCTATTTATTTATTTGTATATTCTGCCCATCCTCAGTGGAATTTAAGCTCCATGTGTTGTTCTCTGTTGTATCGCCCGCCAGTCCCTAGAATGTTGTCTGGAATTAAAGTAGGATTCTGTAAATATTTGTTCAGTAAGTGAATATCTGATCTCAAGGAGTTCATAGTCTAGGAGGGGAGAAAGAGGTACAGAAATGTGATACAACTTAGGAGAACTAAAAACACAATTCTTTGGGAGCTCAAGCTGGCGGAGACTAAGTTCATGTAACAGATTTCTTTTCCTTTTTTCTGTCAGATTTGAAAGAAGATACATCTAGGGAAAATTTATTTAATGATGCAGAAAATAAGAAGAATTCAATAAAAATGTGGTTTAGTCCTCGAAGTAAGAAGGTCAGATATGTCGTGAGTAAAGTTTCAGTGCAAACCCAGCCTCAAGTGATAAATGATGAGAATGCTCAGCAGGTTTCCATGTACGAATTTGTTTCTACAAGTCCTCCAGCAGGTGTTTCTGAGAAGGCTAAAAAGGCTTCTGCAAGATCTGGAAAAAAACAGAAAAAGAAAACTTTAGCTGAAATCAACCAAGAATGGAACTTGGAGGCAGAAAAAGAAGATAGTGAACTTGACTCCAAAGAGGAATTAAAGGAAAAGCTGGTGTCCTTCTGCAGCCAGCCGTCTGTTATCGCTAGTCCTCAGACAACTGGTGAGATAGACTTACTAGCCAGTGGCTCTGCCGCGGAATCACAGGGTTGTAGCAGCCTAACTGAAGTCTCTTTACCATTAGCTGAGCACATAGAGTCCCCAGAAACGGAGAGCAGGAATGAAGAAGTGACTCCCGAGAAGAAGCTCTGTGCGAATCCTCGTCCATCTAAGCAGTGCTTGCTGTCAGGTCCCGGTGGGCGACGTGGGTGTCGCAGCAGACGGTCCAGTCCCATCCCTAAGAGATGCAGGAGCAGCATTCCTGGCACCAGCAGACAGTACATAGTGCTTTCAGAAAACAAACCATCGCCTGGCTGCCCCTCACCACCCTCAAACAAACTCAAAGTTGGTGACACATTAAGGAGGAGAAAGAGTAATGTATCAGACAAGTCCATGAGCCTCTTACCAGGTACGCCACCTTCTGCACTGAACAATCCGAGTTACAGACGGATGATGTCTAGCCCCTCAGCAGCGAAGCTGTCACCCATTAGCCTTATGGCTGTGAAAAGAAATCATAGAGGAGAGACTCTGCTCCATATTGCTTCCATTAAGGTAGGATGCTTACCCTGAAATACAATTTTGGAATGAGACCAGCCATAAAACAATTTCTGCAGGGCTTATGAACAGTGACCTAAGATGACTAGGATAGTTAGCCTACCACATGTGATACTTCCTTTGAACCAGAGAAAAAAATTCACAGGGACCGCCTCCCCACCTCAGAGCAGTGGCCTGAGGAGCATGAACTCACAGGAGAGAACTAGTATTTCAATATTTCAGCTTCTACTTTGCCAGGGGCTTTCATTTGTCTATTCCATAATGATTTTGTTCAGTTTTCACCACATTCTCCTGCTTTATGAATACAGACAACTGCCAAGTTACTGCTGGCAGCACATCTTTACCTAGCCAGAGAGCTAGGGACTGTGTGGGAGGTGACAGACTTTTGTATGTCGGATGCTTGTCGTGGGCACTGCCAGGATTTGCAAGGTTGAAAGTTGTGGTCCGTATCCTTTTCCAATGACCTGGAAATTTGACTCTCAGAACTGGCTCCCATGGTTGACCATGAAGGAGTTTGTCTGTATCCCACAGCCAGCCATTTCTTTACTAGCCTGTCCATTCAAGTTACCTCTCTTTATTTACTGCCTCAACACTAGAGGTGTTGCAGTGTGAGTTTTTGGGAACCTAGCCCATTTGTCAGGCATGAGATAAACTTGCAAGGGTTCAATCTTTGCAGCTGACTCAAGAACTGCACATACGGGGAGCACTTAGCACCATAGCTTCATAGACTTTGTGATTTCATGCAAGTGTTATCAAAATAAAATATGGGAGAGCTTAGGACTGAATTAGGATAGCTTTTATGATCTTCTAGTAAATTCACCAGGAAATCCTTGAGTCTTTTGCATGGATAGAAAACCTTGGGGGATCTGGAAGCCGTTGGAGACCCCCAAACATAGGGCTGGTCGGCAACACAAAACATCTGGGAAGAACATGGAGTAGACATTGAGTCCAGGCATTTCTATATTTTTGTATGGAGAAAGGGAAAAGCATAAAAAGGAGTTTCCCCAACTGTTAGGGTTTTCTTTATTTTATTTAAAAAGAATTTTTTTAAAGATTTTATTTATTTATTTGAGAGAGACAGAGATAGAGAGAGCAGGAGCGAGGAGAAGAGGGAGAAGCAGGCTCCCCACTGAGCAGGGAGCCTGATGCGGGACTCGATCCCAGGACCCTGAGATAGTGACCTGAGCTGAAGGCAGACGCTTAACGGACTGAGCCACCCAGGCGCCCCTAGGGTTTTATTCATTCATTCATTCATTCATTCATTCATTTATTTATTTATATTTATTTATCCATCCTTTATCTTCTAATAAATGATGAGTATAGAATACTCTCTATCTGATAACAGGGAAGAGGAAAACTGCTAGTTTCTATATACATATCCTTTGAACAACTTGAATTTTCAAAGTTTGTCCCGGGTATACTTTATTTTTTGCAAAGCATTAATTTAAAAAATCAGACTATATTTTTTGTCTTACTTGTTATATATCTAGTATATATGCTCATAAGCTAGTATAATCCTAACTTTACAATGTTATAAATGCTTCATTAGACATAAGTAGCTAGCATAATAATAATTTTTTCATTTTTCTGACTAGCGCATAAGAATGTAGACTGCTTTAGTTTCTACATTTTGCTTTCTGGTAGTTACTTTCAGACCACCAGGCAAGCCTCCCTTTACATTGGTAGAGAATTTTCTTTAACCATAATAATAATTTATCTTTACTAATGAAGATCCCTAAGAACTAGGCCATAGTTCGACAAACTCTTTCTTAAAGGGGCAGAGTAAATATTTTCAGCTTCACGGGTCATGTAGTCTCTACAACTATTCCTGTCTGCCCGTGGTTCAAAACCAGTCATAGACAATATGAAAACCAATAAAACTTGACATATAAAATCATGTGTCTGGCCTATAGGCCATAGTTTGCCTACCCTTGGCCTCGGCAATGGAAAAAAGACACAGAATCTTAAGACCAGGAAGAAAAAATGATTCTATCTTGCGAATTTTCTCCATTGAAGTTTGCTTCATATAAGTTTTGTCAGATTGTTAGTTTACCTAGGAAGAGTCTTGCCAGTATAAAAATTACCCATTTGATTCTCTTGAACTTACCAAATACTGTTATTGTCACTAGTTGGCAGATTCTGATATAGTACATTTAAGAAAAGCTAATTGATTTCTGTTGTTTTTTAAGTCACTATTTAACAAAGATGCACTGTTTTAAAAATTTGTTAATGAGTTGAGGGTAAATGCCCCATCCAGGTTGATTTTAATGAACAAATACTTGGGGGGCACAAGAAACCCAGTGGATTTATCAGGATATTTATCTTTTTATAAATAGTATTCATTTCATTTTCCGCGTAATTTTCTCACTTGCAGCCAAGAATGCGTGGTCTGTGTGTACTAGAAAACCACGTATTGTGAGTCTGCTATCTGAATTTATGTTTTGTGCCCACCTACTTTAGAAAAAGATGTGAGGTGGCTCTGAAGTTCACATACTAAAAATGGAACAAGGAGCAGGGAGAGAGGAGAGCTAACTGTGGCTGAATGGAGTGTAGATCTGATGACCTTTCAGGCAGCCAAGGCAGATAAGGAGTAGTACCAGGTTTTTTGCTGTGAAAGGTAGATTTTTGTTGTTGTGCTTGTTGTTTTTCCCCAAAGTGTCTTGGTTGACTTGCCAATTCCATCGTTCCAGTCAGCTTTTAGGAGTGCACGGTTGCACCATATATAGTTGGTGTGTGCACTGAGGGTAGAGAGCCACCCCCCGCCCCGCCCCAGCAGTTCTATTAGGCTAGTTAGCATCTCTTACTGCAGTTACAGCTTTACAGAATCATCTCCGATCTTTGTAACGTGATTAATAAAATTCTCTTAATATCTTGCCACACACCTACCCCTTGGCATCTTTCTTGGCCATAATCTTTCCATAGCTACTACTCTAGTGGAACTTACTTTTCTTGCCCTGACCGCATGTGTCTGTTTCCTGTTGCTGTCATAGCAAGTTACCACAAATTTAGTGACTTAAGGCAAATTAATTTTTTTTTTTTTTTTACACTTCTGTAGGTTAGAAGGCCAGTATGGGTCTCACTGGACTAAAATCAGTTTGTTAGCTGTGCTATATTCTAGAGGCTCTAAGAGAGACCCATTTCCTTGCTTATTTGGGATGTTGCACAGAACTGGATAGTTCCTTGTGGTGGGAGGACTGAGATCCTGTTTTCTTGCTGATTTTCTGCTGAGGGCCATTCTCGTGTTCATTTGTTGTCCTTTCTTTTTTTTTAAATTATGTTAATCACCATACATTATATCATTAGTTCTTGATGTAGTGTTCCCTGACTCATTGTCCGCGTAGAACACCCAGTGCTCCATTCAGTACCTGCCCTCCTCAATACCCATCACCAGGCTAACCCATCCCCCCACCCCCCTCCCCTCTAGAACCCTCAGTTTGTGTCTCAGAGTTCATAGTCTCTCATGGTTCATCTCCCCCTCTGATTCCCCGCCCTTCATTTTTCCCTTCCTGCTATCTTCATTTTTTTTTAACATATATAATGTATTCGTTGTTTCAGAGGTACAGGTCTGTGATTCAACAGTCTTACACAATTCACAGTGCTCACCATAGCACATACCCTCCCCAGTGTCTATCACCCAGCCACCTCATCCCTCCCACCCCCCACCACTCCAGCAACCCTCAGTTGGTTTCCTGAGATTAAGAATTCCTCCTATCAGTGAGGTCATATGATACATGTCTTTCTCTGATTGACTTATTTCGCTCAGCAAAATACCCTCCAGTTCCATCCACGTTGTTCCAAATGGCAAGATTTCATTCCTTTTGATGGCTGCATAATATTCCATTGTGTGTGTGTGTGTGTGTGTGTGTGTGTGTGTGTGTGTGTGTGTGTGAGAGAGAGAGAGAGAGAGAGAGAGAGAGATACACACACACACACACCGCACATCTTCTTTATCCATTCATCTGTCAATGGACATCTTGGCTCTTTCCACAGTTTGGCTATTGTGGACATTGCTGCTATAAACATCAGGGTGCACGTACCCCTTCAGATCCTTACGTTTGTATCTTTGGGGTAAATACCCAGTAGTGCGATTCCTGGATCGTAGGGTAGCTCTGTTTTCAACTTTTTGAGGAACCTCCATACTGTTTTCCAGAGAGGCTGCACCAGCTTGCATACCCATCAACAGTGTGGGAGGGTTTCCCTTTCGCCGCATCCCCACCAACATCTGTTGTTTCCTGACTTGTTCATTTTAGCCGTTCCGAATGGTGTGAGGTGGTATCTCACTGAGGTTTTGATTTGGATTTCCCTGATGCCGAGCGATGTTGAGCACTCTTTCATGTGTCTGTTGGCCATTTGCATGTCTTTGGAAAAATGTCTGTTCATGTCTTCTGCCCATTTCTTGATTGGACCCTTTGTTCTTTGGATGTTGAGTTTAATAAGTTCTTTATAGATTTTGGATACTAGCCCTTTATCTGATACGACATTTGCAAATATCATCTCCCAATTTGTTGGTTGTCTTTTGGTTTTGTTGACTGTTTCTTTTGCTGTGCAAAAGCTTTTTATCTTGATGAAGTCCCACTAGTTCACTTTTGCCATGTTTCTAGGAAGAAGTCGCTGTGGCTGAGGTCGAAGAGGTTGCTGCCTGTGTTCTCGTTTAGGATTTTGATGAACTCCTGGCTCACATTTAGGTCTTTTAACCATTTTGAGTCTATTTTTGTGTGTGGTGTAAGGAAATGGTCCAGTCTCATTAATCTGCATGTGGCTGTCCACTTTTCCCAACACCATTTGTTGAAGAGACTGTCTTTTTTCCATTGGACATTCTTTCCTGCTTTGTCGAAGATTAGTTGATCATAGAGTTGAGGGTCCATTTCTGGGCTCTCAATTCTGTTCCACTGATGTATGTGTCTGTATTGGGCCAGCACCATACTGTCTTGATGATGACAGCCTTGTAATAGAGCTTGAAGTCTGGAATTGTGATGCCGCCGGCTTTGCTTTTCTTTTTCAACATTCCTCTGGCTATTCGGGGTCTTTTCTGGTTCCATACAAATTTTAGGATTATTTGTTCCATTTCTTTGAAAAAAGTGGATGGTATTTTCATGGGGATTGCATTGAATGTGTAGATTGCTCTAGGTAGCATGGACATCTTCACAATATTTGTTCTTCCAATCCAGGAGCATGGAACGTTTTTCCATTTCTTTGTGTCTTCCTCAATTTCTTTCATGAGTATTCTGTAGTTTTCTGAGTACAGATTCTTTGCCTCTTGGTTATATTTATCCTAGGTATCTTGTGGTTTTGGGTGCAACTGTAAATGGGATCGACTCCTTAATTTCTCTTTCTTCTGTCTTGTTGTTGGTGTATAGAAATGTAACTGATTTAGTGCATTGATTTTATATCTTGCCATTTCACTGAATTCTTGTATGAGTTCTAGCAGTTTTGGGGTGGAGTCTTTTGGGTTTTCCACATAAAGTATCATATCATATCTGCAAAGAGTGAGAGTTTGACTACTACTTTGCCGATTTGGATGCCTTTGATTTCTTTTTGTTGTCTGATTGCTGTGGCTAGGACTTCTAATACTATGTTGAATGGCAGTGGTGATAGTGGATGTCCCTGCCATGTTCCTGACCTTAGAGGGAAAGCTCTCAGTTTTTCCCCATTGAGAATGATAATCGCTGTGGGTTTTTCATAGATGGCTTTTATGATATTGAGGTATGTACCCTCTATCCCTATACTCTGAAGAGTTTTGATCAAGAAAGGATGCTGTACTTTGTCAAATGCTTTTTCTGCATCTATTGAGAGGATCCTGTGATTCTTGTTCTTTCTTTTATTAGTGCATTGTATCACGTTGATTGATTTGCAGATGTTGAACCAACCTTGCAGCCCAGGGATAAATCCCACTTGGGTGTGGTGAATAATCCTTTTAATGTACTGTTGGATCCTATTGGCTAGTATTTTGGTGAGAATTTTTGCATCCATGTTCATCAGGGATATTGGTCTGTAAATCTCCTTTTTGATGGGGTCTTTGTCTGGTTTTGGGATCAAGGTAATGCTGGCCTCGTAAAACGAGTTTGGAAGTTTTCCTTCCATTCCTATTTTTTGGAACAGTTTCAGAAGAATAGGTATTAATTCTCCTTTAAATGTTTGGTAGAATTCCCCTGGGAAGCCATCTGGCCCTGGGCTCTTGTTTGTTGGGAGATTTTTGATGACTGCTTCAATTTCCTTAGTGGTTATAGGTCTGCTCAGGTTTTCTATTTCTTCCTGGCTCAGTTTTGGTAGTTGATACATCTCTAGGAATGCATCCATTTCCTCCAGGTTATCTAATTTGCTGGCATATAGTTGCTCATAATATGTTCTTATAATTGTTGTATTTCTTTGGTGTTGGTTGTGATCTCTCCTCTTTCATTCATGATTTTATTTATTTGGGTCCTTTCTCTTTTCTTTTGGATAAGTCTGGCCAGGGGTTTATCAATCTTGTTAATTCTTTCAAAGAACCAGCTCCTGGTTTCGTTGATCTGTTCTACTGTTCTTTTGGTTTCTGTTTCATTGATTTTTGCTCTGATCTTTATGATTTCTCTTCTCCTGCTGGGTTAAGGCTTTATTATGCTGTTCTCTTTAGGTGTAGGGTTAGTTTGTGTATTTGAGACCTTTCTTATTTCTTGAGAAAGGCTTGTATTGCTGTATAATTTCCTCTTAGGACCGTCTTTGCTGCATCCCAAAGATTTTAAACAGTTGTGTTTCCATTTGTTTCCAGGAATTTTTTAAAATTCTTTAATTTCCTGGTCGACCCATTCATTCTTTGGTAGGATGCTCTTTAGCCTCCACGTATTTGAGTTCTTTCCGACTTTCCTCTTGTGATTGAGTTCTAGTTTCAAAGCACTGTGGTCTGAAAATATGCAGGGAATGATCCCGATCTTTTGGTACCAGTTGAGACCTGATTTGTGACCTAGGATGTGATCTATTCTGGAGAGTGTTCCATGGGCACTAGAGAAGAATGTGTATTCTGTTGCTTTGGGATGGAATGTTCTGAATATATCTGTGAAGTCCATTTGGTCCAGTGTGTCATTTAAAGTCTTTATTTCTTTGTTGATCTTTTGCTTAGATGATCTGTCCATTTCAGTGAGGGGGTTGTTAAAGTCCCCCACTATTATTATTGTATTGTTGTCGATGTGTTTCTTTGCTTTTGGTATTAATTGCCTTATATAATTGGCTGCTCCCATGTTAGGGGCATAGATATTTACAATTGTTAGATCTTCTTGTTGGATAGACCCTTTAAGGGTGATATAGTGTCGTTCCTCATCTCTTATTATAGTCTTTGGTTTAAAATCTAATTTGTCTGTTAAATGGATTGCCACCCCAGCTTTCTTTTGGTGTCCTTTAGCATGGTAAATGGTTTTCCACCAGCTCACTTTCAATGTGGGGGTGTCTTTGGGTCTAAAATGAGTCTCTTGCAGACAGCATATCGATGGGCCATGTTTTTTTAATCCAATCTGATAGCCTGTGTCTTTTGATTGGGGCATTTATTCCATTTACATTCAGGGTAACTATTGAAAGATGAATTTAGTGCCGTTGTATTGCCTGTAATGTGACTGTTACTGTATATTGTGTGTGTTTCTTTCTAGTCTTTGTTACTTTTAGGCTCTGTCTTTGCTTAGAGGACCCCTTTCAATATTTCTTGTTCGGCTGGTTTTGTGTTTGCAAATTCCTTTAGTTTTTGTTTGTCCTGGAAGCTTTTTATTTCTCCTTCTATTTTCAATGACAGCCTAGCTGGATATAGTATTCCTGGCTGCATATTTTTCTCATTTAGTGCTCTGAAGATATCATGCTCTCCTTTCTGGCCTGCCAGGTCTCTCTGGATAGGTCTGTTGCCAATAGAATGTTTCTACCATTGTAGGTTACAGATCTCTTCTCCTGAGCTGCTTTCAGGATTTTCTCTTTGTCTCTGAGACTCTAAGTTTTACTATTAGATGTCGGGATGTTGACCTGTTTTTATTGATTTTGAGGGGAGTTTTCTGTGCCTCCTGGTTATTGATGCCTGTTTCCTTCCCCAAATTAGGGAAGTTCTCTGCTATAATTTGCTCCAGTATACCTTCTTCCCCTCTCTCTCTTTCTTCTTCTTCTGGGATCCCAATTATTCTAATATTGTTTGGTCTTACGGTATCACTTACCTCTCAGATTCTGCCCTCACGATCCAGTAGTTGTTTATCTCTGGTTTTGTCAGCTTCTTTATTTTCCATCATTTGGTCTTCTATTTCACTAATTCTCTCTTCTGCCTCATTTATCCTAGCAGTTAGAGCCTCCATTTTTGATTGCACCTCATTAATAGCCTTTTTGATTTCGACTTGGTTAGATTTTAGTTCTTTTATTTCTCCGGAAGGGGTTTCTCTAGTATCTTCCATGCTTTTTTCAAGCTCAGCTAGTATCTTTAAAATTGTCATTCTGAACTCTAGTTCCGACATCTTACTAATGTCTGTATTGATTAGGTCCCTGGCAGTCGGCACTGCCTCTTGTTCTTTTTTTTAGAGGTGATTTTTTCCATCTTGTCATTTTGTTCAGAGAATAGAGGAATGAGAGAACAAAATTCTAACAAGGTAACAACGACCCCAGAAATATATACACTAAAGAAATCAGAAGAGACCTTAAACCGGGGGAAAAGAAAGGGAAAGAAAGAAAAAGGAAAAAAAAAAAGAAAAAGGAAAAGGTAAAAAAACCCCAACCCAACAAACAAGCGGAAAAACAGAATATGATCAAATTCCATCAGGCTGGTGCATAGATTAGTGCCACACACTAGATTTTGGGTGTATTTTGGTCTGTTAGAAGAAAGTGCCTCTGAAAATTTTAAAGAAAGAAATACTATGTATGTACAAAAATAAGGGTAAACACGATGAAGGGTTGGAATATGAGTGTAAAGATGAAAATTATTTTTTTTTCCAAGATTTTATTTATTTATTTGTTAGAGAGAGAGAGCGTGGGCAAGAGAGAGTGAGCAAGAGAGAGTGAGCAAGGATACAAGCAAGGGGAGCTGCTGGCAGAGGGAGAAGCAGGCTCCCTGCTGAGCAAGGAGCCTGATGTGGGACTCGATCCCAGGGCACTGGGATCATGACCTGAGCCGAAGGCAGACGCTTAACCGACTGAGCCACCCAGGCGTCCCTAAAGATGAAAATTATAAAAGATTTTTAAAAATTTTTTATTGTTATGTTAATCACCATATATTACATCATTAGTTTTTGGTGCAGTGTTCCATGATTCATTGTTTGTTCATAACACCCAGTGCTCCATGCAGAACGTGCCCTAAAAATATGGAACGCTTCACGAATTTGCGTGTCATCCTTGCGCAGGGGCCATGCTAATCTTCTCTGTATCGTTCCAATTTTAGTATATGTGCTGCCGAAGCGAGCACGAAAATTATAAAAGATTTTATAAAAGGAATTGGTCAGATAAGAGGTTGGTTGAAAAAAGAAAGAAGAGGATTTAAAAAAAAAAAGGATTAAAAAAAAAAGGAGAGAATGTGATCAGGCAGGAGACTAGCACAAAGCCATACACTAGAGATTTAGGATATATTTTGGTCTTTTAGAAGAAACTGTATCCCAAAATTTTAAAGAGAGAATAACATATATATCTATGTATATATATATACACATACACACACACCAAAAATAAGGTTAACTACTATGAAAGGATAGAATATGACTCTTCCAGAAAGTGGTCACTTTTCTGTTTAGAGAGTTGCTGCTATTCTTTTTTTTCGATCTCCTGTTGAGCTCGTAGGTGTTCAGAATGGTTTGATCCCTATCCAGCTGAATTCCTGGGACCAGACAAAATTTAGGTCTCCTACTCCCCCGCCATCTTGCTCCTCCTTCCTTTCTTTCCCTTTCCCTCTTCCTGATTTTACTTTTAAGCAATCTCTACACCCTATGTGGGGCCTGAACTCACAGCCCTGAGATCAGGAGTCTTCATGCTCCACTGACTGAGCCAGCCAGGCTCACCCCGCCCCCCCATTTTCATGTTCCTTAGTTTGTGTCTTCAAAGCTTGCCACAGCAGATGCTTCTAAACACTCCCATGATTAGACTGCGACTACCTAGATAGTGCAGCATTAATCCCCATTGAAGCTCAGTACCCTAAAATATAGTGGAAATTGTAGCACATTACAGAGTCCCTTTTGTCCTGTAAGGTGTAACATAAAGTTCTGGGGATTAGGTCACAGACATTTGTGTGGGGGTGGGGGTGTGATTATACTAACAACCACCACTGAAGTAGCTTCCTAATTTCTTGCTCTGCTTTCCTGTACTCTAACTGCATTCAGTTCTCTCTATGGCAGCCAGAATAATCTGACCTAAGTCAAAATTTGTCATTCTGTGCTCTCCTACCAGTAACTTCCTGGCCCCCTGAAAATAGACTCCACCGTCCTTCCCAGGGTCTACACAGCCCAGTGTGCTCATCCTCCTTCAGGCTTCTGCTCAAATGCCACCTCCTCAGAGAGACTGCCTAGCAGCCCTGCTTGTTTTGTTTTTCATGCTGTTATTATTATAGATCTCTTAGTTTTTTGCCTCTCTCTTTAGAATGAAAGCAAGAATGCTGTTTGTTCACTGTTACATCTTCAGGATCTAGAACATTGCCTGGAACATAGCAGATGAATTTGTTGAATAAATGAGCAAATTTTCTACTCCATCATGATCTGAACCCCATTCCATTCTCCTGTCACACTGAACTGTATTTAGCTTTATGAATTATTTGGGTATGTTCATTAATGCGACCAATACTTTTCACGTGTTCTTTTCTCCGACTCTTAAATTCTTTCCTTTACATGCTTCCTTTTTCCTTCCTGGCTCTTTGTACCTAACCTTCAAAATCCAGGTTACATCCTACCTTCTTAGTAAGTCTCAGAATTCCCAGAGTTAGCTTCTTCTCTATGGTGACATTATTTTGTTTGCATTTATATTCATTTAGCTTTCTGTTTATGACATGACTTAGATATTGTGGTTATCCAGAGTATATTCTTCATTTAAAAGTTAACTTCATAACTGCATGTTTCAAAAATAAGAATAAAAGTATTTATAGTAGAAAACCTCACTTCCATTTTGGCCCTTAGCTACCCTAATACTGACAGGCCCTTTTTGCTAACTACCTTTCTTACTTGTGTGTCCTTTGTGAATTTCTTTATGTAAATATAAGCAAATGCTTTCATATTAGGACACAGCTTTCTGTATATTTTTGTCGTAGCATTGCTTTCTATGAATTTTCGTTGTTTAACTAGTCCCTTATAGATGGATGACTGTTCGCTTCTATTCTTTTGCTTTTATAAACAGTGCTGTGGTAAGCAATCTTTGTTTCGAATGTGAGGGGGTGTATCTTTAGGCTAAATTCCTGGACGTGGACTTCTGAGTTAAGTTTAGGCATCTGTTACCTTATTTATCTTGATAAGCTCCGTACTTGGCAGTGGAAGGGTCTTAGTAAATATCCAGACTGCCTAAATTCAGGCTACTTGAATGCAGACAGCTACTCTATTGCTTGCCGATTCTGTTTGTAATGATCAGTTCTCAAATCCTTTTTTCCCCTCAGAATCATGGATTTACAGATGAGCCATCTAGTTTTTGGACATCCAGCACTATTTTAATGCAAACCCCACACAGGATTATTCTTGAATTCCTTATTTATACTTTGATTTTATTACACTGTGGAATTTCAAGCAGACTATTCATTAATATGATGTCTGGGATGTTGTGCATATTCTCATTTAACCAGAACAGAAGTTGAGATCCAGTCAGTTCTCTTTATTGCCTGTTTTTCTATTTGTATTTGGATGTGAATGTCACCTATGGTTAAAATGCTAGAGAACATTGTTATAAAATGTGAGATTTTATGAGAAAGTGTTGCACCTAAGTAGAAACTAAGATAAGCACTCATTATTTGTTCTTCTGGTATAACTTTTAAAACCTTAGTATTTGATATTTCTTTAGACATAGAGAAAATTTTGTTATTATGTCACCTTTGCTTGAAAATTTGTAGTTTCTGGAATAAACATCCTCAAGTTTCTAGCAGATTCTTAAAATGGTAATGATTACTTATGCTACAGTACTGAATGTATCATGAAATAGAAGAAAGAAAGGCTTGACCTTGGCATGTCATGAAACACTTTTTTTTTTTTTTTAAGATTTTTATTTATTTATTTGACAGAGACACAGTGAGAGGGAACACAAGCAGGGGGAGTGGGAGAGGGAGAAGCAGGCTTCCTGCCAGGCAGAGAGCCCGATGCGGGGCTCAATCCCAGGACCCTGTGATCATGACCTGAGCCGAAGGCAGATGCTTAACGGCTGAGCCACCCAGGTGCCCCCATAATACACTTTTGATGCAGACATAATCATATTTTGAAGGCAACTTACAAGGCATGATACACTTAACAAAGGTGATGGGAATCCCCTGGGTGGAGAGAGAACATCCCTTGTGAGGAGTCTCCTTCAGGGTTTGACTTTGTAATTCATTGTATTTTAAGGTAGTCATGTTGTGTGTAAAGACATGTTACTACATATCCTTCATGCTACCTTCCTGAGAAAGTAGCAGAGAACTTAGAAGCAAACTCGTATCTATGATATTTTCAAGATTTTAATTTCTAGGACATCCCTTGGACTCAGTATCCATTTTTCCCTCTGTCACCCACCACTTTTATAATACTGAACCTCCTTAATATCAGGAACTTACCATCACAGACTAGGTTGTCAGAATCATCTGTGAAACTACTTTATTCAGTAAAGTCTGAGAAGCCAGGGAAGTGTTTAATGTATTTTAGAGCTTCATTCTGATGACTAAAAAAATTTTCTAACAATATCTAGTTGCCAAAAGAAGACGTTTTAGGTAGCTGATTAGTTCATTTATGTGGAAAAGCTTAACCATTTGGGTAAGTCGTCATTATTGTAATGTCCTGTACCATTTTTATCAAGATATTTACTCTTAATTGTATTTTACAAGAGCTAATCTTTATAATAAGGAAAAATAAGTGTGTGTGTGTGTGTGTGTGTGTGTGTTTGGAAAGTCAGATTATACTGCTGTAACATGTATGGATGTGTGAAGAATCTTTTTGAACGAAAGGTTAGCAATAAGAAAATTGATTGTGGTACACATCTTCCTTTATTTTCAGCCTCTTAGGTATTACTTGAAAATATCAAATCCATTTAAAATTTCTTACAAGCCTTGGTGAAAACTTTCCTTAGATGATTTTGTTTTTCTTACCGTGGTTTAAGAAAATCTCAGTTATCCTTTTAAGTTGTGGGGAGTCTAATAAAAGTGAGTACTTATTATTCAGAAAATATTCTGTTAGCAAAGACGGTAATTTAAAGAAATCAGAAGCAGAAGTTAATTTATTTCCCAGGAACGCCATACTGCTTCAAGCTTACTCAGTTTCTGTGGACTTTAATTTTCATAATGTTATTTATGTGCATGACCTTAAATTTACATAAAGTAGAACAATGAAATTATGACAAACTTTTTAATACTGTGGAGGAGAAAGCAGATTGGGTATAAATAACAAGTAGTTTGCAAATTGGCTATGTGTTTTGGGGGAAGTCTAGGGATGGTTTGTTAACAGAAGACACCTTGATAGTCTGATGAAGTGACATGAAAGAAAAATACCACTGTCTAGCAACCTTATAAGAGAGTCTGCTTTTAGTCTTTAGATTGTCACTGTTTATATGTGACTGTTCCCCTGTGATTCTTTGTCCCACCGTTGTGTTTATATTATTTTAAGGGCTTCTTTAGGTTAATATGTTTTTGTGACTACTATGTAGAATTAGAATGAGGACATCTTTCAGAAGACTGTGTGTGTGTGTGTGTGTGTGTGTGTGTGTGTGTGTGTGTGTACTTTCATGTTGAAGGTTGGAAATGTATGAATGTGTGTGGTTCTGGCAGTTGATCTGCCCCAATATTCATGGGATTGTTGAAGAAAATTCAAATTTGTATCTTGACAGATGCTCCTAGTTTTATTTGGAATTGACTGAAAGATAGAGCAAATGTTGCTAAGTAAATGTTAACTTGTACTAGTATAGAATTTGCACCCCTAAGAAACTATGGGAAAATGTTTTTTTAACTGAAACTGGGGCAATTGATTTGAAACATATATAATGCTTATTTTTTAGATCCATTAAGTATATAGGGTCATTTTGTTAATTTAGGAACATAAAGATGTATGTTGCAAATGGATTTTTTTTTTTTTTTAAGAAAACTAAGTTAAGCTATCATCTTAAGATTTGCTGTGTTTGAGAGGTAGCCCCAAACAAGCAAATAAAAGTTACTGTCTTTAGGAGACTTAGTGACTTATAGATAATCAAACCAAGAGGGGAAAAACTCATTTCAGAAGAATATTGGAGCTGGGAGTGGGAGAGGAGAGATTTCCTTCTCCCTTAAGAAGCTCTTTACAAAACCAGTTGAACACAGCTTTGTCATAGGTAACTTTTGCCCTATGTAACTTTTATTTATTCAGCCTTTTTTGGGGTAAGCTGTGCAGTATTTGGAGGAAATAAGCCTGGCTTTTGCCTAGAAAAATACCTTAGAGCAAATAAGGTGAATATAAACTAAATTGTTGTATTAAGGATAAAGGGAGTAACTGTCAATAAGAAAACAGTTTTTGGCAGTTTTAACTGAGTAATCTTGTTAGCCTTAATTTTGCTTTAAACAGTACTTGGAAATCATTTTAATGCATCCTCAAAAAGGATGTTTTTCATAAATGAAGTGATGACTTTAAATACTTCATTATCATTAGTTGATTTTTGGTTAGTGCCCTTTATTTGGTATTTTGAAATGACTTTTGATAAGGGTTGCTAATCGCAGGTATTTTATACTTGATATTCAAGGATGGGCTATATGACTTCATGACTTGATACCTCAGAACACTTCATCCATACATTACTTTTTATTTTTCATGAGCAGTAGGCATTAGAGAAAAGATTTAAGTTTGATTCTATCTTTAAGAAGACAGAATCTTAATACCAAACCCAAATCTCAATATCTTCTTTTCTTTTCTTGATGATTTTAATTTCTTTTTATTTTTTCATTTTTCTACTAGGGCGATGTACCTTCTGTTGAGTACCTCTTACAAAACGGAAGCGACCCAAATGTTAAAGATCATGCTGGATGGACACCATTGGTAGTTTTCTATTCTCATTTTGTTTATGTTTTATGGTTATTATACTTTATAGTTATATAGTTGTCTGTATATTACCCTCTGCAGTATTCACTCTCTTTTTAATCTGAAGAATTTATATTTTCACCAAGTAAGGGAAAATGATGATTTTTTTCATCTAGCTTTTCAATTGTGACAGGCAAGAAATTGCCTACCTTTTCACCGACTACCTTTAGATTTAGGAATCTTGTTATACTGTATTGTTGAATGTAGCTGACATGGAGGTAGCTACTACAACCTACATCAGGGCTCTTTGGCCACATTGCATGTCATTAGAACTAGATTTCTTGGAACAGAGAGAGGTCAGAGAAACAGGGTATAGGATTATATCACAAGGCAGTGATTCTTACTGAGAATCTATTGTAGCCTCATTTATACCCTACCTAGTTGCAAATATATAGAGGCAGTAGAAAATCTTGGCTTACATTAAACATTTTTAAAAAAGTCCTTATTACTAAAAATGCAATGTGAAGTATAGTCTGGAAAAGGAATGGCACAAATTCATGGGAACAATGCTACCTGGGCTCATTGTGGGCAGTTTGAAGGCAGCCGTAGAGGTGTCAACAGAGGAGGTGGAAGCCCTTACCCTGTGAGTTGGAAATTGGGAGATTTTCATTAGTCCAGGTATAAACAAGGTTTAAAGTTGTGAATAATAATTTCTCACCAAATTTCTAAGCTGGGAGTGTTTAGTCTCTTTTGGAGTCACTTGTTAAGTTTTGACTCCATGGGCTAGCTAACCTTTTCAAAGAAAGGTCAGGTTTTTTGTTTTTGTTTTTTGTTTTGTATTTTTCAGCCAGTAAGGCAAATTGTAGTAAAGTTTGGTGAGTGATTTATTAGAGGAGCTGATGTCTAATTTGGCTTCCTTTCTCCTAGAAACAGCCCTACGGACATTTCGTGTGGTATTGCTTATTATGAATGAAATAGATGTACTTAAAAAGCACAGTATGCCCAAGATTTATTGGAGGACAATATAGTGGCGTCATTAACAGTTCATTAGACATAAGAAAATGTTTGCACATGAAGCATCTTTGCACATCGCATTGTTACCTGTTACATCATTTATTCTTTTTGAGCACTTTGTGTTATTTGTGTTATCATCAATACCAGCTGTACAGTAATCTGTAGCTTCAGCAAATAGAGAGGATTGTCTTGTAAATACTCTCTCCAGGATATTCACTTGGTGGGGTGGTTATGTGTATGTGTGGGTGCACCACTTAGCATATGGAGAATTTCACTTTTTATGCATGATCTAATTGTTAAATACTTTCTAAGTCTTTTTTTGTTTGTAATTTTTTACTATGGAACAGTTTAGGAACTAGAGTTGGTTTATACACATACAGAGTTGGTCAACTACATTTTCTTCTTAAAAAAAGAGTAGTTGACCAAAGGCTTAGATAAATAACACCGTTTTCCATGAACTGTGTAGATCTTGATCATCATGTATCTTATTAAGATTATTAACAGGGCTTTACTGTGGGTCAATACTTACAGTCTGTATGAATATTTAGATAAGAATCAATTTACTGACAAGTTCACATTTATTTTTCTCAAGTGCAATTTTATTACGATATTATGCATTGTTCTTCCTCATTGCTTTTCTCCCTTCCTTTCTTACTTAATTAGCATGAAGCCTGCAATCATGGGCACCTGAAGGTAGTGGAGTTGTTGCTACAGCACAAGGCGTTGGTGAACACCACTGGCTATCAGAACGACTCGCCGCTTCATGATGCCGCCAAGAATGGGCACCTGGATATAGTCAAACTCTTAATTTCCTACGGAGCCTCGAGGAACGCTGTGTAAGTCGTTAAACTTAAACAGTGTTGTTTAGTTGACTTGTATTCCTGAGTCAAGACTGTGATGGAACACACCCTGTAAGACCCAGGTAGATGGCTCCCTTTCTTGTCTTTCACAGCTGAGGTTAGACATGACCATTATATCTTATATTTAAAATTCAGCATTTGTGCCCTTTTTCTTTGACATTTTTGAGGGCGATTTGCTCCTTTACTTTCGAAACAATTGCCAAATTAATTTCAGAAGCTTTGATTTTTCTGCATAAATTCACTTAGTTATATTCTGTAGATTGAGTCATACTTATTAATAAGAAAAGAAGTGTAGAAATAACTATTTTGTATGCTTTCCAGCACTTCAGAATCTATTTTTTGTGCTTTTTCTGCATATTTAGTTAAAATATGTAAGAATTCAGATGTTGGGCAAGTACTATTGAGTTATTTCTTAGACTTCACATCATTCAAATGAAGCTCCGGGTAAATTGTTTTGCGGTGTTAGGGCACGGAGATGCATTAGTGAATGCTGGCGGCTGCATTTTCAAATTGCTTTGTCAAGAGTGTCACAAGCAATTGCTGTACGTGGGTTTTATGTCTTTAATCTATAGCTTGGTTCATGTCTCCCCATGTATTATTTTACTCCTTTCAGTTAATGAGGGAGTTGAAATGGAAATAGAAGAACTGCCTCTTCATGTCCCCGTTGCTTATACAGGTTTGGAGAGTGCACATGAAAGTCATGCTTACTTTGACTACAGAGGCAAATAAGAATTACAAAATGCAGAGCTTTTAGGTTGTAATTTTTTTATAGCATCATTGAAAAACTAATAATGCAGGAGTGTACCGTACCTTGGTGCTGTTAGTTTTAGTTAAGTGTGTCTAATATCTTTTATTTTCTATCACAAGTGATGAGATAGTTGGGGCAAACTCAAGGGGTACCTGTTTTTCTGTATTTTTATTTTTCTGGCTTGCACGTGCATGCGTGCGTGTGTACACACACACACACGTTATACTACACACACACATACACTATATATACACACACACAGACACGTGGACCAACATATATGACCCTCCTGTGGGTATAGCCAGCCATTTGTTAAAGCAGATGGTTGCTTGGGTCAGGTGAAACTGAATAGTTTCCATCCTTGGGTTCTTAAATCAGCCATGACTACTTCAATGAATGGAGCACTGGTCAAGGCGTTAGGGAATTCAGCTTTTATTTGTGACTCCATTATTGACTTTATAGCCTCAGGCAGGTTAATTTCTGTGCCTTGGTGTCCTCACCTATAAAACATGGATGATGCCTGCTGCTTTTCTCTCTCTTCAGAGCATAGTGAGGATTAATGAGCCAAAACACAGGGCCTGTCTGGTGGTCTGTACACTATGATTCTTCACTGCACTGTGAAGCTTATTAATATACAAGGTGTGGGCGTAAGACAGTGAGCCGAGTCTGCCTTCCCAGGTGCCTCTCAGGTAAATACGTCATTGTAAATAGGCTCACCAAGTGAGGTGGCAGATGTAGATGTAGCTGTAGCCCGGCACCATCCAGCAGACCTTGCTGCCGTGATGGGAGTGCTCTCTATCTGTGCTGGGCGCTCGCTGCTGTGGAGATGTGGCTGTGTCTATTGAGGACCTAAATTTGAAAACGTATTTTAACCAATATAAAGGGCCACATGGGCCAAGTGGCTAATGAACTGGACAGCTGCTTGATATGGTTGGGACAGTGGGGAAAAAAGAATTATTTGGTGAGAGGTTGGGGAGAACACTGGGCAGAGGGTGGTAGGGCGGCGGTGGGGCCAGTACAGTGGTAGATTTAATCCAGGGTGTGAGAGTGTGTGATAGCTGTTTCTAAATATTATTCCTTCCTTTCCAGACCGGTGGTCATCATACTCTGGTATTTGCTGTGGTTTTTTGCTTTCTGTTTTATTTCATAGTGGTGGTTGTTCACCTGACTGGCTTCACCAGTTTTCTAACTGGTCTCCTCCTTTTCCGATTATTTCTCTTTGTTCATTCCCCACACTGCAGCCCAAGAACTTTTAAAAAGTAGAAAAGTCTGGCCAAATCATTTACTTGCTTAAAACCCTTCACTGGCACCTCTTAATGTTTTTAAAATAACCTTCAAGGCGTGGTTCGTAAGGCCCTGGATGGTGTGGCACCACTAACTCCCCCAGCTTCATCTTGCCCCTCTTCCTCCCATCCCCCTTTCCTTTCAGCCTTTTTTATACCAGCCTTTCTAAATCACGCCTGCTCTCCTGGTCCTGTGCCTAACGTAGTCTGTACCCACACTCATTCATAGTGGGAGCGAGTAAGTATTTGAATGCACGAAAAGATGGTATATTTTTTCCTCTCTTTTGGAAAAGGGTCAGATCTGACGACAATAGAAATAGCCTCCCTCTGCTCCCTGATTCACTGTAAGTGTGCAGTGAAAGTCTAAAACCCAAGTTTCCATAAGCTGCACCTTTTCTAGGGTGGTAGCACTGGTTCCTGGTAGATGTTAGGTAAATGATGTGTGCTCCCTGGGCAGAATCCTTAGTCTCTGGTCCATTGGGCATCCATAGTATGTTACCTTTTGTGGGGTCATGGCTTCCCATTCCTACAGCCTTGACATTTTTAAGATCTGTTTTTCTTTCTGCCAGTGTTCTGTATTTTTGAGTTAAGTACTGACAAGTAACAATAGATGGAATTCATTGCTTGACTTTCTCTGTTTAAGAGTAGAGCATGGGGAGGGGAGCCTGGGGGACTGTATGGACTTCTTACTACTTTTTTTTTTTTTTTTTTTTTTTTTGGCCTGATGTTCTTGTTCATTTTAAGCCATTATTATCTCTGACTCTAGAATCTGAGTTGGCAAGCATATTACTTTTATTCTCTCTGCTTATATTCTTATTTCTCTTACATTTTTATTTCTGTTTATGTCTCTTTTACTCTTAATGGAACTTTTCTCTCAATCACCAGGACTAGACACTTTCTATCCCTGGAAGAAGGAAGAAGGGTTGGAACCGGAAAGGGTGAAGGCTGTTCTTCGGTCCTTCCCTCTTGATGGCTTGGTACTTGGACTAATTGAAGTTGTAGGTGGGTAGAGTCTATATCTACTTTTTCTGGGTTTCCAAAGGGCAATCTTCAGCTCTATAACAGACATTTTGTTAGTTGTCTTATTCTTTCGAGCTTCGGGTAGTTTTCTTACTCACATGCCTTCATTTTCTGGGTCTCCAGTGACATCCTGTTAGGTCTTCTCAGACTCTCGCCACTGCTCCTTTACTTCCTCATCCCTCGTTGTTTATCTGCTCCTGCTGTTCTAGAGGAGTGAACAGACAGGTCCGTGCCTTCATAGGTCAGCGCACAAGATTCTCTGAAAATCTAGCCTGGGGGCTCTAAGTGTGACTAGAGGAAGTCATAAAAGGCTTTCTAGAGGAAGCAGCACGAACACAGAATTGGGAAGAGGAACAGGAGGATGGGCTTTCCAGAAGGAGCTGGTGGGTATTAAGGCACACTGTAGCCAAGGTCGTTATCCTTTCAGCTCTAGAAGCTTTGGGTGGTGGGTAAGACTGGTGTGAATGGGAGGACGACGGCCACTGAAGAGGCTGGGGAAGGTGGCTGCGGCAGAAAGACCTTGCGAGCCAGAGGGGTCGGATTTTACGCCGAAACCTTCGCCTGCACGTGGGCTGGGAGCTCAGTGGAGGGGTGTGTCCAGTGACCCAGGGAGGTGAGTCTGAGCTAAAGTAGTGGTGGGGACAGTGGTGGCGGAGGGAGGGAATGCACTCTTTTTATCAGCTTCTTCGTTCGCATGAAGTCTGGTACACTGTGTTAAGAAAGACCTTATCAGGGTTGTGATTGAGACTCAGTAAGGGTGTGGATTATAGGGGATTTAATAAACTTGATTTTTCACTCAGGAACATAGCATGTTTCTCCATTTATTTAAGCCTTCTGTTATACATCTT
Source organism: Callorhinus ursinus (assembly GCF_003265705.2). Classification (NCBI taxonomy): domain Eukaryota; kingdom Metazoa; phylum Chordata; class Mammalia; order Carnivora; family Otariidae; genus Callorhinus; species Callorhinus ursinus. Next base: position 20,842,534 of record NW_027397064.1, read on the forward strand.
AGTAAAGGTTTTCATCTATTTTATATATATATATGTGATTTTATACATATGTATGTTTATGTGTGCACATGGTATTTATTGAGATTTTCTAGGTATTTGATTCTTTTGTTGCTCTGGTGAATGGATGTTCTATTAATAAATAGAATTTGTTATTTCTGACATGTAGGAAAGCTGTTCATTTTAGTACATTTCTCCTACGTCTACCTAACACCTAATTCTAAGGATCGGATTATCATTTATTAACTTCTTAACTGCATTTGTCTGAGTTTCTAGGACAGTATTACAAAACAATGTGATAGTTGGCATAAGTTGTTTTATTCTCATTTTTAAAAAAATATTGACTGTAGGTTTACAGTCAGTATTAAAATCTATTAAAAATACAGATCTGGTTTTAGCTTATACTGAGATGATCTTAGACCTTTTGCCTGTTGATGTCATTAGTACATTTTAAAATATTAAACCATGTTGTATTCCTGTGATAAACTTGATTTAATATAGTGTGGTATTCTTTAAACAAATAATTTACATCAGTTTGTTAGGATTTTATTTAGTATTTTTGCATTTATAATTGAAATGATCTGTTTTTATTTTTAATTTTTTGCCCTCAGATTTTGATATTAAAATAATACTTGTAGTTTCTTTTTAAAATTTCTTTTTAAAATTTTAATTCCATTGTAGCTAACATACAGTGTTGTATTAGTATCAGGTGTACTATAAATAGAGTGATTTAGCAAATCCGTGTACTACTCGGTGCTCGTCGAGGTAAGTGTATTCTTAACCCCTTACCCTATTTCACTCATCCCCCCACCCACCTCGCCTCTGGTCATCATCTGTTTGTTCCCTATAGTTAAGAGTCAGTTTTTTGGTCTGTGTCTCTCTCTTTTTTCCTTTGTTCATTTGCTTTGTTTCTTAAATTTTACATATGAGTGAAATCATATGGTATTTGTTTTTCTCAGGTTGGCTTTTTTCGCATAGCTTGATACTCTAGATTCATCCATGTCCTTTGCAAATGGCAACATTTTATTCTTTTTTTATGACTGAATAATATTATGTGTGTGTGTGTGTGTATCACACCACATCTTACATCTTCATTCATCTATTGATGGACACTTGGGCTGCTTTCATAGTTTAGCTATTGTAGATAATGCTACAATAAACATAAGGGTACATGTCTCCCTTCAGATTAGTGTTTTCGTAGTCTTTGGGTAAATACTCAGTAGTGCAGTTACTAGATTGTAGAGTAGTTCTAGGTTTACTTTTTTGAGGATGCTCCATACTGTTTCCCACAGTGGCTGCACCAGTTTGCATTCCCACCAATAGTACAAGAGGGTTCCTTTTCCTCCACATTATCCTCAACACTTGTTTCTTGTGTTTGTGACTTTAGTCATTCTGACAGGTGTGAGGTGGTATCTCATTGTGGTTTTGATTTGCATTTCTCTGGTGATCAGTGCTGTTGAGCATCTTTTCACGTGTCTGTTGGCCATCTGTATGTCTTCTTTGGAGAAAGTTCTGTTCATGTCTTCTGCCCATTTTTAATTGGATTATTTGGTATTTTTGGTGTTGAGTTGTGTAAATTCTTTATATAGTTTGGATACTAACCCTTTATCGGATATGTTATTTGCAAATTATCTTCTCCCATTCAGTAGGTTGTCTTTTAGTTTTGTTGGTTGTTTCCTTTGCTATGTTAAAAGCTTTTTATTTTGCTGTAGTCCCAATAGTTTTTGCTTTTGTTTCCCTTGCCTCAGAAGACCTATTTAGAAAGGCGTTGCTATGGCCAACGTCAGAGACATTACTGCCTGTGCTCTCTTAGAATATTTTTATGGCTTCAGGTCTCACATTTAGGTCTGTAATCCATTTTGAGCTTATTTTTGTGTGTTGCGTAAAGAAGTAGTTTTTCAGTGGAGTCTTTGGGGTTTTCATATATATAGTGTCATGTTGTCTGCAAATAGTGAAAGTTTCACTTCTTCCCTACCAATTTGGATGCCTTTTATTTCTTTTTGTTGTCTGATTGCTGTGGCTAGGACTTCTAGTACTATGTTGAATACAAGTGTTGTGGTGAGAGTTGGCATCCTTGCCTTGTTCCTGACCTTCAGGGAAAAGCTCTGTTTCTCCCATATTGAAAATGATGTTCACTGTGGGTTTTTCATATAAGGCCTTTATTGTTGAGGTATGCTTCCTCTAACCATACTTTGTTGTGGGTTTTTATCATAAATGGATTTTTTTGGGGTGCAATTTTAAGTGGGATTGTGTTCTTAATTTCTCTTTCTGCTGTTTCATTATTAGTCTGTAGAAATGTAACAGATTTCTGCGCATGGATTTTGTATCCTGTGACCTTAATTCATTTATCAGTAGTTGTCCAATTTGTTGGCATATAATTTTTCATAATATTCTCTTAAAATCCTTTGTATTTCTGTGGTGTCATTTGTTATTTCTCTTCTTTCATTTGTGATTTTGTTTTTTTGAGCCCTGTCTTTTTTGTTTTGTTTTGTTTTTTGATGAGTTTGGCTAGAGGTTTATCAACCTTGTTGATCTTTTCAAAGAACCACCTCCTGTTTTCATTGATCTTTTTCTTTCTTTTTTTTTTTTTTTTAGTTTCTGTATAATTTATTTCTGCTCTACTCTTTATGATTTCTTCCCTTTTGCTGGTTTGAGTTTTATTTGTTCTTTTTCTAGCGCCTTAAGGTGTAAGTTTAGGTTGTTTATTTGAGTTTTTTTTGCTTCTTGAGCTAGTCCTGTATTGCTATAAACTTCCCTCTTAGAACTGCTTTTGCTCCATCTGAAAGATTTTGGACCATTTTGTTTTCATTGTCATTTGTCTCCATGTGCTCTTTGATTTCTTATTTGATTTCTTGGTTGACCCAGTCATTATTTAGTAGCATGTTGTTTAATTTCCTTGTATTTGTGCTTGATTTTTTTCTTGTGGTTTATTTCTACTTTCATTGCCTTACAGTCAGAAAAGATGCATGGTATGACTTTGCTTTTTTGGAATTTGTTGAGACTTGTGACCTCTGTGATCTATTCTGGGAATGTTCCTTGTGCACTTGAAAGGAATGTGTATTCTGCTGTTTTAGGATGGAACGTTCTGAATATATCTATTAAATCTATCTGGTCCAGTGTGTCATTCACGGTTTCCTTGTTGATTTTCTGTTTCAATCATGTGTCCATTTATGTAAGTGGGGTGTTAAAGTCCCCTGGTATTGTATCACTACATTGATTAGTTCCTTTGTTTGTTGTTAACTGTTTTATGTATTTGGGTACTCCCATGTTGGGTGCAGAAATACTTACAATCATTGTATCTTCTTGTTGGATCTCCCCTTAATGATTATATAGTGTTCTTTGTCTCTTGTTACAGTCTTTGTTTTGAAGTTTATTTTGTCTGATGACAAGTATTGCTGCCCTGATTTTCTTTTGACATCCATTTGCATGATAAATGTTTCTGTCTCCCCTCACTTTCAATCTGCATGTGTTTTTAGGTTTGAAGTGAGTCTCTTGTAGGCAGCATATGGATGGGTCTTGTTTGTATTTTTTATCTATTCGGTCACCCATTCTGTCTTTGATTGGAGAGTTTAGTCCATTTACATTCCAATTATTGATAGGTAGGAATTTATTATTGCCATTTTGTTACTTGTTTTTGTAGTTGTTTTGTGGTTGTTTTTGTAGTTCTTCTCTGATCCTTTCTTCTCTTGCTTCTCTCGTGGTTTTCTTTAGTGATACACTTGAATTCCTTTCTTTTTATTTTGCATTTCTATTACTGGTTTTTTCTTTGTGGTTATCATTAGGTTTGTATATAATACCTTCTGTATATAGTAGTATGTATAAAGTCGATGGTCATTTAAGTTTGACTCCATCCCCCCCACACCCCACATTTTAGGTGTATGGTGTCATACTTTATATCCTTTTATTTTCTAATTCTCTTGACTGATTTATTTTTATTGACTTAGTTTTAGTGCTTTTGTGCTTCCTACTTTTCTTACCCTTAACTGCACTGTTTCTCCCACGGGACTGTTCGTTTGTGCCTGGCGGCTGGGGAGGGAAGTGACTCCTTTGTTCCTGGTGGAGTCTCCCTGTGAAACTCCCCTCTCACTCGGAGATGAGTAAGTAACTCTTCTGTATCCCCCAGAGTGGTCTTGTCTTTCCACTCAGAGAGTTCCCTTTAACATTCTTACAGATTTGGTTTAGTGGTTACAAACTCCTCCATTAGCTTTTGTTTGTCTAGGAATCTCTTCTTTTCTCTCCTTCTGTTCTGAATAATAGCCTTGCTGGATAGAGTCTTCTTGACTTCAGAGTTTTTCCTTTTAGCACTTTGAATTTATCATGCCATTCCTGTCTGGCTTGCAAAGTTTCTGCCGAAAAATCCACTGATAGGCATATGGGGTTTCCCCTTGTTGGTAACTATCTTCTTTTCTCTTGCTGCTTTTCAAATTCTGTCACTACTTTTTGCCATTTTATTTTATTTAGAAGATTTTATTTATTTATTGAGAGAGAGAGAGCACTTGCACAGGTGGGGGGGAAGGGCAGAGGAAGAGGAAGAGGTAGAGAGAGAATCTCAAGCAGACTCCATGCTGAGTGCTGAACTCAACTAGGGGCTCAATCTCACAACCTTGAGATGATGACCCAAACTGAAATCAAGAGTCGGCTGAGCAACTGACTAATCCACATTTTTTGCCATTTTAACTACTGTGTCTTGGTGTGGACCTCCTTGGCTTAATGTTGTTGGAGGAATCTTTGTGCCGCCTAATCTGGATATCTGTTTCCTTCCCCACATTAAGGAAGTTTTCAGTGATTATTTCTTAAAATAAATTTTCTGCCTCCTTCTTTTCTCTTTTTCTTCTGGTGTGTCTATACAAATGTTATTACACTTGATGGAGTCACTAAGTTTCCTTAGTCTTTTCTCATTTTGTGTAATTTTTTCCTCTCTCCTGCTCAGCTTGATTACTTTCCATTACTCTGTCCTCCCAGTTGCTAATTCATTCTTCTGCTTCCTCTAGCTTGCTGTTTATTCTGCCTAGTGTATTTTTTTAATTTCATTTATTGTATTCTTCATCTCTGACTGGTTCTTTTTTATCTTTTTGTTAAGGGCCTCACTGATATCCTCCACTCTTTTCTCAAGTCCAGTGAGTCTTTATGATCATTACTTTAAATTCTCTATCAGGCATATTACTTATATCAATTTTGCTTACATCTCTTGCTGTGGTTTTGTCCTGTTTTTCATTTGGGACATATTTCTGCATGTCCTCATTTTGTCTCTGTGTGTGTTAGGAAAGTCAGCTACATCTCCTGCTCTTGAAAGTAATGGCCTTGTGAAGAAGAAGTGCCCTGCAGTGTGGTGTCCCCTGTTCCCCAGAACCTGGCACTTCTGGAGTGTCTCCTCTGTGTGTAGCATGAACCCTGCTGTTGTGTCCTGGCTGCTTTTTCACCCTCAATCTAGTCGTCTGCAGTGACTCCCCTTGCCAGTTGTGGGCAGTGTTGGGTCCGAAGCTAGGGTGAAGTGCATAATTTTAACAGGATGTATGGTATTCCCCAGGGGCTCTCTGCCACTGCCCAGACCAAGGCCCTGCAATGTGGCACAGGTCTTCTGGGGCGGTGGGGGGAGGGGGGCTGGGACTGAGGCAAGATGGGCTGCAGGGCGTGGGGTTTGGTATAAGCAGGTCCGTGAATGTTGGCGCTGTACTGTTTCTCCCACGGGGCTGTTCGTTTGTGCCTGGCGGCTGGGGAGGGAAGTGGCTCCTTTGTTCCTGGTGGAGTCTCCCTGTGAAACTCCCTTATCACTCGGAGATGAGTAAGTAACTCTTCTGTATCCCCCAGATGTTTTTTAAACTGCTGTTTCTATGCTGCATCTCCCCTGGCTGTTCACTGAACTTTCTTAAAGGGTGGGAATTCCACTTTCTGAGGCCCTTTGGGCTTTCCCAGAACCCAGCTGGCTGATTTTTAGAATTTTAGGCTTTAACTCATTCTGGTTGTAAGAACTCAGTAATTTGGCTCCTCTCATTTTCAAAGCCCGGTGTTATGGGGAATTGTCTTCCCCATGTGAGCTCCCTGGTTACAGTCTGTTTTTTCTTCCTTCTTTGTGCCCATGGCTCCCTCCCTTCGGGGATGCCATGGTCCAATTAGCTTCCCACCATGTCTCTGCCCTTCCTTCCCTCTTCAGTGTGGGCTCTTTTCTGTCTTTCATTGTGGGGTTTGTTCTGCCAGTCTTTGGGTTGTTTTCTGGGTTATTTATACTGACAGGAGTGTCATCTGGTTGTGTCCATGGGACACACGGTGACCCTAGGGTCCTCTTACCCCACCATCTTCTCAGCCCCTCCTGCTCAGCTTCTTAAAGACAATCAGGGACACTTTCTACCTTCTCTGGTTACTGGAACATGAATGGAGAATCTTACAGAAATACTCTCCGTCCATTTGGCACATTATTGTCAGTTTTATAACTTGCATAGTATATAATATTTGAAGATTTCTCCGATTTTGTTACTAGTAGTTATCACTCTCAAATAGTAATGCATTAATAATAGAATATAGGTACTAAACAGAAGATGGACTTTTGTTATCTCATTAAATTTATCTTTAAATAGTCCCCATAGTCCATCCTCCAGCTCCTGGGGTCCACCCCCAGCCTCCTAGAGTTCACCCCTCAAATCCTGGGGTACATCCCCCAACTCCCATGCCCCCGATGCTGAGGCCCCCACTGCCCTCCAAAGGCCCTGGGAATATTCCTCCCCCTCCCCCAACCAACTGAAAGGCAGCTCCTTCTCCAGGCAAGTCTGTTGTGTGGTGTTTTCCTTCAGAGCTAAGTTTGGTGCTTCCGTACGGGGCTGTGTTGTGTCCCCACTGATCATTAAATGTCTCCCCCGAGGCCCGGCTTGCCAAAAATAAATAAATAAATAGTCCCCGTAGACTATAAAAACAAAGTTTACCTATTTTGCAGCCTTATCTAAGGCTGTGATTTTTTAAGAGGATGCCCGTGAAGATCATCTTACTGGTGCTTAGCACATGGCACACCAGTGAGACAGGGTCTGTGAGGAAATACTGTCTTTATTATATTTCTGATATGTATAGCGGAGTATCTCAAACCTATAAAGCTTTGGGTCTGCCTTTATATATTTTCGTCGAATGTAGTGATAGTTCTCAAGTACTGAATGCCAAAAAATGCTCTCTTTGTTTCTACATTCTTCAGGGCCCCTGTAAGCTAAAGGAGGCATGTAAGCCTGTCTCGAGTCCATTGATTTTCATTGCACTACAGACATAAGGAAGTCATGGCTAATGTAGTTTCTGTTGAAAGCATGTTTGATGGAAGACATACGTCCTTATACCAAACATAGATTCTTGTTATTCAACATTTGAGGTATAATTTTATTTATATATATATATATATATATATATATTTTTTTTTTTTAAAGTAATCTCTACACCCAGCGTGGGGCTTGCAATCAAGACCTCAAGATCAAGAGTCACATGCACTACTGACCAAGTTGGTCAGGTGCCCCAACATTTGATATTTTTTGATTGACTTTATACCTTTTCTGCTACTGTAAGAATTTAAGTTGAATTATTTCAGTTGCATGTAAAGCAAACTTTTAGAGAGGAGTAAAAATTTTTGTAACTTAGCCCTGGTAGGTAGAAGGTAGGTAGAAGGAAACCTGGGACAAAAATCCATCCTTAGAGTTATTTTTGGATGTCTTTAGAAGGGAGCAAAGCATGTATATGAGGGCTAGGGGACCTAGGTTAGAAAGTTCTATGTTCTGATGTGTTCTAGTATTAAGTTGTCATAAATGGTGCTAAGACCATGTGAATTTAAATTTTGGAGAGAAGGCTCAAGAGCTATTTTTTTTAGTAACACTTTTAAAATGTGAAAATACAGAATCTTTTTTAATCCAGGAGGTGGAGAGAGTCAACAACTCAGAAATATAATTAGGCATTAAATGTCTGTGGAATACCAGGTATAGGAAAAGAAAGAATGGAATATGAATTATTGCGAAGTTAAATGAATTTAAAAGCATCTTACTGAATACTGGTGGAGGGAAATCTTGAAACCTTATAAGGCAACACAAGGTTATCTAGGAATTAACAACATACAGTACTATCGTTGATACTCTTTATCTACCATCTTCATGGATAATTGGTGAAACCTCAGTCCTGCATCACAGGAGATGGAGCCTATTAAATCCTGTCATGTGGACCACTGAAATTTGAAATTAGAATCAAGTTTTTATGCGGCACCTTCAAAAACCCACAGCAAGAGGAGACAGGGCACACCTAAGATTTCTCCTTTATCACATGGGCACAAAAAAGTCATCCAACTTTTGATGGATAAGTTCACCAGTGAAGTCTCCTAATCCTGTATTTCCTCGTGGAGGCTATGATCCTTAACTCTGAATTTCCTACTACAAGGTTTTGGGACCCTAGGTCTTTTATGATTATGGAGGGACTATGTATATAGCAGAAGGTCATATTTATCTACTTCAGGCTTTATCTTTTGTTTAAATTTAATGTTAATCTAACACCTTACTGTTTTTTAAATCACATTTCACTTAGAATAATTTCTTATGTGCTTTGGGCTTTTGCTGTGCAAACTTTTGCCACTTTTTAAAGTAACATTTTGCATTTAGATGCAGTATTAATTCACTTAACTCTGATTTTACTCATGTTCCACATGAGAAATTTACCTCTTATGCGCTAAGAGTCCATTACCCAAGAGGGAAAATTCTGTTTCAACCTCAGATACAGAGGTTCAGATCTTCTATGCTTCATTGTTCACCTGAGAATATTTATACTGATGACTGGTCAAAACCTCAGTGGCTGTCCTTCTTCCCCACTGCCTTCAGTGCATCCACTGTGAACCTAAAACAAAAACTCTTCATCCCATCAGAACCACTTTGAGTGTATAGAGAGTAGCATATGCCTTTTTTTTTTTTTTTAAGAGATGTATAAAGTTTAGGATTTGGTTCTTGGTCTGCTATTAACAGTTTTTTTTTGCAAGGGTGTAGAATTCATAATTAGAAAATATTACGTGGACCATTGGACCTATTAATTGTCCCACTGCCCTAGTTAATTTTTTAAAAAAAAATTAATCTGCTATAACAGATAATTTGTTTCATAGCTTAAAAAAAAGGAAGTGTTGCTCTTTGAATTTCTGTGCCTTTCCTGCTTCACAGCAAGCCAAGTGACTTGAAAAATTAAAATCTGTATGTTTGCAGTTTTATAGGATTCATAAAGGATTTCATTCATGGACGATCTTGGTAGCCTGTCATGAGTGATAGGTTAGTAAAAAAAAGGCATTTTTGCATGAGTGTTCGGGACTGAATGGTCTGTATGTGTAAGTGCAAATTTGAATTTGCCCATCTCTCCTCCTCTTTTTGAGTGGTGAGCCTTCTCTTGGGCCTAGTTGTGGGCAGGTTCTACCATATTCTTGAGTAGAAAGGACACTAAAGGGTTGTACTATATTATGAACTCTTGCCTTTGGGGTAAGGTTGCAGTGTTAAACACAACAGTTCAACTCTTTAATAAGAGCTTCCTTCTCATTAGTCTTAGTAATCAAAAAGAATCCTAGTGAGGAAAGTTATTCTCACTGTCTTCAATTAATATTCAGTCACATTGATAGTCTTCTGTGCATGTGACAACATGTGACTTTTCTTCCAAGTGTTACCTTTTTTTCAAAAAAGAAGATAAATCGAATTATGTACATTTATTTATGTGTTTATTTACTTAAAGATTTATTTATTTATTTTGGGGGGGGGGAAGTGAGTGCGAGTGGGAGGAGGGAGAGAATCTCAAGCAGACTCCTCACCGAGCATGGAGCCAGACACGGGGCTTGATCTCATGACCTATGAGATCATGACCTGGGCCGAAACCACGAGGCGGTCGCTTAACTGACTGAGCCACGCAGGCGCCCTTAATTATGTGCATTTAAAACCAATTTTTTTTTTTTTTACACTAAGTGTAAATGTTAGCCCATTCAAATATATCATTATGTGGAAAAAAGTTGGATGACTTTTTTGTGCCCATGTGATAAAGGAGAAATCTTAGGTGTGCCCTGTCTCCTCTTGCTGTGGGTTTTTGAAGGTGCCGCATAAAAACTTGATTCTAATTTCAAATTTCAGTGGTCCACATGACAGGATTTAATAGGCTCCATCTCCTGTGATGCAGGACTGAGGTTTCACCAATTATCTTTCGGTCTGTAGCATTTGTATGTGCCATTCTCCAGTTCATCAGCAATACCGGAGGGCTAAGGGTTTAGTGGACTGTATAGAAGCAGAAGCGTCCCTAATGCAAGTGCATGTCTAAAGACCATATGAGAGAGTGAGCTTTGTGTAGTTAAGGCTCGAAGTATAAATTAGAAGCCTGCCAGTTATTTTATGAAGGAAAACTTTTATAGACAGTACAAGCATCTCACTTGTTCAGACAGTTGTTTTACTGGTTACTTTTTGTTTGAGGCACACTAGCTGCTGATGGTACTTTTGGGAAATACTTTCATAAACATTGTTTTATGTTGTCATAGTGGTTATTCATATCTGTGTAAAACAAGTATACTGTAGTTACTGTTTATTAAAGTATACTTGCCTAGGCTCTTTTATTTCTTTGAAGTGTGAAATTTACAGTTGTCTTTTTTAAAAAGTCCTTGGTGTACAGTGATTTTTTTTGTTGTTGTTTATTCATTTTTGTACTTGGTTTAAGACCTAGAATATTGATTCATTATCTCAGATTTCTATTTTGATTGTCATACTTGCAGAATATATGTGTGAGGGGATTATTTATTTGGCATGTGAGCACAGTAAGAGAATGAAATTAAGAAGTATCAAGTATAGTGGATGAAATCAAGTACCTTTTGAAATAAACTGAGATTCCTCTAAATGTATGGGAATTTGGAAAGACCCCAAATCGAGCACAGTGGCTTGTCGCTTTGTTGTAAACCAGAAGGCAGAAACACAGTACAGTTCTTGGCTGGAGAAGGACTGTTGCCAGAGAAGGGTTGCAAATTATTGAACCTAGGCCTAAAGGGAAATCTGAGAGTACTAATTTATCGATGTTTGTGGGCACATCCCAAGAAGAGTGAGTGATCGGATAGTCATGAGTGGCAGTCATTAGAGAAATGGTTACTGTGGTTTATTTCTTCATTCACTAGCTATCTTTTCCTGCTATGCCATCAAAACCACTTTCTCCAAGGTCATTAATGTCCTTGTCTCCAAACCAAATTGGTGCTTCTGTCCCTCATCTATATGCCCTTCACACAGCATCAGAGTTGACTCCTTCCTCCTTCCTCTTCCTTCTACTGTTTCCTTCCAGATCTCTCTCTGTACATTCAGTTCAATTTTAAAAACTGGTATTGTACCGTGTTTATCATTTTATGTCCTCTTGAACACATTGCATGTTCATATGCACTTTAATGGCCATTACATGGATATACCATAATCTGAAAAACCATAAAAGCTTATAAAAGAAATGCTCATTTTAGGAAACTTTTTTGTCATAATAAAAAATTGAAATTATTATGAAACCATATGTAAGGAAGTGGAAGGGTAGACAAAAGTATATTTTTAATATAATTTTTACAATAATTTTATAATAAAATTATAATTGTATATAATAAATTAAATAATTATAATTATAATTATAAAACTAATGATGGGCAATGTTGACTATTGGAATAAACAAGAAAAACACAACCTTAGTCAAGTCATTGGAACTTCGTTCTTTCTGTTTTCTTACGTATGAAATGGCAGACTTCTCTACTATTTCTGAATTATCTTCCAGTGTAACATATTCTGTGACTTGTGAATTAGTACACGCTGAGATGTCTGCGTCAGCTTGTTCCCTAAACCACCAGTTGATTCTCTTGATGGCTGTGATTACTACACAATGTACATCCATATTAAAGTTAATTTTCAAAGTGCCCTGCTCACTGCTTTATTCATTTGTTTGTCATGTGGCATGGTTTTCTTTCTGCAGATCTGAATTCCTGTCTTGTGTATTTATCTAATTTCTTTATTTGTTTATGTAGAATATAGAGCTTATAATAGCTATGGGAAATCATTTTTATTTGCGTTTGAAAGTCTCTTGCCCTTGGTGATTAATGATTATGAAACTATATTAGAAATATGCATATGAATACAGAAGAATACAGAGTTGTGAAAAAATTCATGTGTAAGTAACAACATATTCAATTAAAAATACTCCCTAGAATGGTCTGATGTCAAATTGAAATTTCACATCTTTTTTCCATTGAATTCAGCAGCTTGTGATACTTGATCCTTAACGCTTTGTGTGAATTCTGAGTCATTCATTTTAGTAAAAGTTGTATATTATTAAGGAAGTTTAAAAATTCTTCCCCTGGTGCATCCATTTAGTTAAAAATCAAGTCACACATTCTATTTACTTAAACCCATCTTCACTTATTTTGCCAGTAACATATTTGGTTTGCGACCTGTGGATTATGCAAATGGTGAAAATATGAAATCACTATTGCTGCTGCCAGAGAAGAATGAATCATCATCAACTCGCCATTGCTCAGTAGTAAGTATGGATTAGGCTTTGGGAAAAGTATGTCTTTTATTGAAATTGGTTGTGAAAGGAACATAATAGGAAAATTTCTACTTAGCAAATTGCTTTCAATCACCAATTATTGAACACTTCCTTTGTATTAGGAATTGTGAGTTCAAACACTATTATCATCAGAATAAGTCTAACAACAAGTATTTTTTGAACCCCCCCCTCTGTATTTTAGGGAGCATTCATACTGCAACCAATGTGACAGATGGAGCTCTTGTTCTCAAGTAGCTAACACTGTAATGAGAGATAGGAAAGAGAGAGACTATAAATATGTAAGCTAATATAAATGAAATAGTTTCAGGACCTTACAAATGTGTGGTTTGAAGATTTTGTAGAATGTAATTGAGTGGAGGTGGAAGGCTCCAGTTTAAAAGGTACTGCTTTAGCTGGGGTCATTGAGGAGGGCCTCCAGAGAGCTGATGTTTGATGTGAAACTTGAATGAGGAGGACGAGGCATCCGGGTGAACATCTGTCTGGATGACAAGTGTTCCCTATAGCAAATGTTGTATAGGGTCCCTCAGTGGATGAGCTTGGTGTGTTTGAAGGTTAGAGAGAAGGTCATACTTGCTGGCGACTAGTCAGTGTCTAAGAGTAATGGAAACCACTGAAAGGATTTAAAGCAAGGAAATGACACGATTCAGTTTATGTTTTAGAAAGTTCACTCTGGCTGATTTGTAGTAAAGAGACAGGTGGGGCAAGAGCAGAAGCAGGGCGGTTACTGAGGACTGTTTCACTGTGATGAGAAGAGATAGCGCCTGGATTAAGGTAATGGCCTTGGAGATTGTGAGAAGTAATGAGGTTTAGTGTATATTTTTGAGTTAATGGCAACAAATTTTCTGATGAATTATATATGAAGTGTGGATAAATAGAATTAGTGTGACTTCAGCAGTGGGGTGGTAGATGATGGTGCCATTTCCTGCTGTGGGGAAGGAAACCAGTAATTCCCTGCCAATTTTATGTCTAAGGCAGCAAACATGTTGAACGGGCAGGTGGGTCTGTAGCTTAGGAAAGAGCTATAAGTTAGAGAAAGTGGAAGGAATGCTTATTCCTTAGGAACTTATGGTTTAGTGGGGAATATAGATGTTAAAAAAGTTTATTTTATACTGTAATAAATTTATAATAGAAGCCATAAAAATGTACAGTAGATTCATAGAGAAGGAAGAAGCTGACTTCAGGAGTGATCAGAAGAGCTTCACAGAGAAGGTGACAAAGAAGGCATGTAAACTTGTAAAGGTAAAAGTTTTAGCAAGGTGCCTAATAGAATGTTGGCTGCAGATAACAAAAGTTACTTAAATGCCTAAAGGCAGTGTTTTATTTTATCTAAAGATAATCTCAATATAGGAGAGCTTTCCTTGGTGAGTTCAGCAATTAAATGGCTGCACCAGAGACCCAAATTCTGTCTTCCTGCGTTGCCGTCCTCAGCTTGATGGCTTGGTCCTCACTTCACTAATCTCCCCTCAGTGGTTATAGGACGATTGCCACAATTGTAGATGGGACAGTATCCAGTGTTAAAAGAGGGACTAAAACGTTCCCCAGAAGCCTTCCACTGGACTTCCCCTTATGTCTTACTGGTCAGAACTGGTCACACAATTGGTGCTGACATACGTGGATATCTGTAAAAATTGGGATTCTGTTAGTGTGGAGGAAGTGAGGCATGGATCCAGTGAGCATTGCCCCACTGTGAATCAGCTATACAAAGTGGGGATGGCAGTTCAAATCTAAGGAACAACAGCTTGAAGACAAGGAGGTGTAAAGAACCTTCAAAATCTGAGAAACTAGAGTTAGCGTGAGAAGAGCAGAAGGTGTATTATTAGATAGGAGCTGGAGCGAAGTTGGGATCAGACTGTAAAAGGCTTTGGATGCCCTGAGGAGGAGTTTAGGCATTACTGGTCCACTCAGTGGGGTACTCGCAGTGTGTTTTAGTGCAGAGGACAGTTCAGAGTGGGCCGAGACCGAAGACTTGTTGGGAGGCTGTGAGGTAGACAGAACTCTGATGTGAAAGGGTGGTGTGATGTGGGCAGGGAGAGAAGAGGGGTTTTCAGGAGAGGGGTGTGGCAGGCACATCACAACTGCCCAGAAAGGGGAAGATGAGAGAAAGAGATGACTTGAGGTCTGTGACCAGAGGTCCTGCACATCTTGTCTGGTGAGGGCAGTGGCGCGGTGATTGATCCCATTGTTGCAGATGAGGAGGTGACCTAAGGTACTTGAGGGGATCATAGGTGCTGTTGCAGGCTAGTTACCTTTGTACTCGGAGAACTCTCTATCTCCTCCCTTCTCCTGGACGTCAGCTCTGCAAATGGGCACCAAGCTGGGATTTTGATAATGAACTGAAAGAGAAAGTAGAAGTCAGCAGTTTAATTTTCTTAGTTTATAAATGAGAAAGCTGAAACCTAGTTTGATTTGCTCATGGTTAAGGAGCCATTACAAAAAAAAAAAGAGTAAGTTTTTTTTTTTTTTTGAATGGATCAGTTAGAACTTGAGTTTCTTACATCTTAGGTAAGTAGTTATTCAGTCCCACCACACTTAATATGGTAAAATAAATTGGCATTTATTTTATTCATTAGGACTTGGACTCTCCTGGCAGAACATAGAACTAAGAACTAAGTTGTCGTTTGCCAGTCTTGCTTTTATGAAAAGCTGGAGAAGGATTGTTTTAAATGTGTCAAAAATAAAGATGTCACTATGGTATTGTTGGAGCGTGAAAATGGGAAATTGGTTATCGTCCTCTCAATTATACTGTCCATTTACTGTTTTTATTAAATGTAATAAACCTACACTTTCCTCATGTCACGTGGACATGGCCTGAGGATATCATTGTTTACTACCTTAGTGGTAGATTTTTGGCTAAGGAAAAGCTAATGGCTAGAAGTCCTAAGTTGAAAGGGTTGTGTCTCTCTGGAATCTGTCTTCCCTCAGCTGCTTCTAGACTCCCTTTCACTCACTCTTTTTCAGCCACATTGGGCTGCCTCACTGTTTCTTAAATACACCAACCACGCTCCCATTTCAGGTCCTCCGCACTAGCTGTTTTCTCTGCCAGGAACAGTTGTAGGGAGCTCGGTGTACACGTGGCATCCGACTCTGGTGTAGTCCTATCAGGGAGCGCTCTGTACAGCCCTATCTTACATAGCAGAGTGCTTCCTGTCCTCCCAACCCGGCTTTATTTTCCCGTACCACTAATCGTCTGGCAAAATATATTTTTATTTTATTGGATTTTTTCCCCCATTGTTTTTATGCCCACAGCCAGGTGCCTAGATACCAACAGACCCAAGACTTTGTTTGAGTTTTTACTTCTTAGAATTTAGCTCAGTGCTTTAAGATAATGGCATGGGTATTGAGAAATATTTATCTGCTTTATGCGAAACAGCAATGCAGGCATGATGATAAATGTGTTCACGTATCTGACAAATATTTATTGGGTGTCTGCAATATATCAGTCAGTGTTCCAGGCACTTGGGGATACTGTGATCTCTGCTAGGTTGGAACTTCAATTTGAGAGTGAAGATGGAGACACATGGGGCGCCTGGCTGGCTCAGTCGGTTAAGCGTCTGCCTTTAGCTCAGGTCATGGTCCCAGGGTCCTGGGATCGAGCTCCCTTGGAGGGCTCCCTGTTCAGCAGGGAGTCTGCTTCCCCCTCTCCCTCTGCCCTTCCCCTTGGTGTGTTCTCTCACAGTCTTGCTCTCTCGCAAATAAATAAATAAAATCTTTTAAAAAAAGAGTTTGTTTAATGTCATTGTACATAGTAACTAATATCTATAGAGTCAGGGTACTGAACCCTTGGGATGTTTTCTGAACATCTTTTGAACCTCATGGTTCTAAGATCTCTGTTTATTCAAGCCAAATTCCTCGCCCACCCCTCACCTCCTGTTACAAATCAGATGTGTGGCATTGGTGGCTGTTTGCTTTATTATTATTTTTTTAATAGTAATTCTTAACTAAGAAATTAGTGCCAGTTTCTATTTTTTATTCAAATGTAGAAACTGATAGGAAAATGCTTGACCCACTTTGGTGCTTTTCTGGGGTTGATGGAAATAGTATCATATGCTATATTTAGAATTGATATCTTTTCACTCTTGGTATTTTGTGCAGAGAACTCATTTAGCTGAAGTGGAGTTATATAAATTGGAAAGTAATGTGTTGCATTTAGAGCTATTTTTGTGACACTTATTTGTATAACTGACAATTTTTGAATTACTATTTTTTTTACTATTATTATTATTTTTTAAAGATTTTATTTATTTATTTGACAGAGAGAGAGCGAGAGAGTGAACACGAGCAGGGAGAGTAGGAGAGGGAGTAGCAGGCTTCCTGCCGAGCAGGGAGCCTGATGCGGGGCTCGATCCCAGGACCCTGGGATCATGACCTGAGCCAAAGGCAGACGCTTAACGACTGAGCCACTCAGGCGCCCCCCTCTTTTTTACTAGTATTTAGTAATTGAATGATCCATAAAGTGTACTGCACTATTTTCATCTTAAGGAATATTTGCAGTGTTTAGATTAGACATTGTTACATCACCTTATAACTTAGTGAATAGGGGAGATACATATACAGAAATGTGATGTCAATATGTGTAAACTCGTCCAGTAAAACCTTTGCCCCTTGAGCCCTAGATGAATAAGTAATTCAGGAAACTTTAACTTCTAATGCTGAATATTGCCATCAAAAAAACCTTTTACAGAAATCTACTATAGATCTATTCAATAGATTTGAATGAATGAGGTCGATCTGTTTATGGATATAGCTTAACAACTTAGATGTTACCTTGTAGGGCGTCAGACTGAATTATCACTACTCTGATATGTGAAGTGAATATTTAAATACTAACTGTCTCAAATCTAGTTGCTGAACTGTACTAGTGATCATACCTTCAGTGTTTCACTCATGTTCTTCGGAGCTTTTGAGAACCCAGAAAAATCCTCTGCATATAAAGTTACACAACGTCAGAAGGCCCTGTGTCTTGTATTTGAAAGTTCCAGTACTCTGTTTGGCTTTTTGTCCTCTAATTCAGTGGTGCTGGTTTGCTTTTTCTTTTCTTCTCTGCTGGGTCGTTGCTCGTCTCTTACCGGATGGCTTGTGGCCAGCCCTCACTCCAGTTCTGTTCGTTAAGTTCTGTTGGCTGCTGTTGGGCACACATCTCCTTGTTTCTTTGACTCTTTCACTTCTGATCTCAAATGCTGTCCACTGGTGTCTTCTCTTTGTTTTTGTTTCCTGTAAGCTCTGTCTCTCTCTTCAAGTGAAAATATTGGTCGTTGTTAGAGCAGTTCTTTCCTTTTCATGAGCTGCGTTGAGTTATTACTGTTGGTGGATCTGATCTAAGTTTTGTGTTCTCTTGTCTGTTTTAATTTTCTTGGTTTTGATAGGTAGCTGTTTTGATGTTAAGAGTTCGGATTTTTGATTTTTGAGCTCCGTGCTATTAGAAGCTTTAGTATTCTTTGATTTTTCACATAATCTCAGTTTAAAATAACAAGACCAAACAGTTTTAACTTCAGTGGAGTAAGTTAGTGGAGGGGAGATAAGGAATTGATCATTTTTTAAGGGGGTGTTTTGGGTTACTTAAGGAAAAAATAAAAGGCTTCCTGGTGACAGAATGAAGTCGTAAAATCTTACAGAAATCCAGTTTAGAATCAAGGAGACAAGATGCCCTGGGTTTAGATTGCTATTCCAAATAACGTTTTATTGGGGGAAAAAATAAGGGACTAATAAAATGCATTGAGCATTAAGGCTCTTGAGTGACGATTCGATGGACATTGTGGGGAATCACTGGATAGAGGAAGGTAAGTACAGAGACTCAAGCTTCTATCAAGTGCAAGTCAGTTAATATCTTTCTCTAGTCTTTAAATAATTTTAACACTGTGGTATCTCCCCTTTCTTAACAGATGAACACTGGTCAGCGTAGGGATGGACCTCTCGTGCTTATAGGCAGTGGGCTTTCTTCAGAACAACAAAAAATGCTCAGTGAGCTTGCAGCAATTCTTAAGGTTAAAAAATGTGCTGAATTTGACAATACAGGTGAGTTTTATATATTTATTTTTGGTTCAAAAAATTTTTAAATAGGTAATCCCTTTGTAGACCTCCCTTGATAATTTATATGTTTTAACTACTGGGGATTGGCAGTATGCTTTGAATCTTGTAATACATCAGAAATGTGTTTATAGTTATAAACTACTTACAGGCCTAATTTAGTTAGGAAACATGAAGTTTAAAGCTTTGCACATATTCTAGGACAGAATAAGTGTCAGAAGGGCAAACTTCTGAGTTCACTAATGACAGATAAATTGTGTGCAATGGAATGCTTTAATTCTTTAGTTATAATTTGAAAATAAAAATATATGTTTGCTAATGTGGCTTTAAGGTACATGGTTTATGATCTGATTTTTCATGTTGTTGGCCAGGATGGAGAATGATACTAAATTTAAAAAGTCTTATATCTAAGTATAAAGATTGTTGCTTTTGAAGAAAATTCAGATTATGAAGCGCTGACTAACTGGTTCTTATAGTTAAAGAATTATTTTGGTTTATATCTCTGTTTTTCTTCTTTTTTTTTGTATTCTAGTAACTCATGTCATTGTTCCTGGGGATACAGTTCAAAGTACCCTAAAATGTATGCTTGGGATTCTCAGTGGATGTTGGATCTTAAAATTTGAATGTAAGTACTGGACTTGGGAGAACTACAACATGAATTGACTAATTTCATTTTTTATGGTGTTCTATTGCCAGTAATTATTTAAGGAACTAAATGCTATTTTTTTTTTTTTTTTTTACCCCCTGGTTAGTCACTGTATTTTGAAAAAACTTATATTAATGGTATCATTTAGATGTTGTTGATGTGTCCACAGAAGTGCTTTTTAGTCTTCTTTAAAGTCTTTTTTTCTCTACTATGAACTATTTTAATAAAGAGTAAATGGATTATATAGTAGACTTTTAAGCTTAAGCAATCCATATCACTGTTGAGATATATTTAACTTAATAAACACGTTTTAAATATACTACCATGATGTGAAATAGTTTATGGCTTTCATTTTATGACCTTTTTTTCGGGGTGGGGAAGGAATAGAGGGCGAGGGAGAGAGAGAATCTTAAGCAGGCTCCACACCCAGCGCAGAGCCCGACGCGGGGCTCAGTCTCACCCCTCTGAGATCATGACCTGAGCTGAAACCAAGAGTCAGACACTTAATCAACTGAGCCACCCAGGCACCCCTTGCTTTATGATTTCTAAAAAACTGTGCACGCTTTCTTAGCTGATCCAGTGTATCTTTAGAAACTGTTGGAAGTTTCGACTGCCTTGTACTACCTGAGTTGAAGTGATTACACCAGCTGTTATCCACACCTCTGCTAAAGATGTATCGTCCTTATCTGCTTCTTCTTGGTGCTCAAGCACCACTTTGAGAACTGCCTTTCACCTTCCCTGCTCTCACTTGTTCGCTTTTCTTACCCTTAGATTCACTTAGGACTTCAAACAACAAAAGAAAGCATGTACAGGGTTAATTCCTATTCTTCAACAGCTAAAGTATCTACTTTGCATGTGATGACTAAAATAGGACGGTGGGTATATCTGTTTTGTGCACTAGTTTTTTAGAAGAGAATAATGGTTGTAAAAGAGGTACACAGGGGTCTTGTGATGATGGGGCCGAGTATCTTGATCCTAGCAGTGGTACATTACACACATGATTAAATTGTATAGATCTGCATGCATATGCATACACACAGACCTGAGTGCATGTGTAACTGATGAAATCTGAATAAGCTCTATGGATTGTATCTGTGTCAATTCGTGGTTTTGATATTGTGCTCTAAATGTGTGTAGGGAGTTAGATTGGACCCTGGAGGAAGGGCGCATGGGACTTCCCTGTACATTTCTGTGTATCATCCTGTGAATCTATAATTATTTCAGATTAAAAAGACAAAAAAGGATAGCAAGTATTTTTAATGAAACTTTGTTTTTAAGAAGCAAAGGATGGATTAGAATTAGTTTTAAAAAACTTTATGTTATGGCTTTGTGCTTTGAAGGTTTTATGGTAGAAATGCTTGATTTATCAAGATCTTAATTGTGTTATTAATTTGATCTCTAGTTTGAAATTAATTGGGTTTGTAGAACGGTTTCCCTTTAGCAATTGGTATTCATGTCCTTTTTAAATGCAGCTACCACTGTCCTTGTGATGCCAGTCTCCACTGATGGGTCAGATCCAGCGAAGGCTGTGACCAGCACTGTTACTCATCTCTGCTCATCCTATCTGTGATTAGTCTGTCCTGGTTATGACCAGTTCAAGGAGTATGATAAGCAGTTGGACTGACGGATTATGTACATAGAAAAAAAAAGTTTCCCTTTCTGCCTCACTCTTATTTTTGAACTTCTTTTTCCTTTTAAATCTGTGGCAAGTCTTATTGGGCCTCAGTGTTTAAAACATTTGGTTTCATGACTGTAGATGCTGTTTTATTGAAACTGCTCCAGAAGCTTTGCCAGCGGTTATAGGAAGGAACAGATTTTCGTAATAACAAGGTCTTAACAATAAAGAAGCCATGTGAAATTTTGAATGTTAAAGCATTGCTAGTTTAAGTCTTGTTCTTGTGAATACGCTCAACTTGCATCTGGTTAAATGTACATGCTACATGATTCATTTCCATAAAATCTGCCTTCTTTAAGAAATGGAAGTTTTATCATTTTAATGGCTTGGCCATGTCATTTTTATAGAATCACAATGGACTCAAGCTGACTCAGTAGTGTGCTGTTCGGTGATTCTCACAGTGCTTAATAACACACTCCAGTGTCAGTAGTTCTGTAGGATAAAGGATGCATGGAATCTTTTTTTTTTTGTTAATTGTTTTAATTTTTAAAAAGATTTATTTATTTATTTATTTATTTATTTATTTATTTATTTATTTATTTATTTGACACAGAGAGCGCACAAGCAGGGGCGTGGCAGGTAGAGCAGGAGAGGGAGAAGGCGGCTCCCTGCTGAGCAGGGAGCCCCGCCTGCGGGGCTACATCCTAGGACCCTGGGATCATGACCTGAGCTGAAGGCAGACACTTAACCAACTGAGCCACCCAGGCACCCTCGTAATTGCATGGAATCTCTTACTAAAGTTCATATCCTTGTACTTTCTAACAGAGTCCAAAGAGAAATAGGGTCAGGGTTTGGGACAATTCATGTTGTGTTGTAAATGGTCATTGGGTCTATCAAGAGAAGGCAAGAAACTGCAAATACCTTCTGTCCTAATACATATTTCTCACTACATTGTTTTTTTTGCGTCAGACACGTCAGTATGATTTTTTAACGTGTTCAGATCTATTCAGAACTTTCTGAAACAAACATGTATGTTGAAGAAACATGAGATGGACCAAAGCTTTCAAAATTAATTGTAAAGATTTATGACTTACTGAAAGTAGGTCTTGTGGTTGAAGATACCGATTAGCTTCCTGGTAGACAAAATCTTTACTTGTTTAACTATGTGGAAACTTCAGTATTCTCTTTTCATGGGATTTTTCCATAAACCAAGTAGATTCAAGAGGAAATTCTATCTAAACTTTTCTCTGTAGATAATTACCAAAATAATCTAACAAATTAAATTTAAACAAATTAACAAAAAGGAATTATAGCTATCTAAATTTACCTATTGGAAATGTTCTGTTTAACCATGTTTGTCTTAATTGGTTACTATCTCCTTATTTTCCCACATTATATATGTAGAGTGTGTCACAGTTAATGGATATACCAGTGGGGATTCTGAGAATAGGCTATAGTTAGACTATTGTGCCAGCCATTTGTTTCATATTTATTTTATAAATATTTTACAGAAATGAGAGATACAGATAGGAAAATTCCTTTAAGATTAAGTTTATGACTGAGCTCCTGCTTAAGTCCTGGTTCTGGTGCTAATTCCTCACATGCAACTTGGAACCGTCATCGTACAAGGGTGAATTTGGGTAATTAAAGACATGACTAGAATGAAAAAATAGAAGATACACAAATAAGTGATTTTTATTCACCTTTTAGACTGTGAATACGGCCGAACTACATCCTAAAGATGTAAACTAGCCTTCAAAAAGAGGAAATGTCTTTTATTGACCTATCCTTTTAGTACACTGCTTTCAAAATTTCCTCTAGCCTCAGCTTTTTTTTTTTTAATCTGCCTCTTCACTTCTCATCTCAATGTGAAGAGAGCAGATGGCTGTCATCTTTTCTTAATAATCTCTCCTTCTTCCCTGTTCTCCTCTTAAGTTTCGCTGCTGCAGAAGTTTTGAAAGTCCTTAACAGCCGAGGGCATTGCCATGGGAATGTGCCAAATATTTTACACTGGACTGTGTCTGTGAGGTGAGGAAGCACCAAGTAGGGTGTTTTTTTGTTTATGTTTCAGTTGAGGTGGATGGAACCTAAAAGACAATCATCATACCATCATATTATAAATAACCTCATAATCAGGTTAACAAACTTAGACTTTTCTATTAAATATGTTTCTTCAAATTTTATTCTATTCAATAAAATGAATAGAATCTATTCAGTTCTATTTAAACTTTGCTAATTTCTAAAAAAATAAATATACCAAAGCATTTCTTTTTTTTGTTATGTTAATCACCATACATTACATCATTAGTTTTTAATGTAGTATTCCATGATTGTTTGCACATAACACCCAGTGCTCCATGCAGAACGTGCCCTCTTTAATACCCATGACCAGGCTAACCCGTCCCCCCACCCCCTCCCCTCTAGAACCCTCAGTTTGTTTCTCAGAGTCCATCGTCTCTCATGGTCGTCTCCCCCTCCGATTCCCCCCTTCATTTTCCCTTCCTGCTATCATCATCTTCTTCTTTTTTTTTTTTTTTAACATATAAATGTATTATTTGTTTCAGAGGTACAGGTCTGTGATTCAGAGTCTTACACAATTCACAGCACTCACCATAGCACATACCCTTCCCAGTGTCTATCACCCAGCCAGCCATCCCTCCCAATCCCCAACACTCCAGCAACCCTCAGTTTGTTTCCTGAGATTAAGAATTCCTCATATCAGTGAGGTCATATGATACACGTCTTTCTCTGATTGACTTATTTTGCTCAGCATAATACCCTCCAGTTCCATCCACGTCTTTGCAAATGGCAAGCTTTCATTCCTTTTGATGGCTGCATAATATTCCATTGTGTGTGTATACATATATATGTATATATATGTACACACACACCACATCTTCTTTCTCCATTCTTCTGTCGATGGACATCTTGGCTCTTTCCATAGTTTGGCTATTGTGGACATTGCTGCTATAAACATCAGGGTGCACGTAATACCCCTTCGGATCCCTACGTTTGTATCTTTGGGGTAAATACCCAGTAGTGCGATTCCTGGATCATGTGGTAGCTCTATTTTCAACTTTTTGAGGAACCTCCATACTGTTTTCCAGAGTGGCTGCACCAGCTTGCATTCCCATCAACAGTGTAGGAGGGTTTCCCTTTCGCCGCATCCCCACCAACATCTGCTGTTTCCTGACTTGTTCATTTTAGCCGTTCTGACTGATGTGAGGTGGTATCTCACTGAGGTTTTGATTTGGATTTCCCTGATGCCGAGCGATGTTGAGCACTCTTTCATGTGTCTGTTGGCCATTTGCATGTCTTTGGAAAAATGTCTGTTCATGTCTTCTGCCCATTTCTTGATTGGACCCTTTGTTCTTTGGATGTTGAGTTTAATAAGTTCTTTATAGATTTTGGATACTAGCCCTTTATCTGATATGACATTTGCAAATATCATCTCCCATTTTGTTGGTTGTCTTTTGGTTTTGTTGACTGTTTCTTTTGCTGTGCAAAAGCTTTTTATCTTGATGAAGTCCCAGTAGTTCACTTTTGCCCTTGCTTCCCTTGTCTTTGGCCATGTTTCTAGGAAGAAGTCGCTGTGGCTGAGGTCGAAGAGGTTGCTGCCTGTGTTCTCGTTTAGGATTTTGATGAACTCCTGGCTCACATTTAGGTCTTTCAACCATTTTGAGTCTATTTTTGTGTGTGATGTAAGGAAATGGTCCAGTCTCATTAATCTGCATGTGGCTGTCCACTTTTCCCAACACCATTTGTTGAAGAGACTGTCTTTTTTCCATTGGACATTCTTTCCTGCTTTGTCGAAGATTAGTTGATCATAGAGTTGAGGGCCCATTTCTGGGCTCTCTGTTCTGTTCCATTGATCGATGTGTCTGTTTTTGTGCCAGTACCATACTGTTTGATGATGGCAGCTTTGTAATAGGTCTTGAAGTCTGGAATTGTGATGCCGCCAGCTTTGCTTTTCTTTTTCAACATTCCTCTGGCTATTCGGGGTCTTTTCTGGTTCCATACAAATTTTAGGATTATTTACTCCATTTCTATGAAAAAAGTGGATGGTATTTTGATGGGGATTGCATTGAATGTGTAGATTGCTCTAGGTAGCATGGACATCTTCACAATATTTGTTCTTCCAATCCAGGAGCATGGAACGTTTTTCCATTTCTTTGTGTCTTCCTCAGTTTCTTTCATGAGTATTCTGTAGTTTTCTGAGTACAGATTCTTTGCCTCTTGGTTATATTTATCCTAGGTATCTTGTGGTTTTGGGTGCAACTGTAATTGGGATCGACTCCTTAATTTGTCTCTCTTCTGTCTTGTTGTTGGTGTATAGGAATGCCACTGATTTCTGTGCATTGATTTTATATCCTGCCACTTTACTGAATTCCTGTATGAGTTCTAGCAGTTTTGGGGTGGAGTCTTTTGGGTTTTCCACATAAAGTATCATATCATCTGCAAAGAGTGAGAGTTTGACTACTACTTTGCTGATTTGGATGCCTTTGATTTCTTTTTGTTGTCTGATTGCTGTGGCTAGGACTTCTAATACTATGTTGAATGGCAGTGGTGGTAGTGGACATCCCTGCTGCATTCCTGACCTTAGAGGGAAAGCTCTCAGTTTTTCCCCATTGAGAATGATAATCGCTGTGGGTTTTTCATAGATGGCTTTTATGATATTGAGATATGTGCCCTCTATCCCTATACTCTGAAGAGTTTTGATCAATAAAGAATGCTGTACTTTGTCAAATGCTTTTTCTGCATCTATTGAGAGGATCATATGGTTCTTGTTCTTTTATTAATGTATTGTATCACATTGATTGATTTGCGGATGTTGAACCAACCTTGCAGCCCAGGGATAAATCCCACTTGGTCGTGGCGAATAATCCTTTTAATGTACTGTTGGATCCTATTGGCTAGTATTTTGGTGAGAATTTTTGCATCCATGTTCATCAGGGATATTGGTCTGTAATTCTCCTTTTTGATGGGGTCTTTGTCTGGTTTTGGGATCAAGGTAATGCTGGCCTCATAAAACGAGTTTGGAAGTTTTCCTTCCATTTCTATTTTTTGGAACAGTTTCAGAAGAATAGGTATTAATTCTCCTTTAAATGTTTGGTAGAATTCCCCTGGGAAGCCATCTGGCCCTGGGCTTTTGTTTGTTGGGAGATTTTTGATGACTGTTTCAATTTCCTTAGCAGTTATAGGTCTGTTCAGGTTTTCTATTTCTTCCTGGTTCATTTTTGGTAGTTGATACATCTCTAGGAATGCGTCCATTTCTTCCAGATTATCTAATTTGCTGGCATATAGTTACTCATAATATGTTCTTATAATTGTTTGTATTTCTTTGGTATTGGTTGTGATCTCTCCTCTTTCATTCATGATTTTGTTGATTTGGGTCCTTTCTCTTTTCTTTTGGATAAGTCTGGCCAGGGGTTTATCAATCTTGTTAATTCTTTCAAAGAACCAGCTCCTGGTTTCGTTGATCTGTTCTACTGTTCTTTTGGTTTCTGTTTCATTGATTTCTGTTCTGATCTTTATTTTTTCTCTTCTCCTGCTGGGTTAAGGCTTTATTGGCTGTTCTTTCTCTAGCTTCTTTAGGTGTAGGGTTATTTTGTGTATTCGAGACCTTTCTTGTTTCTTGAGAAAGGCTTGTATTGCTATATACTTTCCTCTTAGGACCGCCTTTGCTGCATCCCAAAGATTTTGAACAGTTGTGTTTTCATTTTCATTGGTTTCGATGAATTTTTTAAATTCTTCTTTAATTTCCTGGTCGACCCATTCATTCTTTGGTAGGATGCTCTTTAGCCTCCACGTATTTGAGTTCTTTCCGACTTTCCTCTTGTGATTGAGTTCTAGTTTCAAAGCACTGTGGTCTGAAAATATGCAGGGAATGATCCCGATCTTTTGGTTCCGGTTGAGACCTGATTTGTGACCTAGGATGTGATCTATTCTGGAGAGTGTTCCATGGGCACTAGAGAAGAATGTGTATTCTGTTGCTTTGGGATGGAATGTTCTGAATATATCTGTGAAGTCCATTTGGTCCAGTGTGTCATTTAAAGTCTTTATTTCTTTGTTGATCTTTTGCTTAGATGATCTGTCCATTTCAGTGAGGGGGTTGTTAAAGTCCCCCACTATTATTATTGTATTGTTGTCGATATGTTTCTTTGCTTTTGGTATTAATTGCCTTATATAATTGGCTGCTCCCATGTTAGGGGCATAGATATTTACAATTGTTAGATCTTCTTGTTGGATAGACCCTTTAAGGGTGATATAGTGTCGTTCCTCATCTCTTATTATAGTCTTTGGTTTAAAATCTAATTTGTCTGTTATAAGGATTGCTACCCCAGCTTTCTTTTGGTGTCCATTAGCATGATAAATTGTTTACTACCCCCTCACTTTCAATGTGGGGGTGTCTTTGGGTCTAAAATGAGTCTCTTGCAGACAGCATATCGATGGGCCATGTTTTTTTAATCCAATCTGATAGCCTCTGTCTTTTGATTGGGGCATTTATTCCATTTACATTCAGGGTAACTACTGAATGATATGAATTTAGTGCCATTGTATTGCCTGTAAGGTGACTGTTATTGTGTATTGTCCATGTTCCTTTCTGATCTGTGTTACTTTTCGGCTCTGTCTTTGCTTAGAGGACCCCTTTTGATATTTGTAGGGCTGGTCTCGTGTTTGCAAATTCCTTTAGTTTTTGTTTGTCCTGGAAGCTTTTTATTTCTCCTTCCATTTTCATTGACAGCCTAGCTGGTTATAGTATTCTTGGCTGCATATTTTTCTCATTTAGTGCTCTGAAGATACCATGCCAGTCCTTTCTGGCCTGCCAGGTCTCTCTGGATAGGTCTCTTGCCAGTTGAATGTTTCTACCATTGTAGCTTACAGATCTCTTCTCCCGAGCTGCTTTCAGGATTTTCTCTTTGTCTCTGAGACTCGTAAGTTTTACTATTAGATGTCAGGGTGTTGATGTATTTTAATTGGTTTTGAGGGGGGCTTCTCTGTGCCTCTTAGTGAAGCATTTCTGTCAACTAAAATTGATAGGCAACTTCATGTTTACTGAAATCCTTCACCAATGATTCTGTAAGAATTATTTAAAAAAATAAAAAAATCTTTTGATCTAATAGTCCCACTTCTGAGGATTTGTCCTAAGTAAGAAATACTGAAGAAACAAAAAAGTTATTTTCATTGTTATTTCCAATCGCAGGACATGGGGGGAATAACCTTAAATTGTAAGCAATTAAGAAAAGTTTAAATGTATTCTCTGAAAAAATTCATATTTTTATGTGATAAGTATTAAGACTAAAGTATTATAAAAAACAGGATTGTTGAAATTTTGAAAAAGCATAAAACAATTATATCTTCACTTTTAACATTATATAAATGTGTGAATGCATGCAGGCGAAGGATAGGTCAAGAGAAAATGTTGGTGGGTTGATAAGCAGAGACCTATTTGTGACATTTTAAAAGACGATTTGTGTCTGGGGCGCCTGGGTGTCTCAGTCGGTGAAACATCTGACTGTTGATTTCAGCTTGGGTCATGATCGCAGGGTCTTGAGATTGAGCCCCACACTGAGCTCCACATTGGGCTCCATGCTTGGCTGGGAGTCTGCTTGGAATTCTCTCTCTCTCTCTCTCTCTCGCTCTGCCCCTCCCTCCGCTGTTCACTCTCTCTCTGAAAAACTGAAAGCAAACAAAAAAACCCAGTGTGTCTTTTAAATGAAATCCATGTGCTCTAAGGAGAAATTCATCTTCTTAAGTTCCCATGAAAATTAGAAAGTTTATTTTTCAACTTTACAAAGATTAATTGGATAGGTAAGGGCTTCAGTCTTATTTTCAGTGAAATTAGCACCTGTGTGTGTATGTTGCTGCTGTCAGATATACTGGATCTTCTATACTAGTTCTGTAGACCTAGCAAGTACATTTTGATGTGGTGATTGTCCTACCAGTCAAAACAGAAATTCTTATATACATATTTAAACTTTAAATATATGACTAAAGAATACCAAGTATCAGTTTTTAAATTATTTTATTAAGAAAAAATTTGGATGTTTGAAAAAAAAGAAAAAATGTTTAGTCTTTAACCCACAACTCTATAAAGGGGATTATTTGGGGGCACCTGGGTAGGTCACTCAGGCAAGCAGCTGCCTTTCGCTCAGGTCATGATCTCAGGGTCTTGAGATCGAGCCCCACGTCGGGTCCCTGCTCTGCAGGAAGTCTCCTTCTCCTCCTCCCTGTGCCTGCCGCTCCCCCTACTTGTGCGCTCTCGCTCGTGTTCTCTCTCTCTCAAATAAATAAATAAAATCTTTTAAAAAATTAAAAATAAAATCTTAAAAAAATAAAAGGGATTATTTTGATATTGTTCATAATACGGGGTTTTAGAATTGATACCGAAAGTTTGCCTAATAAAATTTTACGATACAGCATGTAATATATATCTATATATTTAAAGATATGTTTGTTTATTTTAGAGAGAGTGTGTGTGTAAGCAGGGGAAAGGGCAGAGGGAGAGGGAGAGAGAATCTCAAGCACACTCTGGCTGAGTACAGAGCCTGAGGCAGGGCTTGATCTCACGACCCTGAGATCATGACCCTGAGATCATGACCTGAGCCAAAACCGAGTCAGATGCTCAACGAATGAGCCACCCAGGCACCCCAATACAGCATGTAATATATTTTTGTGGTAGAATTTGATCTGCTTCTCAATATGCATTAAGTAAAATAAATTCAGCATACTCGCCTATGAAGAAATATGCTTTTATATATAAATAAGTTTGTAATTGGAATACTAGCTTAAAAAGTAGTCAGAAATAACCAGTTATTAAATGGTATTTATATAAAATTACAAAATCTAATGGTCTGTGATAGCATTTTCTGTGATATCCCCAGTCTAGAGGTTCATGATGTCATGAGTGGAACATTTAGCTTTTATTTTATATTTTCAGCCTTCAGTTCATTGTCCTTCCACTCTGTACTGCGGCATTTCATAATATTGGGTTTATTTCTTCTTTTACCAGCCACCCAGATTTTCAGAAATTACAGGGAGAGTGTAAGTTGTTTTTCCACTATTGTTGTCACTGTTGTTAAAGGTTTCCTGTGATGATTTCCTTTTTTCTAAAGTTTAGTGATATCATAGCTTATTTGCCTAAAAAGCCAAATAGAAAAGCATTTAAAAAATATTTTATTTGTACAACTTGGATATTCATTTTTAATAGAATCAGAGGGAGAGTTTCTCAATGTCTGTTTTACTAATATGCTGTTATTTTGAGTTCCATAAGTGCCTGGTTTAGATCTAATGATATATTTATTAGGACTTCTGATTTTACCATAGAATGATATTTGTTTCTGTATTTTAATTTTTTTTTTTTTTTTTTTTAGGACTTAGGTGTTGTGTGAGAGTGGTATTTAATTCTGATTTTCACTGCTATTTCAGTTATGGATAGCCAGTAACTCCAGAAAAAATAGCAGTTCTTTAAAATGGTTTATTTACTGCTCTAGGTTTTGAAGAAAGTGAGCAGATTCTGTGGCCTTCCATGGAAGGGTAGTTTCCCACTTTGGACATTTAATAAATCTCCATTTTAAAGCTTTCATCTTCATTGTATTTTATAATCATTTGTATGTAGCTGTGGATTTAGGAAACCTTTTTCCTACTCCTTCCCATTTCCATGATTTAAAACTAGATTTTTCCCTTCTAAAACGATTAAGCTTAGTATAGATTCACAAGCATCATCAGCAGTTCATGAAAATAAACAGTCATTGATATATATATGTGCTATTATGAGGTGTAGGAGGTAAGAGTGGTTACTAGAGATTAAAGATAAAGGGATATCTTTCCATATAGTACAAATTTCTTTTTTTTTTTTTTTTAAAGATTTTATTTATTTATTTGACAGAGAGATAGATAGCGAGAGAAGGAACACAAGCAGGGGGAGTGGGGGAGGGAGAAGCAGGCTTCCCGCTGAGCAGGGAGCCTGATGCGGGGCTCAATCCCAAGACCCTGAGATCATGACCTTAGCTGGAGGGAGACACTTAACAACTGAGCCACCCAGGCACCCTTTTAAAAAAATTATTGTAGCCCAGAATTCATAAGCTGCGTTAGTATGCAAAGATTCCAGGCTTTGCTCAGGTAGCCAGAGCTACTTTTAATGACTTTTGAGTTAATGACTTTGAGTTAAGCAGTACTTTGGGAATTGGGCTCCTTACCTATATAAAAAAGTAATAAATCAGGGCCAAAGGAAAGCTTACCTGAAATGGTAGACATGATCAGGAATATATGTGGTCGAAAAGAATCTCTGAACTTTAATAAAAGAGGTAATTCATTCCAGTATTTCTGCAAAATGATAGCTTCAGTCAAAATCTCGAAACATAATGGAACATGTGAAAAGGAAGAAAGGGTATAAACTTTTTATAAGGATAGTGGCTCCACACATTTTAACGTATATATCATTCTGGCATATGTAGAAATCTGTGTTTACATAAATAACATAGCTTATTCATGTAGTCATTTTGGTTTGGAAATTATTAGCCGAAAAGCTAATAAATGGTCTTGCATATGCTTCTTATTTCTTCAAAAGAGAGGATAAGTATCCATCTTTTGCTAATAAGCTGTTTTAGTGTCAGATGATGGAATAATACCAACTTTACTAAATATTTATTACAAACATAAAACATTTTTTGGTTTTAAGAAGTGTCTTTTAATTGGTGGAAAATGGCCTATTTTTAAGTCTTGATGTATATATAGAGAATAAGGATTACAGTATATATTGTACTTTGGGTGACTTATGTCAGTGAATGTTATGAAAGTTCTGATGTTTTGTTTAACATGGAAGATAGGTTTAGGAATTCTTGCTGCAGTTTGCTTAACTTTTATTGAGTAAATAAAATATTAAAATACCATCCATTATTTCAACTTGTTAGTTTGGTAATGTTTTGGCTGGCAGATTCTTCCATTTCATTGATGATGTTAATGTATCACTATTTAAATAGCTGAAAGTTTATTTTAAAGTATCTTATCCTTTTTTTTTTTTTACTTGTTTAGTAAATCAAGTTAGTTGGTTTATTTCAAAAGAGGTTCACTAGAAAATTGATATGAATTGATATGTAATGATCATAAATGTCAATAAGTAAATGTTGAGAAAGACTAGTAATAAAATAATTGATTCACTAAAGACAAAGCCAAATGCATTGTTCTCCCCACACCTCCTCTCCCAGGGTAGTCACCAGTTTTTGCCATTTGGTACAATTTTTTGCTAATCTCTTCAATGAGGATCCTCCTACTTAGTCATCTGTTAAGTGGTTATATGACATTGTAAGAGAGGTGTAATATGTTAAATCTGAGTAGAGAATGTCTGACATTTTATTTGATGCTTTATTTTTTTAATCCCTTTGGCCCTTGTAGGCATTCAATTTGGACTAGATGTTGCTCCTAATTTTCAAAAGATTCTTCATATTTTCTATGCTATGACAGCAACTAACAGAACACTTAATCATCATTCAAGCATGTTATTAAAGACCTGCACACTGTTCCTTAATTTTCAGGGGGAAAATGCTTTATTTTCTTTCTTCTTGATCATGAAGTTGCAGAGAGAGAGTTGGCAGATTGTATTCAACGCACTAATTAGAGCATCAGATTTTTCTTTCTTACTGTATAGAATTTGTTGAACAATTGCTGTAAAGCTGTAAATTTTGTGACTTGAGGTATTCACACTATAGAGGCCCCAGCGTCTTGCCGTGGAACCTCCCTGCCGCCTTGTCTGGGACAGCCAGATGTTACCCTTCTCTCCTTCCCGAATCTGGTGACTGAGCCAATGCCAGCACATCGCTGGGATCAATAGATACCATCTTAATACACCGTTTTGACAGTTTCAGTAATCAACCAAATGAATTTGTAAAATAGATAAGCAGCAAGCATGGGCCCAGCCCATTTATTTATTTCTGTAATTAAGACATTTGCTCTTCACTTGTTACAGTAGTTATCATAGGCGTATTCGGTCCTTGGCTTTATATGCTGTCATGTTCATTCATCTAAAGATACTGGTACGAATGCTCTGCAAGTGTCATTAGGAAAGGAGATTTAGGAAGGGGACTACGTGCATAAGCGATAACTAAAAATAATAATTTACATGTAAAATAATGAGTTTAAGGTAAGTCCATGATTGAGTTAGACTGCTAATGTTTTTTAGGTTGGTTTTTAATAATAGAAACAGTATGTGATGCAGTGTAAGCACACAGGCATTGTTTCTGGTAGGATGCTTTGGCCTAGTCAAAAATGTTGAGACTTATTTTTCAATATACAGTACATATTTTTTTTAAAGATTTTATTTGTCAGAGAGAGAGCACAAGCAGGGGGAGTGGCAGGCAGAGGGAGACGCAGGCTCCCCACTGAGCAGGGAGCCCGATGCGGGGCTCGATCCCGGGACCCTGGGATCATGACCTGAGCCGAAGGCAGATGCTTAACCGACTGAGCCCCCCAGGCATCCCTATACAATATATATTTTAATATTAGCTCCATTAGAAAGCCAGTTGTTTACTCAGTGGGCAAACTATTAAAAAGTTTTTAAGTGCAGTTTTTATTATATGTAGAAACCCAACAATTTTTATAGAACAATTGTATTTATGATGAGTTAGAATAACATTCAGAAGTTCAGCGTAACAAACTTGACTAAATATGATTTTTGTATTAAAAACATTGGAGGAAAGGGATACCAAAGCATAAGCAAAATTAAAGAATCACATGATAAGGAATTACAGCTATCCCAAGGTTGAGTGTTGAATTTGAATATGCATTAACAGTTCCAAGTTAAGAAAAATTCAATCTCTTGACAAAGCTCTGCTTTTGGAGAGATGGTGAATTAGTTGTTAAAATCTCGTGACTTTTATATATTAAGCAGTATCTTGGAACATCTTTATTGAAGCAGCTCTAAAGCATTTGAAATATTCACCAAGTCATCTTTAGCCTGGAGAATTCAACTCTGTACCTGTCAAATTCCAAACATGTCCCAAGCTCTGCTTACTATTTAACAAGTACTGTCGTGTCTCTGCTGGGTGGCCATCTGAGCTAGGTGCTGTGGACTCAGGCACTTTCCTTATGTCAGCTCACTTTAGAGTCTAACAGGGTTAGACAAAAACTGTGGAAATGAGCAGTGCAGGAGATAAGCCCTCAAGTTCAAATCACTGTGGGCTGAACTAAATGAGGAACTTTTTATCCACCTTCCTTTTGGTAATTGCTATAAATAAAAATTTAGATTTTTATAACTTCATGTGAAATAGCATATTGATTTAGGTTTTTCAGAAAAGAGACTAAAATTAGTGTTCAGTACACTTCACTGCTTAGTTCTCTGAAGGAAAGATTCCTTATATTTATATGGAAAAACCATTTTTCTTACATTTTGTTTTAACATAAGTAAGGTTTCTATTTCTGTTTCAGAACAACAGTTAAAACAACCATGGAGAAGAAAAATCACCCTAGGTAAATTACTTGTTTCAGTGAGAAACCAGTACTCGATACTTATTTTGCTTTTATCCTTTTTTTTTTTTTTGTTAGGGGTGAAAGCATGTCTACAGAGAAAAGCATGTGAACAGGAGGAAAAATATGAGATTCCTGAAGGGCCACAGCGAAGCAGGCTCAACAAGGAACAGCTGGTATTTGTCTTTCGATACTATTTTCATTGGGCTTATTATAACTTAATAGTATCACTGTCAGGAAAAACTTCTCTTGCCCTTTCAACAAGTACAGGTGACTGATTAAAATTTTAATTGTGCTTGTTTCAAGCACTTGATTCTGAGAGATGATCACAATGAGCAGTAAAACCCAGAAGGTGATAATTTCATACTGTTAATGGACTGTTGGCATCTTGAACATTCCCATAAACCTTTCAGAATCTGAGGTAAGTCTCAGAATCAGGGAGTAACTTGAAAGAAGACTTATGGCTACTGCTTGGATTTAGGTCCCATATGTCTTTATTGCCACATATTGTAGTTTTAATGGGTAACATTCCATTATCCTGTGTGCGTGTGTGTGTGTGTATATATATATATATATATATATATATATATATATAGGAAATGACAAAGAAAAATTTGCATAGAAGGCAGTTGTGGAACTTTTTTTTCCATAAAGCACAAAGAGGTGTGTTTCATAGCTAACTGGATGCCTAGCCATAGCTTTGTAATGTATTGTATGTGTTGTGTTGTATGTGTCTGGAACCCTGGAGGCCACATTCCCACCGGAGCTGTCCTCGAGAGCAGAGATTCATCACACAGAGGGACCTGAGTAAGGATGGACAGAACTGGGTCAAGATCCACAGAATGATGTTACTTGTAGAATTTTATTAAATGTTGCTGGGTATCCCTGAAGCTCAGTTGAGATACCCTAGGAGTTCATGGGGCTTTAAGTCCCACCAAATATGAATAACATTCTGATAAAGGAAGTTTAACGAGAAGTTTCTGTTTGCTTTTTTTAAAAATATGTGTGCTTATCAGAAACATCCACACGCAGCACACCCTAACACCTAAAATCTGAGGAGAGTGAAGGTCCTGCGATGGTGGCTGAGTTTTAGGAGAAAGATTGTAACTAGGAAGCCTATAAATATCGAAGTACTTTTCTTGACCCAAATAATGCACTTGAAATACAGTTTATCCCAGCATTTCATTTAAGCAGCTTCTTAATAGCTCATGACTACTTATCTATATTTTCCTCATTCATATGCAGTGTTTTTAAATATTTTGATCTGCTTTTAACAAGCCTTTTCTTGTTTTTTCAGTTGCCAAAGCTGTTTGATGGATGCTACTTCTATTTCGGGGGAACCTTCAAACACCATCCAAAGGACAACCTTATTAAGCTTGTCGCTGCAGCTGGGGGCCAGGTCCTTAGTAGAAAGCCCAAGCCAGACAGTGACGTGACTCAGACCATCAATACAGTTGCATACCACGCGAGACCTGATTCTGATCAGCGCTTCTGCACACAGTATATCATCTACGAAGATTTGTCTAATCATCGCCCAGAGAGGGTCCGGCAGGGCAAAGTCTGGATGGCTCCTTCCAGCTGGTTTATTGATTGTGTGATGTCCTTTGAGTTGCTCCCTCTTGACAGCTGAATATTGCACCAGATGAACGTTTCAAATTGAACTCACACTGTTTTGATCATTCACATTTTTATAATAGGTAGACTCGTTCATACATATTTTTTCCTTGAATTAAAAAACAAAACAAAACTTAGGCCAGACTTAGAATTCATTCTCTGTTTACCATTTAGATGCTGAAATTGCTTTGAAGGATTTTTCTTTTTAAAACTGGTGTATGTTTTGATTCATCATGTCTTTTTATTCAAATTATCAGCTATCAAAGATTAATGAGGGAGTACCAGAACTATTGGTTAAATATACAAGCAGTATCATTACTCTCTCAGCCTTTTAATGTTCTTTGATGAAAATAATCCACACTTGCCACCAGCAAAAATACTTCCCATCCTTAGTAAACAAAGAATATTGTCAAATAATTGATTCTGGCTTTATTGTAATAGAGTACCTGGTCTGAATGTACCACCATAGGTGTTAAATTCTTCTGTCTACAATTGTCTTCATCTTACGTTGTGTTTAGTTTCTTATAATTTACATGGCTGTTAGTTCCTACGTTTTTATCCCTTCTTTTTATCTTCCGTATTCATCAAGAAATCATGATTTAAACCATAGCATTTTTCTTCGGTGGTGAAAAATC
Organism: Callorhinus ursinus; assembly: GCF_003265705.2. Taxonomy (NCBI): domain Eukaryota; kingdom Metazoa; phylum Chordata; class Mammalia; order Carnivora; family Otariidae; genus Callorhinus; species Callorhinus ursinus. Next base: position 20,879,063 of record NW_027397064.1, read on the forward strand.
AACATTGGACTCATGGTACATATTTTTATTGTATATACTTGCTTATTGTTAGCTATCAATTTGTGACTGTGTTTATCTACAGTGTATGTACATATACATAGAGCATTTTCTCTAACAAATTTTAGTATCAGTATTCCTTAGAAGGTCTCACCAGATTAGTAAGTTGTCAATCAGATGTTAATTAAATTAGGGCTAGTCCTTTTTCCAGTAGACCTCACTACATATTGCTAAAATAATTGTTTTTGAAGGTCTTAATTTCTTCTTTTGTGAAGATTTTATTTTTCCATTTTTAGATTGCTGTGGAGGCAGAAGTTGGGAATTATCTGATTAGAAAAGATTTTGTCCAGGTGGTACAAAAGGCCATCACAATAAGTCTAAAGGCAGGAGTGGGAAGGGCTGTCTCCTAATACAAGACCACAGAGTAGGAGACAGGACGCCACCTGAGCCTGGGGAGTCCTGGGGAGGTTACTCTGATTGGAGTGTTCTTGTTTGTGAATGAATCGACAAGGTAAATTAGATCATTTAAAAATATTTGTAAGAAGAATTCTTTAATAAGTCTTCCTAGAAACTGAACATAGTTCTATGAAAGACATGGGAAGGGAGACACTGAGAGACCTGCCAGGTTTGGTCTCTGTTGGGCTGGAGATGAGTGAAGCACTGGATGAGAATACTCAAGAGTCTGAAGTGAATGAACATTAGTAAGATTCATTTATTTGTAAGTGTGAGATTCTGCTGATTATTTCAAAATAAATCTTACTGTAATTCCTTCTCTCACATGTCACGTTTCCATATCAAGAAACACATTATGTAAACACACTGATACACTGGGGACCCGGTCCTTCACGGATGAATTAGCTCTGCAACCCTCTCCAACCAGTCATGTCTTTGTCCCACATTTCATTCTAATGGAGAATGATGAACACCATAGCACCAAGCAAATCTGAGGGGTTAGCTAATGTCTGGATTAAATAATTTAGGACTCTCTGGGATTTCGGTTTGTCATTTTTGATTTATAACTGACTTGTGGTCACTCTCTGTTGCCTCATCGGTCACATTCCTAGACAGGTTTGTGTCTGTTCCTCCGATCTGAATCCCTGTTTGTAAAACGACTTTGGGGGTTGCTGCCCACTCTCCTTCATTCATTTTCTTGGTTTATCACCCCTCCCTCTTTGTTGTATTCTGTCCCCCACTATTAAGCAGTTTTATTTTTGGTTCCTTTAAATATTTATTTTGACAGCAGTTGGTTGATGTTAAGCTCTTGAACCTTGTAATATCTGTGTAGATACACTTGTCACTGTTTTCATTTGTCCATCACAGATTCAAGCTTCCTTTCTATTGACTATAAATCATTAAAGTTATTTGTGTTTCTGTATTTCTATATCTTCTTATAGTAGTAGTTTACTTATTCTGGGCTGTTGATGAATGAGAACTCAGTAAGACCTGAGAGGAAATCTTTGAGCTAACAAAAGCTTATCTTTTGGAACACTTAACACATTGCGGTTAATTTTGGATAGAAATATTTCTAAACTATAATACTTTACTACCTTAAATAAATGTGTCTGAATACAATGTAATTTTGATAGTTTGGAATCATCATTAAGAGGGTCAGTGATTACACAGTGACTCCTTCATGGATCCGTTAAAGCCAGAGGGTCGGCAGCTTCTCCACAGTATCACGGGGCTGCTTGTTACTTCTCTATTTCCTTTTTTTTTTTTTTTTTAATTTTTCTTTAAGATTTTATTTGAAGAGAGTGAGCTAGCCAGGGGAGAGGCAGAGAGAGAGGAGAAGCAGAGTCCCACTGAGCAGGGAGCCTAATGTGGGGCTCAATCCCAGGTCCCCGGGATCATGACCTGAACCAAAGGCAGTCGCTTAACCAACTGAGCCACCCAGGCGCCCCTAATTAATTTTTTTTCTTTTGACTTGCTAAGGAATGAAAACCAGGCAGGAACCATATTAGAATTATGAGTGAAATGAGGCTAAATAAGCAGTGTGTGAGGGTTTTGGTGATTTACCGAATAGATACTTAAATTTTTGTAGAAAAGTTTTTTTTTTTTTTAACTTTTTTTTTTTAAAGATTTTTATTTATTTGAGAGAGGTAGAGTAAGAGAGAGAGAGTGCACAACAGGGGGTAGGGTCAGAGGGAGAAGCAGACCCCCCACCGAGCAGGGAGCCCGATGCGGGACTCGATCCCGGGACTCCAGGATCATGACCCGAGCCGAAGGCAGTCGCTTAACCAACTGAGCCACCCAGGTGCCCCTGTAGAAAAGTTTTACCATTTATTCTACCTATTTTGATATCTTTTGAGCCTGCTTTGTGAATTTGGTGATTAAGTGACCTCTGCATAGGTGAAGATTATCTATTGGAAGGTTTGATGTTTCTGTGGGAATAAGAAGATGCAGGGAGGGGTAGTCATATTACACATTAGCTGTAATTACCTCCTTGGGTTGGGGCAGAAAAAGAGCCTGCTGTGATCTGAAGGTTCGTGGACCTCATGACAGCCACAAATGTGTATTCTGTTCTCTAACGAGAACACAAAATGGTGGGAAATCGTGCTTATTTAATAACTATAAGCCATTATTTTGTTGGAACTACAAATTGTGAACTTAATGTATGATCACCTAATGAAAACTAAGCAGTTCTAATTTTTTTCAGTCAGCTAATACATACTGTGGCTACTTAGTTACATACTATTTTATGAATTAAGGATTGTTGATTATGTAGCATTTTAAGGCACATAACAATACCTTTCCTTTATTAGAATAGCAATGTGGGAGAAGTTGAGGAAGGCACTAGACCTTTCTGACTCTGACCTAGCTTAAAAGGTTGATGACTAACTCCCCAGACCTGAAGAGGTTTCCTTTGGCCCCAGTGCTCCCGTGGGCCTGTGTAGGTCACCTCCAGAAGGCCAGTAAGCCTATTGTCAGGCTTGGAGATTGAATTATAGATAGGGCAGGCTGGGGGGGCGGGGCATGACTCCTGTGCAGGCTTTGGATTCAGCTGGACCTGGGTTTGTTTATCATCTCTCCTAGTTTCGCTAACTTGTGTTTGCAGTTAATAAAGTGAGAAAAATACTCTGCATCTCACATGGGCATAAAGGTGGACAAAAGCATTGAGCACCTTGTTTGGGCATTTACAGGATCACCTTCCAAAACCTTGGTGAACAATATGAATAAGAGACTTCTCTAAAGGCAGCTCATTAGAGGTGACTTTTGGTAGCACAACTCAATTTAAGTCCTGAATAGTCCTGGCTATTGCCCCCAACCCCTGCTCAACTGCTGCCTGTCCTGTCTTCACTTTGCTGGGCTTTTTTTTTTTTTTTTTAATTCAATTAATTAACACATAATGTATTCCTGGTTTCAGAGGTACAGGTCTGTGATCCGTCAGTCCTATATAATACCCAGTGCTCATTACATCACATGTGCTCCTCAATGTCCATCCCCCAGATATCCCAGCCCCCTGCCCCCCTTCCCTCCAGCAACCCTCAGTTTGTTTCCTATGATTAAGAGTCTCTTGTGGTTTGTTTCGCTCTCTGGTTTCATCTTCTTTTATTTTTTCCTCTCTTCCCCATGAGCCTCTGTTTTTGTTTCTTAAATTCCACATATCAGTGAGATCATTTGATAATTGTCATTCTCTGATTAACTTATTTCACTTAATACCCTCTAGTTCCATCCATGTTGTTGCAAATGGAAAGATTTCAATTTTTGATGGATGCATAATATTCCATTGTGTATATATACCACATCTTCTTAATCCATTCATCTGTCGATGGATATCTTGGCTCTTTCCATAGTTTGGCTATTGTGGACATTGCCGCTATAAACATTGGGGTGCAGGTGCCCCTTTGGATCACTACATTTGTATCTTTGGGATAAACACCCAGTAGTGTAATAGCTGGGTCATAGGGTAGCTCGATTTCCAACTTTTTGAGGAAACTCCTTGCTGTTTTCCAGAGTGGCTGACCAGCTTGCATTCCCACCAACAGTGTAGGAGGGTTCCCCTTTCTCCACATCCTCGTGAACATCTGTCATTTCCTGACTTGTTCATTTTAGCCATTCTGACTGGTATGAGGTGGTATCTCACTGAGGTTGTGATTTGTATTTCCCTGATGCCGAGTGATGTTGAGCACTTTTTCATGTGTCTGTTGGCCATTTGGATGTCTTCTTTGCAGGAATGTCTGTTCATGTCTTCTGGCCATTTTTTGATTGGATTATTCTTTGGGTGTTGAGTTTGATAAGTTCTTTATAGATTTTGGATACTAGCCCTTTATCTGATAGGTCATTTGCAAATATCTTCCCCCATTCTGTTGTCATTTGGTTTTGTTCACCATTTCCTTTGCTGTTCAAAAGCTTTTTACCTTGGTGAAGTACCAATAGTTCATTTTTGCCCTTGCTTCCCTTGCCTTTGGAGACGTGTTTAGCAGGAAGTTCTTGTGGCCAAGGTTGAAGAGGTTGCTGCCTGAGTTTTCCTCAAGGATTTTGATGGATTCCTGTCTCACATTTAGGTCTTTCATCCATTTTGAGTCTATTTTTGTGTGTGGTGTAAGGAAATGGTCCAGTTTCATTCTACATAAATGAAGGACAAGAACTATATGATCCTCTCAAAAGATGCAGAAAAAGCATTTGACAAAGTACAGCATCCTTTCTTGATTAAAACTCCTCACAGTGTAGGCATAGAGGTTACATACCTCAATATTATAAAAGCCATCTATGAAGAGGCCACAGCAAATATCATTCTCAATGGGGGAAAACAGCTTTTCCCCTAAGGTCAGGAACACGGCAGAAATGTCCAATATGACCACTGCTGTTCAAAAATAGTACTAGAAGTCCTAGTCTCAGCAATCAGACAAAAGAAGAAATAAAAGGCATCCGAATCAGCAAAGAAGTCAAACTCTCACTCTCTGCAGATGACATGATACTCTGGAAAACCCAAAAGACTCAACCCCAAAATTGCTAGAACTCATACAGGAATTCAGTAAAGTGGCAGGATATAAAGTCAATGCACAGAAATCAGTGGCATTTCTATACACCAACAACAAGACAGAAGAAAGAGAAATTGAGTCATCCCATTTACAATTGCCCCGAAAACCATACATATCTAGGAATAAATATAACCAAAGAGGCAAAGAATCTGTACTCAGAAAACTATAGAATACTCATGAAAGAAATTGAGGAAGACACAAAGAAATGGAAAAACGTTCCATGCTCATGGATTGGAAGAACAAATATTGTTAAAATGTCTATGCTACCTAGAGCAATCTACACCTTCAAAGCAATCCCTATCAAAATACCATCAACTTTTTTCACAGAACTGGAATAAATAATTATAAAATTTGTATGGAACCAGAAAAGACCCCGAATAGCCAGAGGAATGTTGAAAAAGAAAAAGCCGGTGGCATCACAATTCTGGACTTCAAACTCTATTACAAAGCTGTCATCATCAAGACAGTATGGTACTGGCACAAAAACAGACACATAGATCAATGGAACAGAATAGCCCAGAAATGGACCCTCAATTCTATATTCAACTAATCTTCAACAAATCAGGAAAGAATATCCAATGGGAAAAAGATAGTCTCTTCAATAAATGGTGTTGGGAAAATTAGACAGCCACATGTAGAAGAATGAAGCTGTGGAGAGAATTTTAATTACTGCCTCCATTTCCTTACTGGTAATGGGTCTGTCAGGTTTTCTGTATCTTCCTGTTTGAATTTTGGTAGTTTATATGTCTCTAGGAAAGCATCCATTTCCTCCAGATTGCCTAATTTGTTGACATATAGTTACTCATAATATGTTCTTATAATTGTTTGTGTTTCTTTGGTGTTGGTTGTGATCTCTCCTCTTTCATTCATGATTTTGTTTGGGTCCTTTCTCTTTTCTTTTTGATAAATTTGTCAAGGGCTTTATCAATCCTTTTAATTCTTTCAAAGAACCAGCTCCTAGTTTTGTTGATCTGTTCTGCTGTTCTTTTGGTTTCCATTTCATTGATTTCTGCTCTAGTCTTTAAATAATTTCTCTTCTCCTGCTGGGTTTAGTCTTAACAACAACTAGGACCCAGCCTGTCTAATTTCTCACCTCTGACTTCTCTCCCCATCTCTTTAGTGAAGTGTCTCCATCTGTGTGGGCCTCTCCTACCCATTCAGCTAACATTTTGTTTAGCCTTCATCCCATGCATACATTTATTTTGGATACCAGGACTGCTTAGGCCTCCACACTTGAGATACACACTCCTTTATTAATTTACTTGGGCTTTGGACATGAGTTAATCTACAACGCAGAAAAACATTCTTGTCCTTTTTTTTCTCTTCAAGTGCTTTTATAACTAAGGGATTAAACCCCAAATTTCCTTTTACTTCCCTTACTTCCCATGTAATTAAATATTATACATAGTTTCCATTGGTTGTATGGTAGCCTCTCAACAAGATATATGATAATTTAACTAAATCACTGGTATTTTGTATTTGGATTGTTTCAGTCATAGATAAATCTGTATAAATATTGTTATGATAAATTTTGATCCTGGGGGAAGGAGGAGCTTTAAAATGTCAAACTAAGGCACCATCTATCATTACCATCTCTACAAAATGCAGTGCATGCCCTATGCATTTAAATTAAGACCTTAGTTATGCTTAAAATATAAAAATTAGAAAATGAGCCTTAATTGATTGCTATGATTTTCATGAGTTGATGAGACTTTGCATGTAAGGTTCAAAATGCTCCCGCTCTTATGGGTTAGAAACTAACCTGAAAAAGGCGAAAAAAACCCAAAAAAGCCTTAGGCCTTTTGGTAGAGACCGGAGATCACCTTGCCTGTGTTAAGATGAGGAAATAGGCCCAGAGAACTCTAGATCACACAGCTCATTGTTGGCAGGGCCCAGATGAAGCATGTATGTTCCTCTCTTCCTGCCATACTACCTCCCAAGCTACCTTACTTCTTTAAGTAAATTGGTGTTTGCTATTACAGGAGCCTGTGAATTTTTACTTGAATGTACTTATTGGGCTGGCCTATGACATCTAGAAAGAGATGGCATCTATCCCTCAGCAGACATTCCTAATTACTGCATCTGTTTCTGAGACCAAAAAGTGTCTTAAAATCTTTTTTAACTTTAGTTTCAGGCAACCACAACCATTTGGTGAAGCTGGTTTATCAGCTAGGATGTATTCACCATCACCAAACTGAACCACGTCTTAAAAACTTACGTGACCTTTATATGTTTGTTGCTGTCCCCACAGCATGCCAGGAGTATATAGGACATATTCCAGTCAATAATTGTGGCTCAGTTCAGAAATGATTCTCAACTGGCAGGCCATGTCCTCCTAGTTGGGAGTTAAAGGAGCTCAAGAACAACAACAGCAACAAGCAAAACCTCCAAGACAGGGAGAGCACAGGAAGGATAATACATCTAAAAAAGCTTTCTAGGTGATTTTTATGCCTGCCCTTACCACAGTGGCAAGGCACTGGTTGGCACCATTTATTACTGGAAATTTCCTTGTGAAATTGTATTTCTGATTCAGGTACCTAATGCAATGCAGAGTGTGTGTGTGTGTGTGTGTGCGTGTGTGTGTGTGCGTGTGTGTGTGTGCGTGCGTGCGCCCAAATGTGACCATATATTATGTATGTAATGTGTCTGGTTCCCCAAGACCTACATTTTGAAGCTGAGGCATGTGGAATTTGAGGTAGAATATGGTGATGCGTATGCCGTAACATCAGCATTCCCATTGTGATGGGACTTTTCCTTTTCCTGTGAGCACTAAAGTTCTGATATCTGGTAGTAAGTTAAGATTATTTTTCTGGGCGGTAGAAGTAACAATTAGCAAGTGTGATGTTTATTTTAAAAGTTAATTACTACATTTTGAAAAGTAAACAAAATCTAAAGATTTTTTTCCTATTGACCTTTCTTTTGCAGATAGTGACAGAAGCACAGAGTGGGCAATTGATTTTCAGTAAGTATCCTCTTACTTAAAGTGCTAGCAGTTACACATATGAGTTTTGTCTTTTTTTAAAAAAATATATAGATCTGGTTTTACATTTTCAAAAGAGGTTGAAAAAGAGTCTGATACTGATTTACTCACAAACTTGTACATTGATTCATTGGATTTTTATTGGGAAACTAGTGGATATCAGACTGTGTTGCTTAACTTGGAACAACTAAGGTGAATAAGACATGTCTACAACCCTCAAGGGGCTTGTACTCTAGCAGGAGAGCCAAACAAGTAAAGAAGTAAAGTAGAAAGTAAAGATTTCACAGGCATTGTTCTTGGTGAGGCACAGCCCTGTGACCTGTGCAGGAAGAACATGTTGGTGGAAACCTGCACACTAATGGGCTTTTCCATGTCAGGGCATACTTCTAGAAGTCTACCTCGCTCGCTTGGCAGAAGAAGTAACCAGTGTTTGCTCTGGACATAAGTATTATTTGGCAGGGTACCTGGGACTAAGTCTTAGGATGAGATGACTTAATATTCACCATGATGTTCACTAAGCACTTTTTTAAATAATTTTTTATTGTTATGTTAATCACCATACATTACATCATTAGTTTTGGATGTAGTGTTCCATGATTCATTGTTTGTGCATAACACCCAGGGCTCCACGCAGAATGTGCCCTCTTTAATACCCATCACCAGGCCAACCCATCCCCCCGCCCCCTCCCCTCTAGAACCCTCAGTTTGTTTTTCAGAGTCCATCGTCTCTCATGGTTGGTCTCCCTCTCCGACTTCCCTTCATTCTTCCCCTCCTGCTATCTTCTTCTTCTTTTTTTTTTTCTTAACATATATTGCATTATTTGTTTCAGAAGTACAGATACGTGATGCATCAGTCTTACATAATTCACAGTGCTCACCATAGCACATACCCTCCCCAATGTCTATCACCCAGCCACCCCATCCCTCCCACCCCCCACCACTCCAGCAACCCTCAGTTTGTTTCCTGAGATTAAGAATTCCTCATATCAGGGAGGTCATATGATACATGTCTTTCTCTGATTGACTTATTTCACTCAGCATAACACCCTCCAGTTCCATCCACGTCTTTGCAAATGGCAAGATCTCATTCCTTTTGATGGCTGCATAATATTCCATTGTGTATATATACCACATCTTCTTTATCCATTCATCTGTTGATGGACATCTTGGCTCTTTCCACAGTTTCACTAAGCATTTTTTGATTCTCCTTGAGTGATACTCCTTGTCTTTTGTAGAAGAGAATGACATTTTATCAATATTTTATTAGAGAGTTTTTTTTTAATTTTTTCTTTTAATTAGGGAGACAAGTCAGAAATAGGAAATGCAGCTTGCTGAAGCCATGAATAGGAAATGAGTTTTTTGCTGTCTCTGTTTAATTTGCTAAGTTAGCAAGTTTAATCTCAAGATAATTTAAACAGTAATTAAAGCTGTCCAGGTTTATTTCATCTACCTTTTTGAAAAAAATGCATCATATTAATTAATATTCATGCTGGTTTTCTGTGAATTTAGATGTAGTCATTAGAAGGAAGGTTTTCTTTTTTTTATGTTAAAAATGTTTTAAATGGATTGTTGATACTTTGAAATTTTCTATTTTATAGCAAAGTAATTTGTGTACATAGTTTAAAAAGTGAAATAGTGCTAAAAGATTTAGACTAAAAGGCATCAGTCTCCTGTACCTCTTTCTCAGTTTCTGTTCAGAAACAATCACTTTGTACTGTTTTAGTAGTTTACATTGGTCTTTGCCTTCTATGTAAGTAAGTATGGGTGTACTGCATTCTTTTGATTAAGCTATTTTAGACATTTGTGATTTCCTATTATGGTAGCTGATTTTTTTTCCCCCACTCTAAGATTCCTTCTTTCCTTTCTAAATTATTCCAAACAACTAACTTAAATTTTTTCTCAGGACTTTCACAATGATGACTATGGGCATGGTCCCCTGATTTCCATGTTTTTTTGTAGTGATTGCATTTCCTTTTTATAAACCTTTTTGTTTTTCTTTAATTTTTATTAGTTTTTAAATCTCTGTCTAAAGGTTTGAACCTATGTCTACATCTTCAACTACTTTCTGACATCTTTGAAAAAAGTCACAATGGAATTTTTCTCTGAGACAAATCTAGGTAACAGACTAGCTTGTTTTTCCTGGAAACATACCTCCTAAAGGCTTCTGTCTTCCCTCTCCAATGTGGACTGCTTGCCAGTGAAATCTGCAAAGCTTTTATCTTGTGACTTCCCTGCTTGTCTAGATCTTAGGAAACCCCTTTGCTTCTCTTTCCTATTGGGAATGGGTGGTCCCTATTTACTGGTTTACACCTGTATCATGATTAAGCATATCTTCCAGCAGCTTCATGAGAAAGAATACAGTTTTTATATATTTTGGCTGAAAAATGTCTTCATTCTGCTATCACCTGTGATTTTGCTTTGATAAATAATTCTTAGATGGCCATTGTTTTCCCTCAGAGTGGGGTTTCAGAGAGTGAATCAGCATCTCCTTTCTTGACTATGCCCATCTGCAGGCACTTGGTTTTGAGCTTCCTCCCATCTAGGAAGTCATTTCACTTGCCATATATTGTGTTGAGTGTTATGTCAGATTACTCAGTGGTTTTCAGCCAGAGAAAGTGCAGGCAATGGACCAATGTCTTAAACATCAGTACTCATTCTTTCAAATACCTTTTATGTATGGTTATATATAACAATACCTTTTACATATAGTTAATAAAAGGATGTTTTGGATTACTTATGCCATTTGTAAATAATTGGGCATACTCTTGTTTAAAATTGTGTAATGTGGCCCTTTGAGAGTAATGTTTGACAAAAAAAGAAAAGGTTAGTCAAGTGAGGCTTGGGTAACTTACAGAACATATAAACAGTTTCTTTTTGAATGAGATTTGAGCCCTTAAATGATGATTTTGAATGATCAAATCATGTCCTGCCCTGATAAGCCCACTGATTCTATTTGTACTATTTTATATACAAAGTATCAGTACTTCATGGATACTCTTTTAAACAACAAGTCTTTCAATCTAATGTTTCTTGGCCAGGCACTTTTTTCTTTAGGTAGAACTATTGAGACTTATAAATCTTGTAACCTAAAAGTAAAGGCAGTATTGATAGGAGATCTTCTAAACAGCAAATGGAAGTCATCTAGATGTAGGAGAGGTAATGGGGATTTTTAGAAAGCATTAGAAAGAACTATCAGTGATAACCCAAAGAAGATAAGACCAATTGATGATGACCAATTGGGCATTTTGGGGAGTGGAATATCAAGTGGAAAACCTTTTAATTTCCTATAACTATGGCTGAGGAAAGAGGAAGAAAGGACAAGTTAAAATATTTAGAACAATTGCTTTGTGTCTTGTTATGTTACACTATAATAATTTCTTAAGAATTGGCAGGCATCCAGAATGTAGAGGGGGTGGTCAGAGATGGCCGCCTAGCAAGATCCTGAACTCACCTCCTCCTGGGAACATACTGAGTCTACAGCTACATATGGGATAATTCCTCTGAAAAAGACCTGAAAACTAGCTGAGCAGCTCCTTCATAAAAACTAAGTTGCTATTGACTTAGAATAGACTGTTGTATAGATAGGCTATTATATATGAGCCTCATGATTACCACAAAGCAAAAACCTATAGCAGATACGCAAAAGATAATGAGAAAAGAAACTAAGCATAGCACTAAAGAAATCAAACCAGAAGGGAAGAGAGCAAGAGAAGAAGAAAGGAAAAGAGAAGAACTATAAAACAACCAGAAAACAATGAACAAAATGGCAATAAATACATACCTATCAATAATTGCTTTTAATGTAAATGGACTAAATTCTGCAATCCAAAGACAGAGAGTAGCTGAATGGATAAAAAAACCAAAACAAACAAAAAACAAGACTCATGTATATGTTGCCTAGAAAAGACTCACTTCTGATGTAAGGAAACACAGGCAATGTGAAGGCATAGAAAAAATATTCCATGCAAATGGAAACAAAAAGAAAGCTGGGATAGCTCTTCTTATATCAGACAAAGTAGACTTTTTGTTTTATTTTTTAAAAGAATTTATTTATTTAATAGAAAGCACGAGAGAAAACACAAACGGGCAGAAGGAGAGGGAAAAGCAGATTCCCTACTGAACAGGGAGCGCAATGCGGGGCTCACTCCCTGGACCCTGGCATCATGACCTGAGCCGAAGGCAGACACTTAACTGACTGAGCCACCCAGGTGCCCCCTGACAAAGTGGACTTTAAAACAAAGACTGTAATGAAAGACAAAGAAGGGCACTACTTAATGATAAAGGGGTCAATCCAACAAAAGGATATGCTATTTGTAAATATTTACATATTCAAACATAAGAGCACCTAAATAAGTAAAGCAAATTTTAATAGACCTACAGGGAGAAATTGACAGCAATACAATGATAGTAGGGGACTTGAATACCCCAGTTATATCAGTGGGTACATCATGCAGTCAGAAAATCAATAAACATTTGCCTTAAATGGCAGATAGATGGACTTAATAGATACAAAACATTCCACCCAGAAACACCAGAATATGCATTCCTCTCAAGTGCACGTGGAACATGCTCTAGGATAGATCATATGTTAGTCCACAAAACAAAATTCAATAAATTTAAGACTGAAATCATATGAAGCATTTTTTTCTGACCACAGTGGTATGAAACTAGAAATCATTTATAAGAAGAAAACTGGAAAAATCACAAGTATGTGGAGATTAAATAACATGCTCCTGAGTAACCAATGGGTCAATAAGAAATAAAAGTAGAAATCAGAAAAATACCTTGAGAGAAAATGGAAATACAACATACCAGAATCTATGAGATACAGATGCCCAAAAGTTTTTTGTTTGAAATCTGTACAAAAGCAGTTCAAAGAGGAAAGTTCACAGGATGCAAGCCTACCTCAAAAAATAAAACAAACCCAACAAGAAAAATATGAATCTTTATACTTAAAGGAACTTAAAAAAAAAAAGAACAAATGAAGCCCAAAGTTAGTAGAAGGAAGGCAATAACAAAGATCAAAGTGGAAATAAGTGAAATAGAGACTTAAAAGGCAATAGAATAGATCAATGAAACTAAGTGCTAGTTCTTTGAAAAGACAAAATTAATAAACCTTTAGCTAGACTCACCAGAAGAGAGAGGGTTCAAATAAATAAAGAGAAGTTACAAGTTATATCTGTTATATATCACAGATATATATACAAAGGATCTTAAAAGACTACTTTCAACAATTATATACCAACAAATTGGACAACCTAGAAGAAATAAATTCCTAGAAACATGAAGCCTCTCAAGACTGAATCATGAAGAAATACAAAATCTGAATAGACCAGTTATCTGTAAGGAGATTGAATTGGTAATTAAAAAGCTCCCAACAAACAAATGTCCAGGACCAGACAGCTTAACTTTTAAGTTCTACCAGACATTCAAAGATTTAATCCCTATCCTTCTCAAATTCTTCCAAAAAATTGAAGAGAAAGGAATGCTCCCAAGCTCATTTTACAAGGCCAGCATTACTCTTATACCAAAACACTGCAACAAAAGGAAAATTTCAGGCTGTTATCTCTGATGAACACAGACGCAGAACGTCTTAACAAGGTGTTCGCAAACTGAGTTCAACAATACATTAAAAGGATCATACATCATGATCAAGTGAGATTTATTCCAGTGATGCAAGGATGATTCAACATCCACAAATCAATCAAGGTGATGCACCACATTAACAAAATGAAGGCTAAAAATTATACAGATGCAAAAAAGGTAGACAAATTTCAATATTTATTTACTTATTAGAGAGTGCGTTTCTGTGAGCGGGTGAGAGTGGGGAGGAGGGACAGAGAGAGAAGAAGGAGAGAGAGAGAATCTCTAACAGGCTCCACACCCAATGTGGAGCCTGACCTGGGGCTCAGTCTCACAACCCTGAGATCATGACCTGACCCAAAATCAAGAGTTGGACACTTAACAGACTGAGCCACCCAGGTGCTGCCCCACCCCTTTTAAAGAGAAATACTGATTTTAATTCAGCATAAGGGAAACTCTAGAGATTTGTCATATTTCAGCCTAAAAATTAGCAAAGCTGTTGAAACAAGGCACAATTTTCCCCCATACTTGTTATGTGGTTCCAGTTAAAAAAAAATTAAAATGTTAAAACATAAAAATAGAAGTCTGTGATTTTTAAAAAAAAAAGGTGTGTAAAAAATTCCCACAAAACCTGTCAACGTTGTTCCTTATCCTACAAAATAACACCAGTAAGATGAGTAAAAGTGTTAAAAACCATTACAACAGCATTTCTGAAATGCAGCTTTCCTGACCTCCTGTTTCCCCTAAAAACAACTTCTCATGGAGTACAAAAGGACTTTAAAATCTCTGGAGGGAAGGTCAAGCTTTTATTGCAGTTTTCCCCCTGCATTCTCTTAGATGTAGGGAAAGTGCAGGGAATGTGCTTGTGCCCAGGCTGTCACTACTTCTCAGTTTAGAAAAAGGCTGAGGATTTGGGGTGTCATACTTCTCATGTGGGGACCTATGCCTGCAGAGTGGTCTGGAGGGTGCATTTTGGGGACAAGGGAGGATTTCTTGCCTAAGCCTCTTCCTTTGCTCCCTTCACATGAGGAATAGTGAGACAGTGAGGAGCCATACCTGTCTGCATAATACACAGCAGCTTATAACCCAGCCTACCCCTTCCTGAGCTCCCCAGAAGATTCCATTGAAGTCAGTAGGATGGATTTAGCTAAGGGTGCCCCTCCCCTTGGGTTTGTGGGGAAAAAATAGCCCTGAGTGTGATAATGAGGTCATCCTTGCTAAAATCATCATCATTATGGAAAATACTCTACATGCCCCAACAGCAGGTCCCAGCCGTTTGTACTGAGGCCAGGAGAATATGCTGGGTAAAATTCAAGAAAGACATAAGTCATCAGTTCCTCTTCTGCTAGCCCTAGAGGAAAAAAAAAAAAATCCAGGGCCCTTAAAATGTCCCTTAGCTACATCAACATTTATTTATGATAAAAACTCAACAATGTGGGTATAGAGAGAATGTACCTCAACATAATAAAGGCCATATATGACAAGGCTATATATGACAAGCCCACACCTAACATCAGACTCAGTGGTGAAAAGCTGAAAATTTTTCCTCTAAGATCAGCAACAAGACAAGGATGTCCATTCTTACTACTTTTATTTAGCATAGTATTGAAAGTCCTAGCCAGAGCACTTAAACAAGAAAAAAAAGACATTCAAATTGGAAAGGAAGTAAAACTGTCACTATTTGCTGATGACATTTTATATATAGAAAAACCTAAAGACTCCCCCCCCCCCAAAACTAAGAACTAATAAATTCAGTAAATTTTCTAGGTATAAAATCAGTATGCAAGAATCTGTTGTGTCTTTACATACTAACAATTAGCTATTAGAGAAATTAAGAAAATCTCATTCATAATTATATCAAAAATAATAAAATGCCTAGGAATAAATTTATTTATTTATTTATTTTTTTAGATTTTATTTATCTAATTGACAGAGGCAGCGTGAGAAGGAACACAAGCAGGGGGAGTGGGAGAGGGAGAAGCAGGCCTCCAGCCGAGCAGGGAGCCCGATGCGGGCCTCGATCCCAGGACCCTGGGATCACGACCTGAGCCCACTGTTGCTTAACCAACTGAGCCACCCAGGCGCCCGCCTAGGAATAGATTTAATCAAGGAAGTGAAAGACCTGTACACTGTAAACTATAAAACACTGACAGAAGAAATTGAAGAAGATACAAGAAATTGAAGAAATGGAAAGATTCTGTGCTCATGGATTGGAAGAATTAATATTGTTAAGATGTCCATATTAAGCAAAGGAATCTACAGATTTAATGCCTTCCATATTGATATTCCAAAAGCATTTTTCACAGAAATAGAATAAATAATCCTAAAATTTGTATAGAGTCATGAATCACCTCAAATAGCCAAAGCAATCTTGAGAAAAAGCTGAA
The DNA here is from genome assembly GCF_003265705.2 of Callorhinus ursinus. Classification (NCBI taxonomy): domain Eukaryota; kingdom Metazoa; phylum Chordata; class Mammalia; order Carnivora; family Otariidae; genus Callorhinus; species Callorhinus ursinus. The sequence goes on from NW_027397064.1 coordinate 20,894,992, forward strand.
GGCATCCATGCTCTCTGATTTCAAACTGTACTAGAAAGCTGTAGTAATCAAAAACATTATGGTATTGGCATAAAAACAGACACATAGATCAATGGAACAGAATAGAGTGTCCAGAATTGAACTCACCCGTGTATGGTCAACTAGTTTTATGACAGAGAAGCCAAGAATATACAATGGGGAAATGACAGTCTCTTTAATAAATGACATTGGGAAAACTGGCCAGCCACATGAAAAAGAATAGAACTAGACTACTATCTTATACACAAAAATTAACTCAAAATGGATTAAAGACTTGATTGTAAGACCTATCAATATTAACTCCTCAAAAAACCAAAAACAAACAAACAACCCCCCCCCAAAAAAAAAAACATGTAAGTTCCTTGACATTGGCCCTGGCAATGATTTTTTGGACCTAACTCTAAAAGCAAAGGCAATGAAAGCAAAAATAAACAAGCAGGACTACCTCAAACAAAGCTTATGCACACCAAAGGAAACCATCAACAAACTGAAAAGACAACTTACTGAATGGGAGAAGATATTCACAAATCATATATCTGATAAGGGTTAATATCCAAAATATATAAAGAACTCCTACAACTCAACAGCAAAAAGTCAAAAAAAGATTTAAAAAAAGGCAGAGAATCTGAGTAGACATTTTTCCGAAGAAGACCTACCAATGGCCAACAGGCACACGAAAATATGTACATCACTATTTATCAGGGAAATGCAAATCAAAACCACGATGAGATACTCCATAATATCTGTTAGAATGACTATTCTCAAAAAGACAAAAAATACCAAGTGTAGAGAAAAGGGAGCCCTTGTACATCATTGGTAGGAATGCAAATTAGAGCAGCCACTCTAGAAAACAGTAAGGAGATTCCTCAAAAAATTAATAGAACTACTATATGATACAGCAATTCCACTTGTGGCTATTTATCTAAAGAAAATGAAAACACAAATCTGAAAAGATATATGCAACCCTAAGTTCATTGCAGCATTATTTACAATAGCCAAGATATGGAAACAACCTGTGTCCATCAATGGCTATATGTGTATGTGTGTGTGTGTATATATATATGTATATATATATAACTTAGTCATAAGAAAGAATGACATATTGCAAATTGCGATAACATGGATGGACCTTAAGGGTGTTATGCTAAGTGAAATAAGTCAGAAAGACAAATACTGCATGAATTCACTTATATATGGAATCTAAAAACAAACAAAACAGAACTCATTGATACAGAAAACAAATTGGTGGTTGCCAGAGGGTAGGGGGTTTGAGGGTTGATGACATGGGTGAAGAGGTACAAACTTCCAGTTATAAAATAAATGTCATGGGGTTGTAATGTACAACATGGTGACTATAGTCAATAATACTGTAGTACATATTTATAAGTCACCAGAGAGTAAATCTTAAAATTTCTCATCACAAGAAAAAAAGTGTATAACCATATGAAGATGGATGGTAACTAGATTCATTGTGGTGATCATTTCTCAGTGTGTGTGTGTATCAAATCATCATGTTGTACACCTAAAATTAATATAATGTATGTCAATTATACCTCTTAAAAAAGAAAATTGGCAGGTAAGATAAGCCTGTTCACTAAAAGATAAGTTTGTCATCTTGTGCCTTTTCATCTATACAATAAGCCACTGAGCCTACTTTGGGTAGTAAATAATCTATGGAAATATCATATTCAGGTGGTTACCTCTGTGGAATATCTTAAATATCATATGATAATTTTTGAAGGAAAGGAATCCATAGAACAAAAAAGAGGAATTTAAGAGTTAAATTTGTCTTTAATGGGACCATCCCTACTAAAATTGTCAGCATGTGCTGAGTGTCAGGAAATCTTGAATTAGAATCTTGATCCTGTGCCATTTCCTCCTTTTGTTTTGAACCTTTTCCAAAATTTTGTTCCTTGATAAATCTTTTCCATTTGTAGGTGATCTTCAGGATCTCTAAAAATAGCATACTGCTTCAGTTGTCTTGTTTAAAATGTTGCATCACACGTAAGCAAAAATGCTATAGTACTGGAGCTCAGAGTACCCCCCCCCCAATTATCAGATTTTCCTTTTTCTCCATTTTATATCTGGTGTTTTCTTCTTGCCATTCTGTCACCAGGTATTTTTAATAGGTTTTTCTTTCTTGTTGTAAATTATTTGCCTCGATCTCTCCTTTTTTCTTTAAATTCCAGTTAGTTAATACATAGTGTAATATTAGTTTCAGGGGTAGAATTCAGTGATTCATCATTTACATACAACACTGAGTGCTCATCACAATGGCCCTCCTTAATTCCCATCACCAATTTAACCCATCTCCCACCCACGCCCCTTCAGCAACCCTTAGTTTGTTCTCCATAGTTAGGAGTCTGTTTTATGGTTGACCTGTCTCTTTTTTCCCCCAGGTTCCGCTGTTTCATTGCCTCCATCTTTTTCCTATATATTGAACAGCAGACCGTGTTGTCCTTTACTTACCTTTTTTTTTTTTGCTTCTGCCAGACTTCCATTTACCTTGATACTACCATTCTCCTGCTTTGCTCTGTATTTGTGCCCCTTGTCTGTTCAGTGGTGTTCAGTCTGAAATACCTGATCTTCAGTACTCTTCAGTTATTTTCTAGCTTTGTCATCCAAGTGGAGAATATGTTTCACAGGACTCTTGGAATTGTCTACTTTTGTAAAGCCATCAGAAGTTCCCCTACTTCAGTAAATGGAATACTACTTTTTTTTAAATTTAATTTGCCCTATAAATTATTGGTTTTCTTTCTTTCTCCTCTACCCTCTTCCCCAGATTTTGGCTTTTACTTCAACATTTACTCAATGTAGCTACCAAACAATTGCCAAAATTTTTATTTTGTTACTGGTGAAAATCAATAATCCTTTGTCTCTTTTATTACAGAAACTGTGATCTAATTTATATAACCTCCTTAAAGCTAGGACTATGTAGTGATCATAGCAGTGAATGCTTTCTTGCTGCATGCCCTACCATGACCAGACACCATTTTCATTGCTTCATATGTGCTAAATAATTCTCAAAACAGCCTTCATTTCCTCAGTAGTATTTTTGTCCCATTTTAAAAGAGGTTAAGTAATAAAGGAATCTTCAAGAGTTCCAATGCAAGATGGATGAAACAGATAGAAATATAACCCATGTAGAATAATGTCAAGGTTCACTGCTAATGGCAAATTTCTTATAATGCTGGGAAAAGGCCTGGCTGAAAAAGATAAGTATGGTTTTTCCCCTATCTGCTTTAAAATATGAAAGTAATGTGATTTTAATATGTCTGCATTCAAGAGAGGACAGTGTCTTGTATACATTTCTTTTGCCTCTGATCTGATAAAATTCATTTTTACCCTTTCATAATATAGGTCATTTCAGAGAAGATTCTTGCTTATTAGGTAAAATATACTAGTAATAAAGAATACATAAAAGAGGCAAAATCTGTCCCATCTAGTGAAAAAAGAACATTAAAAAATTTGGAGAAATATTTAAGTGATGGGCTGTCTAGATTTTGCCAAAAATCCAGAACCAAGTTTTTAATGTTTATAGGCTTGAGTTTTCATCGCCCTTGGAGGAAGATAGGCATATTTGTTTTTTGCATTATAAGTACAGCCAGTTTCACTGTGGCATTGATGGAGTTTGCCGGCTTCAGCTGCTGGGTTTTTGCTATTATAAAGATAAGAGCTGATGCAATCATACAGAAGCTCCTGATATTTATGTAGATGTACTCTATGGCTTGAAGGATTCTGCTCTACCTGATTTCAAATCACCGCTAGGCATGGTTGGGCCAGTACAATCTTTCTCAATTTCTTGGAGCTTTGCGACATATTTCTGCCACATAAAAGTCAAGGATGTATTAAATTAAATCACCCATCTCCTGATAATAAGATCGGTGACTGCCACTCTTAAATCAGAGCACACTTTTATATCCACAACTGAAGATGTCAAGCATTTCTCTCTATCAGAACAAATTTAAGTATTTCTGATACAAGGTTCAAAGAGAACATTTTGCCAAATATTTATGTTTATTTTATATATTAAGAACATAGCATTGAAAACCTTTTTCTTAACAATGAGGGGTTCCTTTTGGCTTATATATCATTGCCAACCATGGTGACTCTCAAATCAGAATTTAGTAATACTTTTGATTCATGAGAAAGAATAGCATGTGTTTTGCTCCTCTGTAGCAATCTTGGTTCTGCAGAGGAGGTGGTAGTAAAAAATTTATTTTTTTCTGAGTACACTAAGCAGATGTGAATCAGAAGACACATGGGAAGGAAATATATATTCTTGGGAGCACTTTTTGCAAAGGCTCTTTTTGGCAATAACCACACTTTATGTCACTGTCCTTTACAATATTCTGTAATTTCTAATACCACACAAAATAAATTTACACTTTCCTCTTCAGGTCAGCAGTTGTAGGTTCTGCTATCAATCCCTCAAGTTAAAGTATATTTTGTGTTTTGAAGCAGCATGATATAGTAACAAGAGCATTAGACCAGGAGTTGAAGTTCTGGATTAAGTTCCCACTGGGCCATTTACTGTCAATCAGGACAAGGCCTTTCAGAGTGTCGTTTTTTTGACCTATGTCAAAAAAATAATAGTCTTTTATCATCCCAGTTGCTTTGTATATCAAGTAATAATGCATGTGTAAATTGTTAGGTCCTCTATAGAGACCTATATGGAGATAAAAGGAATTATAATTTAGGAGGCTTCTGAAAATATACTAGTTTTTCTAAGGGGGAAAATAGCTGATAGATGTACTTGACCAAGGCAGACAAAGTTATTGGCTGTCAAAAGAAATGGGAAGGGTTTTTGACATCAAATAAAACTGATATTTTAGAGATGAATGGCATCTCCAGAAGCTCTCCAGTTCCAAGATACAGATTTGCAATAATTGTAGTATTATTGTCAGAATAATTACAACCTATCTAAATTTGAAATATTTATAGATGTCATGTAATCAAAGGTAAATCAAATGAATGATATCTTTAATTAATGCCTTCTACTCTATTAAAATTATGGAATATTTTTGTTGTATACCAAAATACAACTATGATGCAGTTCTGATAATAGCTTAGATTATTTATTATCCTTCCTTCATATGGTTTTAAGGTAGTGAGTTTCTTTCTTTTTTTTTTTTTTAAAGATTTTATTTATTTGACAGAGAGAGAGATAGTGAGAGCAGGAACACAAGCAGGGGGAGTGGGAGAGGGAGAAGCAGGCTTCCCGCGGAGCAGGGAGCCTGATGTGGGACTCAATCCCAGGAACGTGGGATCATGACCTGAGCCGAAGGCAGACGCTTAACGACTGAGCCACCCAGGCGCCCAGTGAGTTTATTTCTTGAAAAATGTTTACATTTTTAAATAAGGAGATATTATTTGATGAAAATGTTTTGTTTCTAAGCCTCATAATTTTTTATGACAATATAAAGGATCTTTTCTTGATCTAGTCATAATTATGTAATCTTAGTGGTATAGGAGAATCATAAATTGCAATCAAGATTAATTTTTACATTGGATTCTCAATCATGAATGGATTCAGTATCTCCTTCAAGGATTAGAAAGGGGAATTAAGGGGTTTAGACTATTAAGTTCACAAAGTAATCACATAAAAGGGATCTAAAATATGTATGTAGTCTGAAGTTTTGTTCTTTACAGTGTAATAAAAATATGTGAGATCAGAACTTAGCTCTGAACTTGTAAACTTGCAAAACTCTATATAACATTTCAGGAAATAACGTTCTGAAGAGTAGTCAGAAATCAAAGGTCAATTCAATATGACTAACAAAGAGATGGTAAGTGATGACCAAGAATGTTTTTCTTTTTTTTCTTCCTTGTTTTCTTTTTTTCTTTCTCTCTCTCTCTCTCTCTTTCTTTTCTTTTCTTTTTTCTTTTCTTTTCTTTTCTTTTCTTTTCTTTCTTTCTTTCTTTCTTTCTTTCTTTCTTTCTTTCTTTCTTTCTTTCTTTCTCTCTTTCTTTCTTTCTTTCTCTCTTTCTTTTTCCTTCCTTCCTTCCTTCCTTCCTTCCTTCCTTCCTTCCTTCCTTCCTTCCTTCCTTCTCTCTCTCTCTCTCTTTCTTTCTTTCTCTTTCTTTTTCCTTCCTTCCTTCCTTCCTTCCTTCCTTCCTTCCTTCCTTCCTTCTCTCTCTCTTTCTTTCTTTCTTTCTTTCTTTCTTTCTTTCTTTTTTTGGTGATTGTTTATTGAAGGAAAACATTCCATCTATAAACATCATTCTCAAAATAATTTCCAAAAGAATAAGTCTTTCATTGAGATTTTTACACTACTTATAAAAAAGTCTTTACACCCTATTTACTTTTGATATTATAAATGTGTATCTGTCAAAAAGCATTGTTTCTTAAGTAAATATTTACCTGATGACCAGGTCTACTACTAGTCATATGTAGACTCTATAGAATTAAAGATGAGAAGACATAGTTTTTGATACATGAGGATAAGTTTTCCTGATTTAAATAAGTTTAAGAATCATTTTAAAAGGCAACAAAATTTTAGAATCTAAGACAAAACCAAATTGTATTTTACCACTTATCTAACATGGGAGGGTGTATGTGTGTTAGTTATGTATCACCATAACAAAACATATTAGCTTAAAAAATGGGTCATATTTCATGAAGCTGTGGCTTAATTGGATTCACTTGGATGGTTCTGTGCAGCATGGTATCAGCTGAGATTCCAGACATCTGTAGATTTGACTGGGTTGAGTCCTTTAATACATATTGCTCATGTGACTGGCAGTTGGTATTGGCTACACAACCCCCTTGTGTCTTTTTTCTTTTCCATGTGGCCTCTCAACTTAGATCTGGTTTAGACTTCTAAGAACATGCCAGCTGACTTCCAAAAGAGAATAGTATTTTAAGCAGTGAAGAAAGAAAGTGCTCTTGAAGCAAAATCTCTTGAAGCCTGGTCTCAGTAGTTAAACATTATCATTCTGCATTCTGCATTCTATTGATTGAAGCATATCACAGGGTCAGTTCAGATCCAGGGGAGGGGAAATAAAGCCCACATCTCAGTGGAAGGAAAGGTTGAAGAATTTATAGCCATCTTTAACCCATGGTGGGGAGACAGTTCTCCATGTTTGGTGAGAAATTTTCATGGCATCCTAAACATTGTTTCAGATTCTGCTGTTACTTAAATTACTTGCTTTTGCTAAACATCCTTCTTCATTGCTTATTGATTCAAAACAGAGTTCATTGTATACATAGAACATTATGATTTTGGGGGGGCACCTGGGTAGTTCAGTTGGTTAAGCATCTGACTCTTGATTTTGGCCCACCTCATGATCTCAGCCCTGCCACCAGACTCCACACTCAGCATGGAGTCTGCTTGAGATTCTGTCTCTCTCCCTTTACCCCTCCCCCCACTTGTGCTTTCCAAACAAACAAACATTGTGACTTTTTGATCTGGCACATAGCTTTGGAAAAATTTTATTTATTTATTTGACAGAGAGAGGTCACCAGCAGGGGGAGTGGAAGGCAGAAGGAGAGGGGAGAAGCAGGCTTTCTATGGAGCAGAGAGCCCGACGTGGGGCTCAATCCAAGGACCCCAGGATTATGACCCCAGCTGAAGGCAGATGCCTAGCAGACACCTAACTGACTGAGCCACCCAGGCACCTAAAAAACTTCCATTGTTTATGCTCATTGTTTGGTTAGACTTGGTGGGCTGACAGAGATTTTGATCATTGTTATACCTACTCTTCATAGCAGAGATTTTTAGTTGTTGCCTGTTATAATTCATTCTCTCCTCCTTCCCTAGTATAGATTTATAATCTTTTAGCCTAACTAAAAGACTACTTTTCCAGGTGTCCATTGCAGTTAGCTGTGCAATTAAATGTTAATGGTCAGTCATAAGAAGTGTTCCCTGAATAAGAACCTTCTTGTCTTCTTTCATTTTACTGTTCTAAGTGGATAGACTTGTTAGACAAGGATCACACCCAGATATCATGGAGTGGGAAGCCAAAAGGACTCCGGTTCCCTGATGACATTGTGGAGAGCCCACACCAGCTCAGGACTGCCAACCTCAGAATTTCTTTTATGTGAGATAAACTTGTGTCTTCTTGTATAAGCTACTTCTATTTCAGATTTTTTTTAAAAGATTTTATTTATTTATTTGAGAGAGAGAGAGAGAGAGAGAGAGAGAGAAACAGCATGAGAGGGGAGAAGGTCAGAGGGAGAAGCAGGCTCCCTGCTGAGCTGGGAGCCTGATGTGGGACTGGATCCCAGGACTCCGGGATCATGACCTGAGCCAAAGGCAGTCGCTTCACCAACTGAGCCACCCAGGCGCCCTGAGTCTGAGTCAGATTTTTTTTGTTATAAGGAGCCAAACTTAACCCCACTTGATATATCTGCTAAGCAAATCCTCCATCTTGCACTTAAACTGAATGAAAATATAGTCAATGTTGATAAATATCTTCTCTATGGTGGCATTTAACACAATTCGTGTTTTTTTTATATGTGTGTTTTTGTTTGTTTGTTTTCTTTTGGGCCTGGCACTTGTTTGGTGACATCAATGAAAGAAACATTGTGTGCACACATGGTCATTTACATGCAAGGAAAATTAACAAAACTTTAAAGCTGACTTCAGATAATATTCTGATTGTTGTTTGCCAAGTCATAATTTGCCAAAGACGACGCCAAAGAAAGTTGGTTATTTCGTTTTTTTGCTTTGCTTGTCAGCACTACTGAGAGTCCCAAGCAGAAAATTAGTAAGTCTAAGTAAAATTAAATAAAAAGTAAAATACAACTAACATATAATCAATGTTTGATACAAAGAAAATTATGCAATATTTTTATGTAAATAGAATTTTTTTTTTAGTTAGTGTTTAAATTTTATTTTTCTTTTGGTAAGGTGGTACAATTCCTCAAGGAGTGATGCAGTTTTGCACATTATTTTACAGTGAGAGGAATTATATCTGTCTCTGCTTGTGCTTTGGGTTTGTTTTACAGTAGATAAACCAGTGCCCACACCTCTTCACCCAGTAACAGTACCTGCAGTGCTCCTTGATGACACCCTTGTCTTGAACTCCAGGATAAACTGCAGGCTGAGCAGGAGATGGCTGGGGAGAAACAAGGGCACTGTAGCCACCATCACATTGGGCTTTGCACCAACGGGACCTCCAGCACAAAGTGGTCCCGGCAGGAGAGTGGATAGCCTGGGGAGGGGGGGTTCACTGGGCACTGACTTTGATGGAGCACAGGGTTCAGGGAAGATACAGGCATTTTCCTTACAAACACAGTTGCCATGTTGTCGCTGATTTTGGGAAGATGTCCTGGAAGGCTGGTAGCACAGTTCTCATGCACCTTATCAACAGAAGTATATAAATACAATTCTGAAAATTTATTTTCTTCATTTGAATTGTGTTTTTATGCTCATAGTGTCTACTTAAAAAAAATGACAGTTCTCCAGAATAGATCATATCCTGGGTCACAAATCAGGTCTCAACTGGTACCAAAAGATTGGGATCATTCCCTGCATATTTTTGGACCACAATGCTTTGAAACTAGAACTCAATCACAAGAGGAAAGTCAGAAAGAACTCAAATACATGGAGGCTAAAGAGCATCCTAATAAAGAATGAATGGGTCAACCATTCATAAATTTCTTCTTTAAAGGAAATTTAAAGAAGATTTAAAAAAATTCATGGAAACAAATGAAAATGGAAACACAACTGTTCAAAATCTCTGGGATGCAGCAAAGGCAGCCCTAAGAGGGAAGTATATAGCAATACAAGCTTTTCTCAAGAAACAAGAAAGGGCTCAAATATACAACCTAACCCTACACCCAAAGAAACTGGAGAAATAACAGCAAATAAAGCCTAAACCCAGCAGGAGAAGAGAAATAATAAAGATCAGAGCAGAAATCAATGAAATAGAAACCAAAAGAACAGTAGAACAGATCAACTAAACTAGGAGCTGGTTCTCTGAAAGAATTAATAAGATTGATAAACCCCTGGCCAGGTTTATCCAAAAGAAAAGAGAAAGGACCCAAATAAATTCATGAATGAAAGAGGAGAGATCACAACCAACACTGAAGAAATACAATTATAAGAACATATTATGAGCAACTGTATGCCAGCAAATTAGACAATCTGGAAGAAATGGATGATTCCTAGAGATCTATCAACTACCAAAACTGAACCAGGAAGAAATAGAAAACCTGAACAGACCCATGACCAGCAAGGAAATTGAAGCAGTCATCAAAAATCTGCCAACAAACAAGAGCCCAGGGCCAGATGGCTTCCCAGGCAAATTCTACCAAACATTTAAAGGAGAATTAATACCTATTCTTCTGAAACTGTTCCAAAAAATAGAAATGGAAGGAAAACTTCCAAACTCGTTTTATGAGGCCAGCATTACCTTGATCCCAAAACCAGACAAAGACCCCATCAAAAAGGAGATTTACAGACCAATATCCCTGATGAACATGGATGCAAAAATTCTCACCAAAATACTAGCCAATAGGATCCAACAGTACGTTAAAAGGATTATTCACACGACCAAGTGGGATTTATCCCTGGGCTGCAAGGTTGGTTCAACATCCGCAGATCAATCAATGTGATACAATACATTAATAAAAGAAAGAACAAGAACCGTGATGTCCTCTCAATAGATGCAGAAAAAGCATTTGACAAAGTACAGCATCCTTTCTTGATTAAAACTCTTCACAGTGTAGGGATGGAGATTACATACCTCAATATCATAAAAGCTAAGAAAAACCCACAGCGAGTATCATTTTCAATGGGGAAAAACTGAGAGCTTTTCCCCTAAGGTTAGGAACATAGTAGGAATGTCCACTATCACCACTGCTTGTCAACATAGTACTAGAAGTCCTAGCCTTAGCGATCAGACAACAAGAAGAAGTAAAAAGCATCCGAATAGGCCAAGAAGTCAAACTCTCACTCTTTGCAGATGATATGATACTTTATGTGGAAAACCCAAAAGACTCCACACCAAAACTGCTAGAACTCATACAGGAATTCAGTAAAGTGGCAGGATATAAAGTCAATGCACAGAAATGAGTTGCATTTCTATACACCAATAAGACAGAAGGAAGAGAAATTAAGGAGTCGATCCCATTTACAATTGCACCCAAAACGATAAGATACCTAGGAATGAATCTAACCAAAGAGGCAAAAAATCTATACTCAGAAAACTACAGAATACTCATGGAAGAAATTGAGGAAGACATAAAGAAATGGAAAAACATTCCATGCTCATGGATTGGAAGAACAAGTATTGTGAAAATGTCTATGCTACCTAGAGTAATCTACACATTTAATGCAATCCCTATCAAAATACCATCCACTTTCTTCAAAGAAATGGAGCAAATAATCCTAAAATTTGTATGGAACCAGAAAAGACCCCAAATAGCCAGAGGAATGTTGAAAAAGAAAAGCAAAGCTGGTGGCATCCCAATTCCGGACTTCAAGCTCTGTTACAAAGCTGTCATCATCAAGACAGTATGGTACTGGCACAAAAACAGACACAAAGATCAATGGAACAGAGTAGAGAGCCCGGAAATGGACCCTCAACTCTATGGTCAACTGATCTTTGACAAAGCAGGAAAGAATGTCCAATGGAAAAAAGACAGTCTCTTCAACAAATGGTGTTGGGAAAATTGGACAGCCACATGCAGAAGAATGAAACTGGACCATTTCCTTACACCACACACAAAAAATAGACTTAAAATGGATGAAAGACCTAAATGTGAGATAGGAATCCATCAAAATCCTTGAGGAGAACACAGGCAGCAACCTCTTCGACCTCAGCTGCAGCAACTTCTTCCTAGAAACATAGCCAAAGGCAAGGGAAGCAAGGGCAAAAATGAACAATTGGGACTTCATCAAGTTAAAAAACTTTTGAACAGCAAAGGAAACAGTCAACAAAACCAAACGACAACCAACAGAATGGGAGAAGATATTTGCAAATGACATATCAGATAAAGGGTTAGTATCAAAAATCTATAAAGAACTTCCCAAACTCAACACCCAAAATACAAAAAATCCAGTCAAGAAATGGGCAGAAGACATGAACAGACATTTCTGCAAAGAAGACAACCAAATGGCCAACAGACATATGAAAAAGTGCTCAACATCACTAGCCATCAGGGAAGTACAAATCAAAACCTCAATGAGATACCACCTCACAGCAGTCAGAATGGCTAAGGTGAACAAGTCAGGAAATGACAGATGTTGGTGAGGATGCGGAGAAAGGGGAACCCTCCCACACTGTTGATGGGTATGCAAGCTGGTGCAGCCTCTCTGGAAAACAATATGGAGGTTCCTCAAAAAGTTGAAATTAGAGCTACCCTATGACCCAGCAATTGCACTACTGGGTATTTATCCCAAAGATTCAAAGGTAGTGATCTGATGGGGCATGTAACCCCAGTGTTTATAGCAGCAATGTCCACAGTAGCCAAACTATGGAAAGATGTCCATCAACAGATGAATGGATAAAGAAGATGTGGTGTCTATATACAATGGAATATTATGCAGCCATCAAAAAATGAGATCTTGCCATTTGCAAAGATGTGGATGGAACTAGAGGGTATTATACTAAGTGATATAAGTCAATCAGAGAAAGACAAGTATCATATGATCTCATTGATATGAGGAATTTGAGAAACAAGAGAGAGGATCATAGGGGAAGGGAGGGAAAAATGAAACAAAACGAAACCTGAGAGGGAGACAAACCATAACAGCTCTTAGTCTCAGGAAACAGCGGGTTGCTGGAGTGGAGGGGGGTGGGAGGGATGGGGTTGCTGGGTGATGGACCTTGGGGAGGGTTTATGGTATGGTGAGCTCTGTGAATTGTGTAAGACTGATGAATCACACACCTGTACTCCTGAAACAAATAATATATTATATGTTAATAAAAAAATAAAAAGATTTATTGAGACATAATTCACTTGACACAAAATTCACCCTTTTAAACTGTACAATTCACTGTATTTTAGTATATCCACAGAATTGTGGGACCATCACCACCATCTAATTTCCAAACTTTTTCATAACCCTTTAAAGAAAGTTCACACTCATCATTCCCCGTTTAGTCCTACCTCCTGCCCGTGGGGGACACTAATCTACTCTTGTTTCTATAGATTTACCTATTCTGATCATTTCATATATGTAGAATTATACAATATGGCCTTTTGTGATTGGCTTCTTTCACTTAGCATAACACTTTCAAGGTTTATCCATACTGTAACATTTATGGGTCCTTCACTTTTTTTTATGGCTGAATAATTTCCATTTCAGATCTACCATGTTTTGTTTATTATCAGCACATGGATATTTGAGTGGCTTCCATATTTGGGTTACTATGAATAATGCTGCTCTATAAATACCTGTATACAAGTTTTTGTGTAGATATATATTTTCATTTCTCTTGGGTATATACCTAGGAGTGAAATTGCTGGTTCATATGGTAGCTCTATCTTTAATCATTTTTGGAACGTCTTGACTATTTCCCATGGAGATTGTACCATTTTACATTGCCAGCAGCAGTATAGGAGGGTTCTGAGTCTCCACATTCTCCATAACACTTGTTATCTGACCTTTTGATTCTAGAAATCCTAGGGCTTGTACAGTATCAACTCATTTGGATTTTGATTTGCATTTCCCTGATTACTAATGATACTGAACATCTTTTCATGTGCTTATTGGCTATTTGTACATTGCCCTTGGAGAAACATCTATTCATTACCTCTGCCTATTTTTTAATTGGGTTGTCTTTTTATTATTGAATTGTAAGAATTCTTTACAACTTCTACATACAAGTCTCTTATCAAATATATGATATGCAAACATTTTCTCCCATTCTATGATTATTGTTTTATCTTCGGTGTCTTTTGAAAACACAACCACAAATTTTGATGGTATTTGATTAATCTCTTTTTTTCTTTTGTCACTTGTGCTTTTAGTGTCATGTCTAAGAAACCGTTGCCTAATTCAAAGTTATGAAGATTTATTTCTGTGTTACCATTTAAGAGTTTCACACTTTTTGCTCTTACACTTAGGTTTTGACCCACTGAGTTAATTTTTATGTATGGTGTTAAGGTATGTATCATTCTTTTTTGTGTGGATATCCAATTGTCCCAGCACCATTTGTTGGAAAAATTATTCTTTTCCCATTGATTTGTTGGCACCCTTATCAAAAATCAGTTGATCTTAAATGTAAAGTTTTATTCTTGGACTTAATTCTATTCCTCAATCTAGGACTAGCCTATGCAAGCCACACTGTCTTAATGACTGTGGAGTTCTAGTAAGTTTTAAAATTGTGTTTTGAAATTGAGAAGTGTGAGGTCTCCAACTTTGTTTTTCTTTTTCAAGATTGCTTTGACTATTCTTTGTCTCATAAATTTACATATGAATTTTAGGGTCAGCTTGTCTATGTATGCAAGAAAGGTAGCAGAATTTTGGAGACAATTGTATTAAATCTTCAGATAAATTTGGGGAGTATCCCCATCTTAATAATATTAAGTCTTCCAATTCATGAACATGGGATGTGTCTTTTGTTTATTTAGTTCTTCTTTAACTTATTTCAGTGATATTTTGTAGTTTTTTCAGTGTACAAACCTCACACATCTTTTGCTAAATTTATTTTAAGTAGTTTTTTTCTTTAATCTTATGGAAAATGTAATTCTTTTTTTTTTAAATTTTTTTAAAGATTTTATTTATTTGAGAGAGAGAGAGAGAGCACATGAGAGGGGGTTGGGTCAGAGGGAGAAGCAGACTCCCTGCTGAGCAGGGAGCCCGATGTGGGACTCGATCCCGGGACTCCAGGATCATGACCTGAGCCAAAGGCAGTTGCTTAACCAACCGAGCCACCCAGGCGCCCGGAAAATGTAATTCTTAACTTCCTTTTCTGATTTTTTTATTGTTCATGTATAGAAATACAACTGACTTCTGTATACTGCTCTTGTATCCTGCAACCTTGTTGAACTCATTTATTAGCTTTAATAGTTTTTCTGGCTTTGTTATAATTTTCCATATATAAGATAATGTCATATGTAAATAGAGATAGTTTTACTTATTCCTTTCCATCTGGATGCTTTTCATTTTTATATTGATTGATTGATTGCCTAATTGTCCTGGCTAGAAACCCTATTACAGTGTTGTATTGAAGTGGCTAGAGTGGATAGCCTTATCTTGATCATAGAGGGAAACCAGTCTTTCACCATTAAGTATGATGTTAGTTGCAGGTTTTTAATAGATGTTCTTTATCAAGTTGAAGAAATTCCCATCTATTCCTAGTTTTCTAGGTGTTTTTGTAATGAAAGGATTTTGATTTTGTCAATTTTTTTTCTATCTATTGAGTTTATCATATGGTGTTTATTCTTACTCTATTAATACTGTATATTACATTGATAAATTTTAGTATATTACAAGACCCTTTCATTCCTGGAATAAATTCCACTTAGTCATAGTAAATAATCCTTTTTATATATTGGATTCCTTTTGCTAGTATTGTGTTGATGAACTTTGTGACTATATTCATAGAGAATACTGGCCTGCAATTTTGTTTTTTTTGTGATGTCGTTGTCTTGTTTTGGTGTAAGGGTAATCCTGGCTTTATAGAAGAAATTTTGGAAAAAATTCTCCCGTCTTCTATTTTTTGGGAAGTGTTGGTGAAAGATTTGTATTAATCCTTCTCTAAACGTTGGGTTGAATTCACTAGTGAAGCCATCTGTTCCTGGGCTTTTTCTTTGCAGGAAATTTTTTGGTTATGAATTCAATCTCTTTTCTCATTATGGGTCTCTTCAGATTTTTAAAAATTTTCTTCATGAATTAGTTTCAGTTTATATCTTTCTAGGAATTTGTCTATTTCATTTAGGTTATCAATTTTTTTGGCATACAATTGTTCCTAGTATTCTCTTTAAATCCTTTTTATTTCTGTAAACTCAGTAGAAATGTCCCCTCTTTCGTTTCTGATTTTAATAATTTTAGTCTCTCTCTCTCTCTCTCTCTTTTTAAAGATTTTATTTATTTAACAGAGAGAGACACAGCGAGAGAGGGCACATAAGCAGGGGTAGCTGTAGAGGGAGAAGCAGGCTTGCAGAGAACCTGATGAGGTGCTCGACCCCAGAACGCCTGAGCCGAAGGCAGATGCTTAACGACTGAGCCACTCAGGCACCCCAGGCTTCTCTCCTTTTTTATTGGCCAGTCTAAGTAAAGTTTTGTAATTTTGTTGATCTTTTCAAAGAACCAGCTTTTGGGTTTATTGACTTACTCTCTTACTTTTCTATTGTTTCACTAATACCCATTCTAAAATTTATTATTTCTTTCCTTTGTTTGCTTTCCTTCTAGTTTCTTAATGTGCAAAGTTAAGTTATTGTTTCAAACTCTTTTTTAGTACAGAAATGTAGAGCCATAAATTTCCTTCTAAGAACTGATTTGTTGTATCACATAAATTTTGATACAATGTTTCCATTTTTATTAATATAAAAGTATTTTCTAATTTCTCTTGTGATTTCTTTATCGATCCATTGGTTATTGAGGAGGATATCTACTCTTGATGTCAGATTATGAGATAAAGAGGGGAAAAATAAATGCTGAATATGAATTTTAATAATTTATAGCATGGAGCAGATCCTACTCTAAAAACATTACTTCCAATTAATAGAATATGCCATTGCTTGTATTCATCTTACATCTGTGTTCCTTTCTTATTATATATTCCAAGATGGTATGGATAGATCTTCCAAGGTTTGATCATGTTTTCACCACCTACAATAGTCTATATTTCTTCTAATTTGATCCCAGCTTTCCTGACTGTTCAGCAATCAGCGAAACATACCAGTTTTTTTTTTCCTTTTCCATCTTGGGGGAGCAGTGAGGACAACAAAGAAAGTCAAATGTTTATTATATCTTCTACTTTCAGCATAATAAGAGTTTCAGTACAAAAAATCTGAAATTAAATTTATTTATTTATTTATTTATTTATTTATTTATTTTTAAAGATTTTATTTATTTTTTTAAGAGAGACAGTGAGAGAGGGAACACAAGCAGGGAGAGTGGGGGAGGGAGAAGCAGGCTTCCCGCCGAGCAGGGAGCCCGATGTGGGACTCGATCCCAGGATCCTGGGATCATGACCTGAGCCGAAGGCAGACGCTTAACCTACTGAGCCACCTAGGTGCCCAAAAGATCTGAAATTTAATGGGCTTGTTATGTTTTGTATGTGTTATTTAAATAATTGCAAAACCATGGGGTAAGGAAAATTGTTTACATTTTACATATGACACTCAGAAAAATTAAGTAATTTTGAATAAAGTTTCAATAACAAATGATCTATCTGGGATTTGAACCCACTTCTGTGCCATGTGTGAGGCCATATCCTTTCCACTGCATCTTCCCAAGAGGCAAAGGGAATGGCCTATCCTGACTACATTTTGGGAGTTTTACAATAAGCATTAGGACTATACCATCCATAGCCAGGCTGTACAACTTGTTTTCTACTTTCTCAAACTCCCACTTATTCATTTTCCCTTTAATTCTTACCAAAATGTTCTCCATCAAATGATCCCACTCTCAAATGTGTTGATTTTTTAAAGTGTTTGATATCTTCTTTACATATAGCTCTTTTCTCTATTTGATCTGATTGTTGCATTATTAACATTTAAGCCCCAATTTACATGCCTCCACATCTTAGAGATACCTAAGGTAATATGCATAATTTTGCTGTACAGTTCTGTCTCCATTTTTCCCATGTTTTGTTCCAGTATACTTGAAGTTAAGATGATTGTTCTCACCACTTATCCTTTTCATTCTTCTGTTTTTATTCTTTTTGCCACAGCTGTTAACCTCCCCATCATCTCATTGTCATATTGTTATGGTATTTTCTCCATTTCCATTGTCAGCTTAAGACTTAGGAGTTTAGTGGTTAAGAGGATGGATTTTGAAGCTAAACTGTAAGCTTCAAATTCTTGCTCTGCCTCTGACCCCAACTGAAAGAACAGGAGGAACTCACTTCACCTCTTAAAACCTACCTCACCAAGTTACTGTGAGCTTGAATAAGTAGACACATGCAGAGTGATTGGATAGTGCCTAGCACAAAATGTTCAGCAGCATTAACTATTATTTTTGTTACTACTATTATTTGTCTGTCACTATTGATCGAAATATACTTATTTTTTTTACAACAAAAGTATAAGCTGGAACCTAGCCTTCTAATATATTTTTTAAAGATTTTATTTATTTATTTGACAGAGAGAGACAGTGAGAGAGGGAACACAAGCAGGGGGAGTGGGAGAGGGAGAAGCAGGCTTCCTGCTGAACAGGGAGGCCGATGCTGGGCTCGAACCCAGGACCCCGGGATCATGACCGGAGCTGAAGGCAGACGCCCAATGACTGAGCCACCCAGGTGCCCCTAGTCTTCTAGTATTTTTTAAAAGAATTTCTACATGGGGGCGCCTGGGTGGCTCAGTTGGTTAAGCGACTGCCTTCGGCTCAGGTCATGATCCTGGAGTCCTGGGATCGAGTCCCACATCGGGCTCCCTGCTTGGCGGGGAGTCTGCTTCTCCCTCTGACCCTCTTCCCTCTCGTGCTTTCTATCTCTCATTCTCTCTCTCTCTGAAATAAATAAATAAAATTTAAAAAAAAATTAAAGAAAAAGAATTTCTACATGGTAGCCAGTAACTTGCCACAATTTCTTCATTTTTTTCACTATTACATTTATAGCTTTTCTTGAAGAAATTCATATATGTATGAGTTTCCTCCAAGTGGCAGTACACCATAATAGAAGAAGCTAGAATTTTTTGTCTTGAAAAGCTTTGTAAACTTCATAGGACCTGATTCCTCATTTTTTGTCAAGCATAGGGCAATCAATGGTCCTGCAAAAGCTTTGGGTTACCTCTAATGCAAGGAATGCATCGTTGTAGGCCCTGTTCTAGGAGGGCCCACTTCCTCAGGTCTTTCCCCTAGCCAGTATCTTCACAGTATTTTGATCTTCTCATTATTATCTTGGAACTCTTTTCTTGTAACTCTGTATCTTCTCTAATAAGTATTTCTCAAGTCTTGTTCTTTTGCAAAGAGACCTTTGTCAGAAAATCAAAGCATAAAATCTGCATTGGACCATCTGGTCAGCCTTGAGGTGAAATATAAGCATTTATGTTTCCCCATGGATACAACTTTATATCCTTTAAGAATGGGAGATAGGGGAAATGCTTTTGGTAAGAGTACTCATTATCTCTTCTGGTTTATCAGTTTCCTTTTCTTCCCTACATTTACTTCTACCCAACTTTCCAATGGGAGATAATTCCAAATAGTAATAGCTTTCCTTAGCAATTGCACTAAAATAAAAATAATCTGAGGCACTTATAAAATTACAGTTGCCAGGGTAAGACCCTTGATATCCTGAATCAGAATCTTTGAGTATAATGTTACACAGATAAGTATTTTTAAAGTAGCAGCCAGAATACATACATTTTCTAAATTCTTATTTTCCCTCTTAATATGCCTATCAGTCCAAATAATTTGTACTTCTGGGTTCTTCCTTCTTGCTTTCTGAAAAATACTGTACTTTTGTCTATTAGTCTGCCTTCTGGAGATTCCCTTGCCTTATTTCCAACTTATCTATTGAAAAGTTTATTTCAGGGGTGCCTGGGTGGCTCAGTTGGTTAAGCGTCTGCCTTCAGCTCAGGTCATGATCTCAGGGTCCTGGGGTTGAGCCCAGGATTGGGCTTCCTGCTCAGTGGGGAGCCTGCTTCTCCCTCTCACTCTCTCTCTCTCTCAAATAAATAAATAAAATCTTTAAAAAAAGAAAAGTTTATTTCAAAAACATATTAATTTTTGAGTGCTCTTGTTTTCTAAATATTACCAGTTTATGTTCTTTTTTGTCCCCCTTGATGTCTTCTTCTCAAGGGGTATATTAGATTTGTTTGGAATTAACATGGCTATAGGTTATCTAGATCTAGAAATATTTCCTAGAAGCTGTAGGATATTTAAAACAATGATGAGGGAAAAATATATAAATTTGGAACCCTAGAGAATATTCCTGACTTTAAAATTGTAGTAAAGAAAATTTCTTTGCAGTTTTACTACTAAAATGCTAAGATTCTCAAAAATCATCATTCCAATTTTGTTCTTATTCTCTGCATTCAGTATCCCCTTGAATATCTTTGAAGACACAAAAATAACTTCCCTTTTATCTGGGGTCATTTATCTTGGTTTTTATCTTTAATATTACAGATTTTTCTCAGCTTCTGGATGTTGACCTTGGATATTCAGTCAAATTCTAGAAAGAAGGACTGATGGGTGAAAGCTCTATGGGTACGGGCAAGGTTAGTAACACCAGGCTCTTACTTTTTTTTTTTTTCCCCCCAGAGTGAAAAAATATATTAGATTGAAGGAGCAATCACAGCGTCAGAATCAGGAGGGATACACTCAAGGATATTAACACACTCAATAGCTATCCAAGTTATTCCAAGATCACCAGTGCAAGTATGGGATATGAGCGTAGAGTGGGAAAGGAATCAGCTTTTCTCTAAGTGTTCATAGACTTAAGATCAGTTACCCTCTTTTCTGCCCTACCACCCTTTCCCTCCTGTCCTTTGTTTTACCCGCTCTTTGTCTTAAGTCTAGAGACTCGATTAGTTCTCTGTGGCACCCATTTTGTTTAAACTCTAGGCTACCGCTTCCACAATTCTGTCTCATTTGTCAACATTCCTCCATCCGTTTTCCTCTTCTACGAATATGTTGAAATAGCTCATCTGCTGAAGACCTGTATTTAATTGTAGAGGGCTTTTATCCTTCACTGTCTTTTAAATGGGGTTCAGTAAAGTGTGGAGACAAAGCATATTCTCTGTCAAACTACAATCTTGGATATCTAATCTGTTGTTGCTCTGTAGTGATTCCAAGTGATGTTTTCCATCCCTCCTCAGACTCAGCCATAAATTCAGGTTTGACTCTGACTCTGTTATATTGATAATTAGCTTGATAATGTAATGCTCCAAGAGCTTTTCTACTCTTTGAGATTCTCTCTCATCAGGAAGAGTTGTGCGTAGCATCTTGGTGTCTTCCTTTGTTCTCACCAATGTGTACTGAATCTGCCCCAAATTTTCTAGTTTCTGACATTGCTACACAATTTTTTTCCCAGTTGATTATTTGAATAGAAATCTGGTGGAGTGGAGTTAATTGCTATTTAACTTGGAAATCCTTTCCAGGTCCTTGATTTACAAATTAGGACATTAAGTTACATTACAGTATGTTAAGATAGTAACATAGGTAATAAGTGACAAAAGTGGGCTTACATGTAGATCTTCTGACTCCCTAATGGTCTTTCTTTCACACTATGTCACTGCTACCAACTGGTTCCTTGCTACTGACTGGTTCCTGAAGTATGAATTATTCCAGGGTAAATAATATCATGGACCACAAATATTGATAGTTCATTTTATCTTTATGTCTTAAATTCTGACTGTTGAATTATTCGGCTAAAATCTGTAGCCCAATAACTAATACTGGTTGGTGTTGACTTTTTCTTAAAGTCATAAATTTATTTTTTTTCCAAATAGTGACCCTTCATTAACAGGTTTGCCCTCTTTGTTTTTTAATCTTTTGCCCTGTAAGTTTTTCTCTTTTCCTTCTTTCAGCAGATTTCTTTTTGAGTTTTCAGTTATGGTAAAATACACATAATGTAAAATTTACTGTCTTAACCATTTTTAAGTGAACAGTTCAGTAGTGTTAAGTACAGTCACATTATTGTGCAACCAATCTCCAGAACTCTTCATCTTTCAAAACCAAAACTCTATGCCTAGTCAACAACTCCCTGTTGCCCCTCCCACCAAGCCCCTGGCAACTTTTCTGCTTTCTGTCTCAATGAATTTGACTACTCTAAGTACCTCATATAAATGGAGTCATACGATATTTGTCTTTTTGTGTGGGACTTATGTCACCTAACATAAGGCCCTCAAACAGTTCTTTTTTTTTTTTTTGTTTTTTTGTTTTTTTTTAAATTTTATTTATTTATTTAACTGACAGAGAGAGAGAGAGAGACAGCTAGAGAAAGAATACAAGCAGGAGGAGTGGGAGAAGGAGAAACAGGCTTCCCACCAAGCAGGGAGCCCGATGCGGGGCTCGATCCCAAGACCCTGGGATCATGACCTGAGCTGAAGGCAGCTGCTTAACCAACTGAGCCACCCAGGTGCCCCAAACAGTTCTTTTTTTTAAATTTTTTATTGTTATGTTAATCACCATATATTACATCATTAGTTTTTGATGCAGTGTTCCATGATTCATTGTTTGTTCACAACACCCAGTGCTCCATGCAGAACGTGCCCTCCTCAATACCCATCACCAGGCTAACCCATCCCCCCACCCCCCTACCCTCCAGAACCCTCAGTTTGTTCCTCAGAGTCCATCATCTCTCATGGTTCGTCTCCCCCTCCGACATACCCCCCTTTTCTTCCTCTCATCTTCTTCTTTTCCTTTTTTCTTAAAATATGTTGCGTTATTTGTTTCAGAAGTACAGATCTGTGATTCAACAGTCTTGCACAATTCACAGCGCTCACTGTAGCACATACCCTCCCCAATGTCTATCACCCAGCCATCCCATCCCTCCCACCCCCAACCACTCCAGTAACACTCAGTTTGTTTCCTGAGATTAAGAATTCCTCATATCAGTGAGGTCATGTGATACATGTCTTTCTCTGATTGACTTATTTCACTCAGCATAACACCCTCCAGTTCCATCCACGTCGTTGCAAATGGCAAGATCTCATTCCTTTTGATGGCTGCATAACAGGATTTCAGGTCCTCTAAACACCCCCTCACTCCTGAATTCTTTTCTGTTCATTCATATCCCACTCAGGAAGGTGAGTCCCAAACAATACATATTAATCCAGGCATAGTCTGAGAGAGAAGAGAACTCACTGTGAATATTACATTTCTAATAAAGAATGTGTGAGATTTTTTGATTGCCTCCTGCCACTATTGACTCATATTGAGCTTTGCTATCAATTCAAAACTGCTAAATCCTTTCAACTACTTCTTCCCTGCTACCCCTGCCCCTCCCGCCCCACACCATTGTGTATCAGCAGGCACGAAGAACATTAGAAATTGCCTATTAAGGTCATAATGAGATTTTTAAAATCTGCATAGGGTCTGCATGGTGAATGAATTTTCTTATGCAGTTTCTTCTATAATAACATTTCATATTTTCATTAAACTCTGGTCTATAGGTAGAATGAATACAGTGACTTTAAGAGATAGAAAATAGTAAAAATTATGAATATGCACTGACCCTGCTTTCCAAATGCATGTTCTATGATGATCCAGAATTATTATGCTGGGCACGTTTTTTTATGCCCCCACTTAAAGCACAAACATATGAAATTGAATTTTTTCTTTGCAAACACACATTAGTTTGCATTTAACAGGCTAGCAGTTCTCAAAATGATGTCAAGCCACATTTATATAGCTGTGATAAAATGGGTGGTGAATCTCAGTATAGGTCATTTGTTACTAACAAGAGTACCAAAGTTTATAAATGAGTTACCTTCTGTTAAAAATTAAGGTGGACCCAAGCCTATCTCTCTCACCTGCTTTCTGGTATGGGAGAGAAAGTGTTGAGTTGTAATTCATTTTCTGAGTAATTCCCAGCCCTGACATTGGAATGCAACGGTTGTTAATGGGCTCGTAATACATGAGGGATTATGAATCATTTAAATATGTGTAAGTTACAATTTTAATTATTTAAAAAAATTACCAAATTAGTAAATTTATAATAAGGAAGAAAGTGAGAACAAGGGAAGTGTAAATAAGAATGGTGAATCTTAATTCTACATTACATCCATGGGATTGTTTAAAAATGCTTCAGGTCCCAGTTATTTTTTAGTTTGTTTCAGCAAAATCTGCATTCCCATGGAAATGTAAACATGGGAACATCTCCCATCATAGGTGTCAAAGCTGAAAAAAATATTGAGAACCACTAATCCAGGCCACTAGGATAATATATATCTGGGAATACAAATATAATTTTTTACATTATAAAAAACTTACACACACACACACACACATATATATATACTGTATATATATATACACTGTATTTTATGAGACACTTGAAGCATTAGTATTTTAGCAAGCAACTCCCTCATACTGGTCAAATTCCCTAAGAATGTAACTCATTAGGCCCTGCTAGGGTAGCATTTTGTAAAGTAGTCATTAAATGGATTGCATTTTAACTTGTGAAATAGTATTAAGTATTCATAGTATTATATCTATCTGTGAGTTTGAAAATTGTTCAGCAGTTATAGTTTACAGTATTTCCCTCTAAATACATGTAAGCTTCTTAAAACTATAGTAGCCTTTCATACAATATGAGCACTCACAGAAAATACATATTGCAGGGTGATCAGGAATGATACATTTGCTAATAAAAATGATTTATATATTAACAAATAGGGACAGAGAATTCTATACTTTTTAACTCAGAATCATGCATAAAAAATGTAGTCAATGTAGTCAAGCTGAATTCCTTTATAACTAAATAACATTATTATAAATAAAATTATAAAAAAAGAAAGTAAAATGAAACAAAACACAGTATGGTCAGGATGCCCGGAGAAAGCAGAGACTAGGTCTGAGCACTAGGTGAGGTCGGCTGGCTGGTCTTACCTTCCCCTAATCCAGAAGTTGCAAACAGCCAGCTATGAGCTGTGTTGAGTTCACAGATATGCTTTCTTTCATATTTCTTAAAATGTTTAAACAGTTTTTGAATAACTGTTAATATTGAAATATTGGGAGCTGATATATAAAATTCTGATTTCTCACATTTATTTTTGCTCCCTAAGACTTATGTTAGACTTCTGACATCCAGAACTGTAGGAGAGTAAATTTGTGTTGTTTAAGCCACTAAGTTTGTGGTAATTTGTTACAGTGGCAACAAGAAAATTATTATAATCTTCTTCTCTATCTTTGCTTATAAATACTACCTTCTTGAAATGCTTCTGGTAATCAAAACAGTGCATGACCTCTCACTGATTTCGTATCTTAGTTCTTCTACTAGGATGCAAACTCATTGAGAACCAGTCCTTGCTAATTCAATGTTGTATTTTTCCCAGGACTTATTAAGTGTTTGAAGATAGTTAATAGTTAAGAAGTATTTGTTGAGTGCAAGGAAGAAGGGATAAAAGGTAAAACTAGGGATGTTGGTGGCTAAAATGGCCACGAGGAGCAATTGTAGGGAAGGACAATAGTTTATATGCTTTGGTATCTTGAAATGTTAGTGAATCTTAATTACTTGCATTGGTCTGATAAACCTAAGGGAGAGGAGAATAGGGAAGAGAGGAGAGTGGAACTTGTTTAGAATGGAAAGAGTGGATTTCCTCTCTATTCCCCTTTGTTCGGATATGGTATGGATCATGAAAAGCCTGCATTGCGTATTGGAGTAGCAGAAGAGGCTATTTTGCTTGATGAATTTTAAGTTCGTTCGTTCCTTCCTTCCTTCCTTCTTTCCTTCCTTCCTTTTTTCTTTCCTTTCCTTTTTTCTTTTCTTTTCTTTTTCTTTCTTCCTCCCTCCCTCCCTTTCTTTCTTTCTCTTTCTTTTCTTTTCTTTTCTTCTTTTTTTTCTTTCTTTTCTTCTTTTTTCATTTAAGTAATCTCTACACCCAATGTGAGGCTTGAATTTACAACCCGAGATCAAGAGTTGCAGGCTCTTCCAACTGAACCAGCCGGGGGCCCCTGCTCAATTAATTTTAAATTCTGCCTCTATTGAGGACTTCTCTTAGATGGCTTGGATTATGGTATTCCAAAGGCATTTTTTCTTGTGGGACTTTTGAAATTATAGATTCCCTTAGCAGATGAGATCAAGATAATTTTTCTTTGTTTTTCTGACACATTAGAATAGGTTACAGCTGTCTAAATGGACAACGTGCTATTTCAGTGCAACCTAGATATTGGCATCCAGGCAAAAAGTCTCCAGGGAAGGTTACACATTTGCATAATGTCACCGAAGTTTTGTGTTCCTATATTAACTGACAGAGATGGGCAATGACAGGATGCCAGACAGCTGCATTGATGACAGAGCCTCTGGAAATAGAGAGTACATGTTCTTTCAAGATGACATCAGCCTTCAATTATAGGAAGGTAGGAGGACACCCAAAGGATGGAGACGTGGAAAGACAGGAAAAAAGCTGCCGAAGAGTAGACAGGTTAGAGCATAGTGTTTGATCACTGAAGGAAGGAGGGAAGCAAATGTTTTAATTATGTTAGACTTTTGATAATAGAATGTGAAACTTGGCACAAATGGTTTAAGCATTTGAAAAGTTAGTATATCTATATTATTTGCATTGGCCAGATGAACGTAAAGGAGAGGAGAATGCAGAAGGAAGAAGAAAGGAGCTTGGTTAAAATGGGAATAGTGGATGTCTAAATGGTTGATGAAAGAGAACAACTAGATTAGGTTAGGCTAATAGTATTACTGTTATTTTTTCCATTCCATGTTGTTGACCACAACTTAAAATCTTGTCTTTTATATGTGTAACTGGAGCGAAATGTGCCCTAATTCTCTGGCCCAGTGTAGGTGCACAAGGACAATTTCTGTTTTTGCCTTTTGCCCATCCCAGTGAAGGCCTCAACACTTGGTCCAATTCTTCAGAAGAATCCACTTCTGTGTGACTATCTTAGAGTGTGACATAGACATTACTTGACATTTCATGAAGGAGATGATTTGCATATGTGTGTGTGTGATGGTAGTGGTGGGGAGTGATTCTCTAACATGAATCACCAGCTCTGTCTCAGTAACTACTACTAAATTTATATTCTCAAATCCACTGAAACACAGAGCCTTCTGGTTAATAGGATCCACCAATTTTAGAAGGCAGATAGCAATTATCTTTTGTTACTTATGCATGCCTTTGGGGTTGCAGCCAGTACCTAAGTGGTTCATTGACAGGTTTGGTTCCCAGAGGCAAACTCTTGGATGAAAATTTTAGTGTAAGTAATTTATTTAAGGTGTTCCCAGGGGAAACTAGGAAAGGAGTGAGGAGAGTAGAACACATAAAGGGAAGAAGCCAAGCAAAGGTGGAACCATAGGTGAAATTTTAGACTTGACCTGGTCCTGTGGAGTATAAATTACCTCATAGTTTGTACCTTGAGACAGGAAGGCTGGGCTTCCATGTTCTGGCACCATCAATCATTCGCCAAGGGCCAACGTGAAATGTAATAAACGCTTATGTACTTGAGGCTCTTTATATGTGCAGGCTAAGGAATTCCATTGACTGAGGTCCATCCAGAAAAGAAAAGGTACCAGTGTGGGCCCTGAGACACATGTACACATTGAAACTGCACAGAAGGGCACAAAGAAACAGGAAGAGGGATCCAAGAAGTTTTAGGCTGAGAACCACGAGTGTCTGCTACCCTTATCAAAGTGTTCTTTCCAAAGTGAATGCTCTCTTCAAGAGGAGCTCTTGGGGATAACATTTCTCCCTCCTATTTAATTTTTCTTACCCCTTCACCAAAATGATTTCCCTGCTCTTGAATATTATAGTAGGAATTAATCAAGGTAAATGGCCCTTTCAAAATTTCAGAGAGAGAGGGACAGGCTATACAAGTCAAATTTCTAGAAGCTCTTCATCCTCTTGACTCCATTTGAATACTAAACTGACTTCCTGGATTCTGGTCTGGTGCCTCCAGGTGAGTTAGTCATGGTATTTCTGGTGTTTTTCTAGATAATCTATAACTTCACTGGTTTGGGAGCGACATCTTGACAAAAGATTTTCTTTCCATGGTCTTTCTAGGTTTTAACCCTGTTCTGAATGACTGAAATTCATCCTCTCTTATTACTGATGGTGATGTTGGTAATAATAAAAGGGGCAGTGACCATATGTTGAGTGCTTCTCAGGCAGTTTAGATATGAATTCTCACACTGGCCCTGAAAATGGGTATTATTATCTTTCTTTCATGGATGAGGAAACTGAAGTTAAGTAGAGAAAAAAACCCCAACATTCTCCAGAATCTTTCTACTCCTTCCACATAGGATAGGGGGCTGGGCATAGCTAATTCCACTCTCACCTCTCCTCACATCCCTGCTCTCTCCTGGGCAACTGGCTTTTGAAGTTTATATAATCCAGGCAAATTAAAGGCAAATACATGTTTGTTTTCTTCAAGGTCAGTAGTAGGTTCTCTTGTTTAGTGGGGCCTATTGACAAATGATAATCCATTGTCTGACCTCTATATGTGGACTATCAACTAATAGCAAAAAAGATTGTTAGCTATTCTTTTTGCAGCCTAATTTTTTTTTGAATTGATGGTTTCTGTCCTTGTTAGAGGCTCTTAGCATATCAAAAAGGTGTTTTAAAAATCACTCTGAGAATCCAAAGAGCAAACACAAGCACATTTTGATGTATTCATAATGAGGCTAGCTACTTCAGTTAATAAACAGGCCATAATACTAAGAACAGAAGTGGCCCCCAAATTGTCCACACAGATGAGTCTAGTGATGTGCAAGGTCCGTGGGAACTTGACATTTCTTCGATGCCATGACTCCTATGACACTGTTGAGAGTTAGAGCCCAGAAGAGATCATCTGCATGGGGACCAGGTTTTTATTTTTTTTTTAAAATCTACATTAAACAAGCTTTAGGTTATTTTAATTTTCTTTTCAAAATCTACAGTGGAATTTGATTCATCTGTCTCTCAAAGTAACAACTTTATTTACCACCATCTCATGATGAACTGGTTATCAGTAGGGGAACAAACTGTGCCAAACTTATGAAATCTTTAAGAAGATATTTAATTATCACACAATTTTGTGCATTGGGAATTTGGGCAGAGATCACCTGGATGATTCTTTTACACTATGTGACATCAATTACTCAGTGGACTTCAGTTTACATTTGAGCTGGGGAAGTAACTCAGTGGATGGGGTAAAGTGAAGAATGAATACAGCTGAAGTAAGAATAATAAACTGGAATATCAGATAGAGGGAGTCTGTGAAGGCATCAGAAAAGGGTAATAAATGGGAAGAATGAAAGAAAAATTAAGAAATATGAAGGCTAGAGGTAGAAATGTGAATAACTCTCTTAAAAATATTTATTTATGTTAGAGAAAGAACAAGTGAGAACATGAGTGGGGGTGGGGCTGAGGGAGAGAGAATCTCAAGCAGACTCCCCACCAGGTGCAGAGCGCAATGTGAAGTTGGGGCTAATCTCATGATCCTAAGACCATGACCAGAGCTGAAACCAAGAGTTGGACACTCAACTGACTGAGCCACCCATGCACTCCAGAAACCCCAGAAAGAGAAAAAAAGAGTTAATGGAAGGGAGAAAAGACCTAAAGCAAAAATGGTGGATATAAGTTTTACATACAGAAGTCAATAGCATTCTCCTGCAAAATATAATAAAAACTAATTAGAACATATAAGAAAATAAGGTACATTTCATTATAACAACAGAAATTATAAAATGCCCAATAATCCTAATAGAATGTACAAGATTTTCAAGCAGAACAATTTTTTAAAGTTATAAGTTAATAAAAGAAAACTTAATAAGTCAAGAGATATAGTATATTCAAGGCTGAGGGCATGTAACATGGTAAAGATGTATTTGTCCCCCCAAATTAAT
This sequence comes from Callorhinus ursinus, assembly GCF_003265705.2. NCBI lineage: Eukaryota > Metazoa > Chordata > Mammalia > Carnivora > Otariidae > Callorhinus > Callorhinus ursinus. Next base: position 20,924,575 of record NW_027397064.1, read on the forward strand.
CTTAAACTCAGTGCAAATCCAGTTAGATTTACTAAAGGATTCTTTGATGAACTTTGAGAATATAGTTTTCCAAAATTTAGATGAAAAAGTAAAAGTCCATGAATAAACATAAACTCTTATAAAATACTGGGATATATTACAAAGAAAGAAAAACAAGATGGTACTGGCACAGGAAAAGAGAATTGACTAATGAAAAAATATAAAGAGCCGGGAAATAGATCCACACACATATCGGAATTTGGGATACAATAGTTACAGCATTATAAATCAGTAGGTATAGGATAGATTATTTTTTTTTAAAGATTTTATTTATTTATTTGAGAGAAAGAGAATGAGAGATAGAGAGCACGAGAGGGAAGAGGGTCAGAGGGAGAAGCAGACTCCCCGCTGAGCAGGGAGCCCGATGCAGGACTCGATCCCGGGACTCCAGGATCACGACCTGGGCCGAAAGCAGTCGCTTAACCAACTGAGCCACCCAGGCTCCCTATAGGATAGATTATTAATAGTGATCTTGGATAAACTATATCTCTACGGAGAGAAAAAAATAAAATTGGATCACTAATACCATATGGACCTCAGATGAGTACAAGATTTAGACTGATGAAAATAAATTTATAAAGCTAAATATAATGCAATATATGATAATATCTTTATGACCTTGGGTTGTGGAAGGACTTACAAAAAAATCAGATTCCCCAAAGCACAAACCATCAGGTAAAACTTCATGTGTTGGAATTTTATCAAAAATTAACTCTTTTTGTTAAGCAAAATTTGCCATAAACAAGTTAAAATATGATGCTAGATTGAGAGGAGATATTTGCAATTTCTAAAATATAAGAATATGTTATGTTAAAATATAAGAATATGTTCTATACATAGAACATAGAGGACATGTCTGCAAATACACAGGAAAAAAAGAAGACCCAATAGAGAATTGGGCAAAGACAAGGAATAGGTACTTCAGAGAAAGGGAAATTAAATGGTTAAGGAGTATATAAAAAGATGTTCAATTTTTTAATAATTAGAGAAATGCAAATTAAATTTGTGAACACTAATTTTGCCAAACATCAAAAGTGAGAAAGTCATGGTGAGGATGTGGAGCCCATGGTGGCAGGAATTCTTATATATAGTCGTTTGAGGAGTATCCATCCTGACAGTGCTTCATGACATTAAATATGGATGTACCTCTAGAGCTCACAAGCCCATTCCTGTGTATATACCTCAGAGAAACTCTGGCACAGAACCCTAAGGAGACATGTTTGAGGAAGCCCACAGCAATATTTTTATTGGGCAACATTTGGTTCTTGGTAGATGACAGTCTCTAAGGGAATGGGACCTAAATTGTGGTATAACCACATGGTACATTATTATAAAAAAAATTAATCATCTAGATTAATAAATAACAATGTGGTTAGAACTCAAGAACAGTATAAGTAAAAAAAGCTAATTCATTATGAGATTTAAATCTAAATCTAGTATCATTTGTGAAATTTTGTAAAACACAAAAATATTTTAAGGATGTGTATTAATCTAATACATATGAGGACAGTATATTAGGGGCTACTTTAAATACAGTAAAGTAGGTATCTAAATATGGGGACAGGGAATGCAATGTGGACAGAGAAACAAAGACAGATAATGAAATAAAATAAAGCAAAGTGAATAAACTAGGGATGATGGTGTGCCATAAGCAGAACACCATTAACTTAATTCTGTGTACCTAAGATAAAGGAAATGAAGACAAAAAGAAAAAAGGTAATAAGAAAAAGACAAGAGTTGCAGAAGAGAGAGTGAATAAGTACCATGGGCCCTTGTGGAGGAGGGAGGTCCGAGTCAAAATCCAGGCTCTGTACTGACTGGCAGAGCCAATCAGCAGCTTTCAGTTCCCTAAACTTCTGTGATCCTTTCCTTCCTTCCTTCCCTCCTTCCTTCCTTCCTTCCTTCCTTCCTTCCTTCCTTCCTTCCTTCCTTCCTTCCTTCCATCCATCCATCCATCCATCCAACCATAGGAAATATCCCTTCAGGGTTGTTGCTGCTGATGATAAGGAGGACAATAACAGCTACACTTGGTACCCGAGTATTAGAGATATTGACAAAACAGAAGATAAACCCAATACTGTTTTTACTAAAGCCTCCAAAAAAACCCCATACAGTTCTCTTGACTGCATTCCAACTTCCATTAAAAGTGAACTGTTTTTGAATTTATTTTTCATGACAGTCATAGGCACAAGTCTATTTTTTTAAAGGATTTTTAATTTTTATTTTTATTTGTTAAAAGGCTTTATTTGAGAGAGCGAGAGAGAGAGCAAGCAGCAGGAGGAACAGAGCGAGAGGGGCAGGAAGACTCCATGCTGAGCGCAGAACCTCATGTGGGCTCGATCCCATGACCCTGAGATCATGACCTGAGACAAAATCCAGTGGGATGCTTAACCAACTGAGCTACCCAGGTACCCCTAAATATTTTATTTTTAAGTAATCTCCACACCCAATGTGGGGCTCAAACTCACAACCCCAAGATGAAGAGTCGCATGCTCCACCTACTGAACCTGCCAGGTGTCCCCAAAAGAGTCCATTAAAAAAAAAACAAAACTGTTCTTAATCTAAAAGTTGATTTAAGCATGGACAGTAAGGATTGAGCGGTTTTGTTTTCTCTGTGTTGCACATCTTCACTTTTCACTGCCTTTAACATACTGTCAAATGAGAAACGGAAAAGCCACTTGAATGTGAAGTCACACCAAGTGTATATTTTCTCCTAAGGACTCTGCTGTCACCTTGCATTTGGAAACCTGCGTTGACTGATGTGTGTTGAGAAGCTCTTCTTATGAAAGCCCGTTTGCGACTGTTTTGGGAAATGTGAGATATAGATTCCTTTCCAAATAGGAAATAGACACAATCAGTCAGTGATATTTGAGATTTTCAGAAATTAAAAAACCATATGCCAAGATTCTGATGATTTTTTTTTATGGCAATATCTGTCTTCAAATTCGAGAGTAAAGAAATTATACCAAATACAGGATTGTGGGAATTCTAGTTGTATTTCCTTACTTCATGAGATGCTGCTCCTGAAGCATATTCTTTTGGGGATAGTTGTATAGGAAGAGGGAGATTTGGGGATGGGCTACAGAGAGAACAGACACCCAGAAACATCTAATGTTGCTCTTGCTTTTAGAACCCTTTAAATATCTCCCTTATCACCCATTTTCACGTCAGCCTTGACAGAGTTCTGAGAAAGCATTAGTGCTTGTAGTTTTCCTACTGTGCTAATAATAGAGAACTGGCTTTCCTAAGGAAGACAAATAATGCAAATAAGAATTATTCTTTCTTTAAAAGTCCCTAGTTTTGTCTTTGGGTATCTGTGTCTTTTGAGTACAAAATGACACTAAAAACATGTCTTAAATTGTTCCCAAAGAGAGTACATTCCTGAAATGATGGTCAAGTTATTAAAAAAAATCATCAGATTTTTGAAAAATTAAAATACATATACATCTATATGTATGTACATGCACACACATGTACATACATGTATAGGTACATATATTTGTACATATACACATATAAACATACACAAAACTGTTTGAATTTGTAAAGCATGTGCATATATACGTACAGGTACACACATATACACTTGCAGATACACATGCATACATTGTATAGACCTAAGTATATGTGCACAGAGACACATACATGCAGATGCATATAGGTATACATGTACATATATAAATTCATGTGTATATACATGCATATATATATTCTAACTTACAAACCAACCTAAGCCCATTTAGTTTGTTAAAAGTTATTTTTGAAGCTCTTTGTAGTGTCCAGTAGTTAAAGGAGGCAAGGGGATGCTGGTTCAGTTTGCTTAGACCAGACTATTTGTTCCTGTTGTCCTGGTTTCCCATTCAGTTAGTAGTTGAGCACTCTTAAAAGTATCCTACTTGGATGATAAATTGTATGGCTATTCTGCTTTGGTTTCCTCCCTGACAACCTCCTTACTGGGTAGTATATTACATTGGAAATAAGTTTTAGACCCAATTATGTCACATATAAAAACTTTTATTAGCAAGGAAGACACAAAAACAGACAGCCTATTCTGGAAATGGGAGGGAAAACAAGCTCTTTCTTCTAACAGGCCCTCTGAGCACTTTACCTACAGGCCTTGTGTGGACTAAAGCTTAATTCTGAGAACTCTCTTTAAGAAAAAAATAACACCAAATTCCAAGTACACAACTAGGGATAAAAGTGGGTATTGAGAAAGAGAAAAGAAATCACAAAAAAAATCACGCATTTTTGTGGAGCTGACAGATACCACAAACAAAACAAAATTCAGACAAATAATGTAATATTTGTCTGAATATTTGGACTCTTTGGACATTTCTTCATATATTACATATATTCATATGTTATATAAATAAATATATAAATAATAGATTAGTTATTTTATTTTATCACTGTAGTTAGCTTTTTGGATTTATCTCTTTCTGAATTTTTTATCGGCTATTGCATATTTATAATATCTTTATTTTAACTTAGCAGGTCTGCCTTAATATACTGCTTCATACATAAGAATATTTAACAGTGTATTTCTACTTCTTCCTCCTGTTCCTTTTGCTATCATTGTTATCATTATATTTCTTCATATGTTATAAGCCTCACAACATATTATTTTTGATAAGTTAAAAAATTAGAAAATACAAGTCATATATTATTTACATACTAGCCATGTCCAGCTCTCTTCATTCTGTTACATAGATTTGAGTTTCCATGAGGTTTCCTTTTATTTCAATCTGAAGAACTTCCTTTAATAGTGACATTTCTCTCTCTCTCTCTTTTGTTGTCTAATAAAAGCCTTTATTTTCCCTTTATCTTTAAAGTATACTTTCACTGAGTATAGAATTTTAGATTGATAGTTTTTCCCCCCTTTATTTTAAAGGTGCCATCCTATTGTCTTTTTGGCTTCAGTTATTTCTGATGATTAGTCGGTGTAATTCCTCCTTTGCTTTCCTTTAATTAATGTGTCTTCTTTCTCTGACTGCTTTCTAAGACTGTCTTTTCATCATTGGTTTTCAGCAATTTGATTATGATGTGCCTGCTTGGGGTTTGTTGAGCATATTGGACCTCTGTAAGTTCACAGTTTTCAACAGATTTGAAAAATTTTGTCCATTAATTCTTTCATTCTCTTCTTCCATCCCTTACTGAATTTCAATACTTTAATTTCACATATACTAGAACTCTTGGTACTGTTCCATAGGTAACTTTGCTAATTTTTTTTTTTCTGTGATTCAGTTTGGATGGTTTCTTTTGCTGTATCTTCAAGTGAGTGTAATGTTTAATTTGATATTAAGTAAATACTGTAAACTTGTCATTTCAGATACTGTACTTTTTATTTTAAGAAGTTCCTATTCTTATAGGTTCCATTTCTTTATTTTGTTTATGGTTTTCTTTAAATATTAGAACATATTTATAATAGTTGTTTTAAAGTTTTTGTGTACTAATTCCTTTCTCTGGCATTCTGTGGCTTTTTCATTTTATTGATTTTTTTTTTTTTTTTGCTGGTTATGGATCACATTTTTCTGCTTTTTAACATGTGTAGTAATTATCGATGGGATGCCAGATAATGTAATATTACATTATTGAGAATCAAGATTTTGTTGTCTTTTTTAGAAAGAATGTTAAATTTTGTTTTGTCAGGCAGATGAGATAGTATGATACTTTTGAGACTTGTTCTTAAGCTTTGTTAAAGTGAGTTTTGTGTAGTCGTTATTGTACGACTAGTTTAACCTCATTATTATTATTATTATTATTATTATTTTAGATTTTGTTTAAATTCAAGTTAGTTAACATATCATGTATTATTAGTTTCAGGGGTAGAATTTAGTGGTTCATCAATTGCATTTAACACCCAGTGCTCATTATATCAAGTGCTCTCCATAATGCCCATCACCCAATTACCACATCCTCCCCCCAACCTCTCCCCTAGCAACTCTGAGTTTGTTTCCTATAGTTAAGAGTCTCTTATGGTTTGCCTTCCTCTCTGTTTTTATCTTATTCTATTTATGTTTATTTATTTATTTTATTTATTTTTTAATTTTATTTGTATTTACTTATCTATGTTCATCAGTTTTGTTTCTTAAATTCCACATTTGAGTGACATCATATGGTGTTTTTCTTTCTCTGACTGACTTATTTTGTTTAGCATAATACCCTCTAGTTCCATCCACGTTGTTGCAAATGGCAAGATTTAGTTCTTTTTAATGTCTGAGTAATCTACTGTCTTCTTTATCCATTCATCAGTCGATAAACATCTGGGCTCTTTCCATATTTTGGCTATTGTGGACATTGCTGCTATAAAGATTGAGGTGCCTGTGCTCACTTGAATCACTATTTTTGTATCTTTGAATAAACACCTAGTAGTCCAATTGCTGAGTTGTAAATAGTTCTATTTTTAACTTTTTGAGGAACCTCCATACTGTTTTCCAGAGTGGCTGCACCATCTTGTGCCATCTTCTGCCTCTGAAGATGTGTCTAGCAAGAAGTTGGTGTGGCCAAGGTCAAGGAGATTGCTGGCTGTGTTCTCCTCTACGATTTTGATGGATTCCTGTCTCACGTTTAGGTCTTTCATTCATTTTGAATTTATTTTTGTGTATGATGTAAGAAAATGGTCCAGTTTCATTCTTCTGCATGTGACCGTCCAGTTTTCCCAACATTTGTTGAAGAGACTGTCTTTTTTTCCATTGGATATTCTTTCCTGCTTTGTCAAAGATTAGTTGACCATATAGTTGAGGGTCCATTTCTGGGTTCTCTATTCTGTTCCATTGTTTTATGTGTCTGTTTTTGTGCCAGTATCATATTGTCTAGATGATTACAGCTTTTTTTTTAAAGATTTCATTTATTTATTTATTTGATACAGAGAAAGAGAGAGAGAGAAAGCACAAGCAGGAGGAGTAGCAGGCTCCCTGCTGAGCAAGGAGCCCAATGTAGGCCTTGGTCCCAGGAACCTGGGATCAATAACCTGAGACGAAGGCAGACACTTAACTGACTGAGCCACCCAGGTACCCTGATGATTACAGGTTTGTACACAGTTTGAAGTCCGGAATTGTGATGCCTCTGCTTCAGTTTCTTTTCTTTTTTTTTTTCAACATTCCTTTGGCTATTCATGGTATTTTCTGGTTCCATATACATTTCAGAATTATTTGTTCCAGCTCTCTGAAAAATGCTGGTGTTATTTTGATAGGGATTGCATTGAATGTGTAGATTGCTTTGGGTAGTATAGACATTTTGACAATATTTGTTTTTCTAATCCATGACCATGAAATGTTTCTGCTTCGATTTCTTTCATAAGCGCTCTATAGTTTTCAGGGCACAGATATTTTACCTCTTTAGTTAGGTTTATTCCTAGGTATTGTATGGTTTTTGGAGCAATTTATCATGCTAATGGATAACAAAAGAAAGCTGGAGGTTTATCAGACCTACTTATATCAGACAAACTAGGTTTTAAACCAAAGACTGTAATAAGAGATGAAGAAGGATACTATATCATAATAAAGGAGTCTATCCAACAAGAAGATTGAACAATTGTGAATATTTTTGCCCCTAGCTTGGGAGCAGCCAAATATATAAATCAATTAATAACAAACTTAAAGAAACTCACTGATAATAATACAATAATAGTAGGGGACTTTAACACCCCACTCACAGCAATGGACAGATCATCTAAGCAGACCAACAAGGAAACAAGGGCTTTAAATGACACACTGGACCAGATGGACTTCACAGATATATTCGGAGCATTTCATCCTAAAGCCTCAGAATACACATTCTTCTCGAGAGCACATAGAACATTCTCCAGAATAGATCACATACTGTGTCACAAATGAGGCCTCAACTGGTACAAAAAGATTGAGATCATACCACGCATATTTTCAGCACACAATGCTATGAAACTTGAGGTCAACCACAAGAAAAATTTGGAAGGACCACAAATACATGGAGGTTAAAGAACATCTTACTAAAGAATGAATGGGTCAACCAGGAAATTAAAGACAGATTAAAAAAAAATACATGGAAGCAAATGAAAATGAAAACATGACAGTGCAAAACCTTTGGAATGCAGCCAAGGCAATCCTTAGAGGGAAGTATGTAGCAATACAGGTCTTCCTCAAGAAGCAAGTAAAGTCTCAAATACACAACTTAACCTTACACCTAAACGAGCTAAAAAAAGAACAGCAAATGAAGCCTAAAGCCAGCAGGAGAAGGCAAATCATAAAGATTAGAGTGGTGGAAATCAGTGATATAGAAATAAAAAAAAACAGTAGAACAGATCAATGAAATTAGAGGATGGTTCTTTGAAAGAATTAGTAAGATCAATAAACCTCTAGTCAGACTTAGCAAAAAGAAAAGAGAAAGGACCCAAATAAATAAAATCATGAATGAAAGAGGAGAGATCACAACCAACACCAAAGAAATGCAAACAATTATGAGAGAATATTATGAGCAATTGTATGCCAACAAATCGGGTAATATGGAAGAAATGGATAAATTCCTAGAAACATATGAACTACCAAAACTGAAACAGAAAGAAATAGAAAACCTGAACAGACCCATAGTCAGCAAGGAAATTGAATCAGTAATCAAAAATTTCCCAACAAACAAGAGCCCAAGGCCAGATGGCTTCCCAGGGGAATTCTACCAAACATTTAAAGAAGATTTAATCCCTATTCTTCTGAAACTATTTCAAAAAGTAGAAATGGAAAGAAAACTTTTAAACTCATTCTATAAGGCCAGCATTACCTTGATCCCCAAACCAGACAAAGACCCCACTAAAAAGGAGAATTACAGACCAATATCCTTAATGAACATGGATGCAAAAATTCTCAACAAGATACTAGCCAATAGGATCCAACAGTACTTTAAAAGGATTATTCACCATGACCAAGTGGGATTTATTCCTGGGCTGCAAGGGTGATTCAACATCCCCAAATCAATCGACATGATACATCATATTAATTAAAAAAATAAAGGATAAGAACCATATGATCCTCTCAATAGAGGCAGAAAAAGCATTTGACAAAGTACAGCATCCTTTCTTAATTAAAACTCTTCACAGTGTAGGGATAGAAGGAATATACCTCAATATCATAAAAGCCATATATGAAAAGCCCATAGTGAATATCATTGTCAGTGGGGAAAAACTGAGAACTTTTCCCCTAAGGTCAGGAACAGGACAGAGATGTCCACTCTTACCACTTTTGTTCAAAATAGTACTGGAAGTCCTAGCCTCAGCAAGCAGACAACAAAAAGAAATAAAAACATTCAGATCAGCAAGGAAGAAGTCAAACTTTTACCCTTCATAGACAACATGATACTCTATGTAGAAAACCCAAAAGACCACCAAAAAAATTGCTAGGGCTGATACAGGAATTCAGTAAATTTGCAGGATATAAAATCAATGCACAGAAGTCTGTTGCATTTCTATATACCAATTACGAAGCAGCAGAAAGAGAAATCAAGGAATCGGTCCCATTTACAATAGTTGAACCTCATTATTAAGGCATGGCCCTTCTGGGGTCTCTTGAATGTACCAGTGCTTCAGTGAAGTCTCCACATTGTCTGTTTGGAGTTTGGATATCTCCCAGCTGCATGTGAGCATAGAGAATTATTCAGCTTACCCTTCATTTTTCTGACTCAGGAGGCTGCCTGTGCAGATTTCTTGAGTTCTTTCTTTGTGTAACACCTTCCTCTCCAGTATTCTTTCCTAGAAATTTCAGCTTCTCCATGGTTCTGATCAGCAAGACCACTGTGGTTTGTTTAGGGTCCCCATTTCTGTGCTACTTTCCAGAAAGTGCTTCTAGACAGAAAACCAGGGCAACATGTAGGAGTCATTTTATTTGTTTCCCTGGACTCCCTGTTTTTCCATGTCTGCAGACAATTACTTAATTGTTTATATTGGGGGAACAGTCAGATACTATTTAACCCATCATAGCTGGAAAAAGAAGTCAAACCCACTAATCTTATTAGTGAAAATAATCTTTAAAAACTGTTTAGATCACTAGAGGAATACAAATCTTTGTTTTTGTTCATTGATTTAGAGAAAGTGCTAAAAATACTTGTTTTCACATAGTTGCTCAATAAATATTTGTTAAATACATGAATAAATCAATATAATCTGTTTTTAAACTAATATGACCATTGCTATTGATCAGAAAACAAGACTAATGATCTGATTATACTAGCCTATTTATGGACTGTGAGCTTTTGATTAGCACTTTTAAAAACTATTTATTATTAATAATTATTTAAATGCTAAGGAATTTCAAATATTAACTAACCCCCCCATACCAGGTACTGGAATAAGCTAAAAATATTGAATGTGTACATATAAGTCACATTATGTATGTTAAAGTCTTTTAAAAGAAAAGTACAGACAATATAAAACACAGAACAAAAAGGTAAAAAATTCTTCTTTCTGCCCCCAGAAATTCCTACTCTTTCACTCTTCTCCATAATTATTACTATTTTTTCTTACTGGCCTATGCATATATGAATTAAATATACATGTCTAATCTTCCCTTAGTCCCATAAATGATTGCATATTATGCAGACTAAACTATACCTTTTACTTTCCTATAATTATATATGTTAAAGAGAATTTCATAAATCATCACATTGTTTTAACAGCTGCTTAGTATTTTACTGAATAGATATAGCATAATTTATTTAAAATATTTCCTGTTGATGGATATTTAGTTTTTTCCCCAGTTATTTGCCATTACAAACAGTGTTATAATCAAAAGCCTTGCATGTATGTCATTGTTTTTCATGTGCCACAGTTCCATCATACAATTGCAGAAAGAAGCAATAAAAATGTACCTGAAACACAGGTAATGAACAAGTAAGCCTTCAATGCTATTGTCCTTTATTGCTACATAATAATTGTATCTCCCAGGTTCAAAGTATTATAATAAGGAACTTCAGGCACACAAATTACCCCCAAACATTAACACTGCTTTATAATACACCCTTACTTCTTCTCTCTTTTTTATTTTTAAAAGATTTTATTTATTTATTTGACAGAGAGAGAGAGACAGCGAAAGAGGGAACACAAGCAGGGGAGTGGGAGAGGGAGAGGGAGAAGCAGGCTTCCCGCGGAGCAGGGAGCCCGATGTGGGGCTCGATCCCAGGACTCTGGGATCGTGACCTGAGCCGAAGGCAGATGCTTAATGACTAAGCCACCCAGGCGCCCCCACCCTTACTTCTTCTGTAAAATAATGTGTGGTATTATTATGGTAAAAGTCCTTTTTACTAAGAAAATAAATTATATTCTTGAACTTCTTTGATGTCTAGATTAGAAAAGAAGAAAACTTGAAACTGTGAGCCTGTGTGTGTGTGTTTGTGTGTGTGTGTGTGTGTGTGCATGGGCACGCATGCATGCATGTATGCATGCAAACAAATAAACAAGTAATAAAAAAGTAAATAAATAAATAGTCCTCATATAAATGAAGAGCTAGAATCTTGTTTGCATTTTCCTTATTTTTTTGTCTACTGTGTAATTCACTGAATTAGATGTTGGCATTCACAAGAGAATTGCATTTCTCTTGCCTTACTTTCTCATTAAGTTGTCTTGGAATGCTACCTCTGACAGAGGGAACTCTTGTTCATTATTCTAGAACATATGATAGCCACATGCTGATAGAATTATGGCTACAGGTTTTCTCTGAGAAGAGGAGGCACAAATATCCTTTCATATGTTAAAACAAAAATCTAACTCTCCCAAAGAATAATCGTAGGTCATGAAGTCCTTCAAATACTTTTCTTGTTCACCAATTAACATCTTTGTGTATTGAAGAAATTCCCAGTGGAAACTTAAAGACATTATTAAAACAAAGCAGAAGCTTGGATTTTGTAATGTAAAGCTACTAGATAGACACATGAGAGCCTGGACGTGGAATAATTCTTAACTCCTCACAATTAAAGGTCATTTGATATGACATTGGAAATGTAATTTTCTTAAGGCTTTGATCCTTAATTGTTTTTTCCTTATCAACACCTGGATGGTTCCCCAGACTTAATATACTTCAGTGTTCCTTGTATAACAACTACCCAAAATGTTGAGAGCAGGTGATTTTGGAAATGTTTTGTGAAGAGTGAGAAGAGCCACAGGGCCAGTTCTCTGGGAGACAGTCTGCTGGATTTTGAGTCCAGGTCTTGGCACATCTTAACAATGGGGAGAAATCTAGGATGTCTACAAAATGAAGGAGGAGAGATAGAGACCCAGATTTTCTGAAAAGCCAATGGAGCCATGTAGCCCTAGGGAAAATAAGGTGACATTCCAGGAACTGCTTCTGTTGATACTCCACTTGTACCTTCACTGCCCTGGGGTCTGTGGTAGACTATGACTTGACCAGTACTGTGATGTCCAAATAATTGGAACTTACTGAACAAAACCTCTCACCTGCCATCCAGCTCTACAGCAATGACAACCACAAAGAGAAATCTGACAGCAAACCATTATTATTATTTAACATTTATAAAATGTTAACAGCATGCTTGGTGCTGTGAAAAATGAGGAATACAATACTGAGATAGCTTGATAAATTTATGTTGTCAAGTAAATAGTGGCAGCTAGAGCATTTAAGCTACCCTTTGAAAGGGATGGGCCAAATGTATTGAATTCAGTGGTTTTTCTTTCTCTTCTTGCTCTTTCAGTGTTCTTGGATGTCTCATCCCACAGCTCAGTGGTTCCTGAACGTGGCTACATATTGGAATCATCCAGGGAGCTTTTAAAAATAACATAGCTAACTGCTTCTCATCCTCAAAGATTCTGAAGCAATAGATCTAGAGTGTGTTCTGCGCATCAATATTTTTTAAAGCCCCCTGTGTAATTCCTATATGCAGCTAAGGCTGTGAATCACTTTTGTGGTTTTGTTATTGTTATTGTTGTTTATTTTTTAATCAACAGCCCCTGATAGCACTCCAGTTGAAACAATCTTGGTCCCTATTTTACTTTTTTTCTCTTATCTTTGTGCCTCTTGAGAAAAAAAAAAAAAAGGAAATGAACACTACTAATCAACCCCTCTTTTGCCATAATATTAATGGAAGAGGGCTCTTGCTCTTCTGCCATGTGGTGTTTTAACTAGGGCCTTCTGGAGACAATGACTTTTTTCTATTCAAAGCTGTGGGTTTTAACAGTGCAGATTCTAAGTGAATTGTTTGGTTGTTAAGTCTCTGCTTAATTTGTGAATCACATTCTATCCCTTACTCTGTTTGCTTGGAATAGTCGGGTAAGAAAGACCTCTGTTAAGGTCTCCATGTTGTGCTTCCCAACCAGCTTCAGGTAATTGTTCTGGGTTAGAGAGATGTCCTTTTTTCCCAGTTCCTTTTTAAGACCCAGAGAGACCAGACTAGATTACATCTGCTCCCTTGACCACTCTACATCCTTTTCCTTTCTTTACATTGTCCAAAGAGCATATTGGATCATTTGTAGGCTCTGGGATGCCATTCTAAAAGTAGCTGTTAGGTTGGGGTGTGGGCATCCTAAGACATACATACTGAATGTAGGCTTATGTCTAACTCCCATCTTTGAGGAGCAGGTTGGTGTAGTTGTTACCTCTTACTATATAACAGATTATCCCACAACTTATCAGCTTGAAACAAAAAGCACTATTATTATCTCACTCAGTTTCTGAGGGTCAGGAATTCAGGAAATGGTTTAGCTGAGTGGTTCTGGCCCAGGACCCCTCATGAGGTTGTTGTTGTCATCTGAAGGCTTGACTGGGGCTGGAGGATCCTCACTCACGTGACTATGGGTAGGCCTCAGTTTCTTGCTGGCTCCTGGTCACCTGCCTCAGTTTCTTACCACATGAGGTTTTCTGTAAGGCTGGACATGACATGGCAGCTGGCTTACTCCAGGGTGCATATCAAAGACAGAGAGTGAGAGAGAGGCCAAGATATAAGGCAAGTGCTTTTTATAATTAATCTTGGAAGTGATATACCATAATTTCTGTATTTTATTGGTCACACAAACCAACCCTTGTACAATTTGGGAGAAGACCTTCTCTTTGGTGCTCTTCTATCACTTAATTTTTTAACTTTTTTAAGGAACAGCTTTATTAAAGCATAATAGATAAGTCATGTTTAAATGTACAAATTCATTAGTGTTAACATATTTTTACACACATGAATTGATCACTAAAATCAAGATCATGAATATGTCCATCACTCCTGAGAGTGAGAGTTTCCTCGTGGTCTTTTGTAATCTCTTCCTCCAATCCTTGTTTGTCCCCCCATCCCTAGCAACTACTAATTTCCTTTCTCTTACCATAGATTAGTTTGCATTTTCTACAGCAGACAACATCAACCTCAGCCTCAGTGCTATTGATATTTAGGAGCAGATAATTCGTTGTTGGAGAAGACTGTCATGTACATTGCAGGGGGTTAATTAGCATCCCTTGTCTCTATCCACCAAATGTGTGTAGCACCCTTGCCCCAGTTGCAACAAACAAAAATGTCACCAGATATTGTCAAATGTCCCTTGGGGGGCAAAACTGACCATGCTTGAGACCCATTATTCTAGAATTTTATACAAATGGTATATGGTATATACTCTTGTGGCTTCATTCCCTCAGCATAATTAGAGATTCACCCCAGAGGGATCCTTTTCATCAGGCTATCTGATCAGAAGAGTCTCTGAGAGTGAATTTTTTGTGGTCAAAGTAGATAGTATGTAGAGCATTGGCAATGTAGGAATCAAAAGTCTTGGGTTCCGATTCTAGCACTTCCATTTATTAGCTGTTCTGTATTAATGATGTAAAAATATTTATTTTGCTCACTTTGCAAGATTACTGTGAGGATCAAGTCTGAACTATATAACATTAAAGTTCTAGTATTTGTTTTCATTTTGGAGGGTCTATGAAAATATATTTTTTTTATCAAATAATCTAAACCGTCATCCAATTTAAATTTTTTTATGGAATGCTTGCATCTATAGAGTGTCCTATGTACTGTGACACAAAAATTAGTTTGTTCCCAAAGAGTCTACAAGACATTGTGGTTAAAGAAGACAATAGAAATATGGATGAAGTGCCAAAGTAGCAGAAAGAGGAAAGAGTGATGGATTCATTCAGGGAAGCATTAATACAAAGATTTCTTGGAGTATGTAAAATCTGGGCAGGTTTGTGAAGGATGAATGGGATTTTACTGGGTGGACATTACAGAAGGGAATTCCATTAGAATGATAAACATGCGGGCGCCTGGGTGGCTCAGTTGGTTAAGCGACTGCCTTCGGCTCAGGTCATGATCCTGGAGTCCCGGCATGGAGTCCCACATCGGGCTCCCTGCTCAGCGGGGAGCCTGCTTCTCCCTCTGACCCTCCCCCCTCTCACGTGCTCTCTCTCTCTCTCTCAAATAAATAAAATCTTTAAAAAAAAAAGAATGATAAACATGCAGGCAAAGGAGGCATAAAATATCTTGGTGTATTTGAAGAACTGTGAGTAGCTTAGTATTGCTGTAGTATGAAACGAGATCGCATCTGAATGGTGGGATGTGAGTAATAAGCAAGAATCAACTACGAAGGAAATATTTTATCATATTAATGAGTTTAGACTTTATTTCACAAATGGCAGGAAGCTAGTGAAGTGTTTTAAGCAACAAATGCAAACTGGTTAGTGTTTTAGAAAGATTGCTTTGGTGCCATGTTAAGAATTGATTTAAATGCCTGTTTTCATATCTGAAGTCTGGGGATTTTTATTTCATCAGTATTTTATTGTTTCATTGTTATAAATTAACATTGATTTGTGCAATTATGTTTCATTACTAAATGGCAAAAAATGACTTCTTAAAAGAGAGAAGCAATTCCTTAGTATAATTTTAATTTAAAGAGCCAGATTAAGTATATAGAAAAAAATTTTTTAACAGGACTTTAGTTCAGTCATGACAGTTTGAAACTATTCTCTGCCCACATTAAAACATTAAAAGTCCCCTGTGGCCAAAAGGTGGGGTGTGTGTGAGACCATGAACAAAACAGCTCCAAATGTAGTGCACATTGAAATCTTCTCAGGGGAGAGAGAAAGGAACGAGTTGCCCTTTAGAAATAAGACTCACGGCCTATTCCATATTGAAGAGAGAAACAGGATTTACAAGGCTACAAACTCTTTTCTTATTTTCAAAAGGATAAAATTCTCAACTAACAGGGATCCTTAATATTTTATCCTCCTGGACAGATATTGAGACCCCTTTATAAATCTGCAATGTCCTCTTGTACATATCCCGCTCTTTCTTTTCCTATTGAATGTCATGAGATCTCATTTTTCTTAACTGAATGTCATGTCACACCCCCTCCTCTACAGATCACAAAGCAAATCTTGGAAAATCACAGACTGTGCTCAATATCAACCAAGCCTGTCATGTAGTAGTGTTAGGGAATTGGAGCACCGTGCCTTCTTTCATTACTTCTTACTTCCTGCAGGGCAATTCGTATAACTAGCAAAGTCTTCTTTTTATATTCTGAGCCTGAGTTAATTTTTCTACAACAGTACTGATTAAGCATAAGGTGTGTGGGGCCCTTCATTCTCCTGGAACGGAAAACTGAGTATGGGGAAACTTAAGACCAGAGAAAGGGAATTAGGATGAGAGAAAAAATGGGGGAAAAATCTGGGTGTGTAGGAATGAAACTTAGCCAGACCTGAATTTTTGGCTGGCTGAAGGATATTCCTGGAAACTTGACCTTTCTTCAGTTAGTTTCACCTTAAACACTTAGGGTCATGTTGCATTATTTTGTTGTGCTTGTTGAGTATATAAACATAGTCTCAAGAATAGGAGAGAGGAGGCCATGAGGATATAAAAATTGCCCCAAGAAAATGTGAAGGTGAGCGTATATGCCTGGCAGAATCCTCATTCCGGGAAGAGAGGTAAGTGGTATTTACCTATGTTATTCTCATGGGGAACTTTGGAGACCTGAAAAACTCGATTTCCATCAAGGAGCACATAATTTTGTTTCTACAAATTTCCAAATATGTGCTGTTAAAGGATTTCTCAAGCCTTTAACCATGGTTGTGGCTAATTTCCCTAATTGTGTTACCATCCTGTTTTTAATACACATACACATGTTGCATGAAATCAATAGAAAGAAATGGTACTCTAGGATAACATAAAGATATGGGGATGAGAACAAGGAAACATGATAAATGTCTTCAAATATTTGGTGGGCCATCATGAGCTAGAAAGATTAGAATGTTCTACATGGTTTCCAGTAGTAGAACTAGGACTAGAAAGCAGATACTGGGTCAAGATAGGGAAGACTTCTGTATGTTAAAAAATTTCAGCTGGTCACAGGTAGCTTTTTATCTTGAATGTATGTAAATTGAGGCCTAATGACATCCTGTTAGGTTACAAGGGAGGCTTTTAAAACTGAGTCAGATTGGATGTCTTCTATGTCTTTTGAAAATGTACTGTTCTAGAATTCAAACAATATAATATGCTCAATGTCAACATTTGCACTATGACCTTTTTTTTTTTTTTTTTGAAAGAGAGAGAGAGAAAGAGAGCCTGTAGTTGGGGGGCTGGGGGGCAGAGGGAGAGAGAGAGAGAGAATCTTAAGCAGGCTCCATGCCCAGTGTGGAGCCAGATGTGGGACTCAATCTCACAACCCTGAGATCAGGACCTAAGCCAAAATCAAGACTTGGATGCTTAACCAGCTGAGCCACCCAGGCACCCCTATGCACTATGGTCTTTATATAACTTTTGTATCATTGGGGATAACAAAGGCACTACTATTTTTGTTTGGATAATGAGATGTCCTCCTTTCTCTACACTGTTGTCATTTTTTTGTATGTGTCTCTCAAATATTTTAATTCTTTCATTTGTTTATTTGTTCATTTATTCAACAAGTATTGCTGAGTTCCTCATCTACACTAGATACTGTGCTAAGAATCCAAGACGAAAAGGACATCGTACCTGCCTTGTCCTCATGAAGATGTGAGTCTACTCAACTGTGAACAGTTTGGAGCTTTACACTTAAAGGTATGTGATGCTTTTAGCTTGTTTATTGGTTGTTTAGACCCTCAAAATATAGTGTTATTTATGCACCCTGATGGTTTTAAGCAAGGATCAACTCAAACCAAATGTCCCAAGAATTCAGTGAGAAGGCATTTGAGAGACATCATTCAGTACCATATTTAAATACTTCTTGACCATGACTGGATGGTCAAAGTTGTCTATGTCAGTGCTTAAGGGCATAGTTTCCAGTTCAAATAGCAGGGTTCAAATCCTACTTCCTCTGTTTATTAGCTATGAAACTCAGCTACTTAACCTTTCTGTGTCTTGATCTTTTCATCTGTAAAAGGGAATTATAATAGAACCTACCTAGTAGGATTCTTATGCACAATGGAGATGTTTGTAAACTGCTTGCCACAGTGTTTCACGCATAGTAATTTCTCAACAAAGATAAGCTATTGTTTTGGTACCTTAAATGAGGCTGTCATCTGTTCATATTTCTTTCTTTTTTTAGCACTTATTAAATTGCCTTTTAGTAACTATAGTTATTTGCTTAAATGTCTATCTCACGCACTCAACAGTGAGGTTTCTAAAAGCCTTAGTCTTTACTATATCTTTATGTCACAGTGCTTTCCAACATTGTTCACGTCAAGGCAAATACTGCAAAACTTGATCTTTCAGTGACCCACCAGGGAAATGAAAAAGGCTGATCTGACTGGAAGTGACCAACCTGTAGGTTCTAAAGACTCCACGCTCTGTCCATCTTTCCTGACGGCTGAAAGCATCAGTCTCTTGGAGCACTAGGCACTGTAGCACATAGTTTGGAAAGCTCTGGCCTTAAACTCAGTGCTCATCATGGTGGTAAGCAAGGAATAGTCCAGTAACTGTTCTGCTATTTTTTTTTTCTGTATTGAAAAGACTTCTACTCCCAGCTCCATTCTTGTGCTTTAAAATTTAAATGCTCTTTTTCTGCTTTCTGCTTTCTGAGTGTAAATCCTATATTCTGAAATCTTAAGCTTCATTCCCAAAATTTCCTCCACAGGAAATGTGATGCCTGTGCAGATGCCTAGGGGTTTCCAAAGTGGTTTAGGTCCTCAGTTTGCTAATTACCAATTGCATGTACATAGTAATTTTATAATGGGGTCATCAGGAGCAAGATATAAGGATATACAATATCTAGATTAAAATTTTATGGTGATTGTTAAATAGAGATGCCTATTTTCCTGCTTCTCTGTAGTTCATGGAGAGGGGCTTTCTTAAATGTTTAAGCCTCTTGCTTCAGACATTAGTTCTTGCCATGGAGGTGGGATGAGGATGAGCTAAATAGTTGGTGGATGAAAGGCATTGATTCACAACTTTCTATTGGATCACACTAATATATAAAAGTTCTTGGGTATGGAGGGTCCTTTCTCTTTTTGCTATTCTCTTTCCCCCTGAAGAGTGCTAGGCACTGATCCTTATGAAGTGTATACATTCTTAGACTCAAACTCTTTTTTTTTTTTTTTTTTGAGAGAGAGAGACGGTGAGAGAAGGAGCAGAATGAAAGGGAGAGAATCTTAAGTAGGTTCCATGGGGCTCCATCTCACAAACCTGAGATCATGACCTGAGCTGAAATCAAAAGTTGGACACTTAACTGACTGAGCCACCCAGGAGCTCCAACAAACTTATTCTTAAGTAGACTGTTTCAAGGTATAAATCAGGGGATGGAGGGTCAGGGTGTTTTAATAGGTCTAGTTGGTTCTTACACTAAACCACTGCTTTATCAGAAATTGGGTTGACATTATGGCTTCCATTCCTCTGATTCCTGTATCTGTATCTTAGTCAATTCTTGAATCAAGCAGAAAACAGTGTTGTCATTTATTAGGCCTTCTAAGATGCCAACAGTAGTCAGTTGCTATTTATTAATATTCAATCTGAATTTTTTTTCCTATTTATGTATTTTTTTTGATGTAGTGTTCCATGATTCATTGTTTGCATATAACACCCAGTGCTCTATTCAATACGTGCCCTCTTTAATACCCATCACCAGGCTAACCCATCCCTTGACCCCCCTCCCCTCTAGAACCCTCAGTTTGTTTCTCAGAGTCCATAGTCTCTCATGGTTCGTTTCTACCAAACATTTCAAGAATTAATACCTCTTCTTCTGAACCTGTTCGAAAAAATAGAAATGGAAAGAAAACTTCCATCCTCATTTCATGAGGCCAGCATTACCTTGATCCCAAAATCAGACAAAGATCCCATCAAAAAAATGACAGCAATGTGAATTTAAAAAAAAAATCTTTAAAATAGAAGTGACACATAAAGATGGTAAAATATTTCTACTGTACACATGAATAAAGTAAAACATGAAATTCTCTCTCCTTCCCCTTGCCCTTCTTCACAAAGTTAACTACTATTAACATTTCTGTGTATCTTTAGAGAAGAAAAAGCACATATGCTTACATAGGGGTTTTTTATGTGCTTTAGAAAATGTACACAAAACTTTGGTTTAGGCAACAATTTCTTAGATAAGACACCAAAAGTGAAAGTTATAAAAGAGATAAATTGTGTTTTAAAATCAAAAAACTTTTGTGCTTCAAAGGACATCATCATCAAGGTAGTGAAAAGATGACCCACAGAATGGGAAAAAATATTTGCAGATCATATATCTGATTAGGGACATATATTCAAAATATATGAATATATGACCACAAGTAATAAAAGAGGACCCAATCTAAAAATGGGCAAAGGATCAGAACTGACATTTCTCTAAAGAAAATATATGGATGGCTAATAAGCACTTGAAAAGATGCTCAACATCATTAGTCGTTAGGAAAATGCAATTAAGACCAAAATGAGATGTCACTTCACACTCAGTAGGATGGGTACATTAAAAGGATGGACAATAGCAGATATTGGTGAGGGTGTGGAGAAATTGGAACCCTCATGTGTTGTTGGTGGGAATGTAAAATGGAGCCCCTTTGGAAAACAGTCTGACAGGTTCAGAAAATGTTAAACATAGACTTACCATATAACCCAGTAATTCTACTTCTAGATATATACACAAGAGAAATAAAAACATACGTCTACACAAAAACTTGTACACTAATGCTCATAGAAACATGATCCATAACAGCCAGAAAGTAGAAACAATCAAGATGTCCATCAACAGACAACTGGATAAATAAAATGTAATATATCTATACAGTAGAATATTATCGGGCCGTAAAAAGTAATGTGGTACTGATATATGGAACAACATGGATGAACTTTGAAAACATGCTAAGTGAAAGAAGCCAATAATATAAGAGCATATATTACATGATTCCATTAATATAAGATGTTCAGAATAGGCAAATCTATAAAAAGAGAAAGTAGTTTATTGTTTACCTGGGTCTGGATGAGGGAGAATTGTGAGTGACTGTTAATGGGAACAGAGTTACATTTTGGGATAATGAAAAGATTCTATAATAAAATTGTGGTGATAAGTATACAACTCTGTAAATATTCTTAAATAGCAGAATTGTACAATTTAAATAGGTAAACTTATGTATATTATATCTCAATAAAATTGTTAGAAACAAAAATGCTTGCATATATAATCATGCTATATACACTGCTACCCTACTTTTTCATTTAACACAGTTTAGGGTATTTTTTTCCCTATAAGAACATATAAAGTTGCATATGTTTTTAAATGGTTATGTAATTGGGGTGCCTTGGTTAAGTCTTCCTTTGGCTCAGGTCATGATCTCAGCATCCTGGGATGGGGCCCTGAGTCAGGCTCTCTGCTCAGCCCGTAGTCTGCTTCTCCCTCTCCCTCTCCCTCTGCCCCTCCCCCTCCTGCACGCTTGCACGTGAGCACTCTCTCCCAAATAAATAAATAAAATCTTTAAAAAAATAAATAGTTATGTAATATTCCAAGTTTTGGGATACTTGATTGTTTTCTGTAATTTAAATTTTACATCCTAGAGTTTCCTCAAGTTAAAAGGAGTCTTGTTCTTGGCCTGCCCCTATTCTATAAATGACCACAATTAGGGCTGAGAAGCATTTAGAACTGATAGAACAGAACATTAGGGAAAAGAGAGGAATGGGTTTTGTCTCCGCTGATGAGGCCAGGAGTATTGGAGAAGAGGCAGAACAGCTGCAGGCTACTCATTGCTTCCTGAGTGTGTTTTCTTGCCTGACCATGTAGTTTTCTAGATATTAAAATTGGACCACCCAGTCTGCCCCCAATATGATGAACTTCTTCAGAGTAAACTCCATGCACTTGTGTGGCTGATGATTTTGCTCTTTGTTTAGACCTGCTTTGCATTTCTTTGTAGAAGTATATAGGTCTTTAATATTTTATATCTCATTTTAATATTTTTGCTTCCTTTCCTATCTCAGGTCTGTGAGCTTATTTTTATTCATAATTGAGTCCTTGAAGGTGATAACTATCCTTTCTTTTAATATTTAAAAATATATTTTGCTGTTGGTTTCTGATAAGTCCTTTTATCAGGTTAATATTTCTTCTATTTCATGATGAATAATTTTCTTAAAAATCAGGAATGTATTACCCAGCTTGTGGGGACATCCATCATAATGGTTGTATATGTGTTTATTTTTTTCTCCTTTAATCCATTCATGTGGTGAATTGCATTAATGCATTTCCTAATCTATTTTCAATCATTCACTTGGCATTCATTTCACACATATGTATTTAGTGCCTTCCACATGGCAGATGCTGTTCTGAGCACCAGTGTTAACAGTAATAACAAAATAGACATTATTCTTTAAAAACATTGCTAAATGCAATCTTCAAACATATAAATGTTTTGCATTTAGATTTGAGAATTTATCTTGAGAAATATTCAAATGTACACATAAAGATATCTAATAAAGGATGATTATTACAACACTGTTTATAAATATTAACATGTCCATTCATAGAACGTTGAAATATATTTTGGTTTCTCCACAGCATATAATAATATATAGTAGTTCAAAAGGACCAGGTAGCTCAGTACACACACACATAAAAAGATTTTTAAAAAATCAAGTTGCAGGATTTATGTATATGTTGTATCGTGTCATTTTTGTAAAAATGAAGGAAAAAACCCACCTCTCTGTGTATTCACACTTTCTATAGGCATAAAAAATATCTGGAAGGACATGAAACAACAATCTATTTACAGTGGATTGCTTTGGGATATAAGCTGAGCGGGGGCGGGGACCATGAGGACAGATTTTCATTTTTCAATGTATAACTTTTTGCATTGATTCCTTTTTCCTTTTTTTTTTGCAACAGGCAGATATTATTGTAACTGCAAAAGGAGTAAAAGTAAGGGTAGAGTTAAGAATTGGAAAGAGGGTACACAAGAACATTTTGAACATGACCATGGGTTAATGCTCAGTTGCAAGCAACAGAACTATCATAGCTGGTTTTAAGCAGAATAGGGTTTTTACTATATATGAGATATTGTCAGAAAAATTACTATTGCAATGCACCAAAGGAACAGGCGGTAGGTGGAATTTCCAGGAACAGCTCCTGGCCCCAGAATCATACTGTCTCCCTTGTAATCAGTGCAGTTGCTACCATTGCCGCAAGAACCTGCTGAGGCAGGAGGCTGAGGAGCAAATGCTGCAGAAGCACACAGCCTCTTCTGTGATTGGCCTCCATCTGCACCCCACAACCTCCCTCCCCCCCAAATCAACTCACTTTCAAATGCTAGCCTCATATGAGGGCATCTGATTGGCAGAACTTAAGTCTCATCTAGAACCCTAGTTGCAAAGGACTCTAAAAATAGAATTTCCAGCTTTCCAGATGCTATAGCATAGGAAGATGTACTTGAAAGAGGCTGGAATAGATATTAAGCAGGCAAGCCACACACACTATCTACCACAACGGGCAAATAGCATGTTGCTTTTCAAATACAAGAAATGACTATTTTCACTGGCAAGAGCACTTTTGCATAGTATAAGAAATATATATTTATTGTAGAAAAATGAGAAAATAAGCAAGCACAGATAAGAAAAAGGTAAATAAAAATTATCTGAAATTCTACCACCCATTGTTAATATTTTGAGGTATGACCTTTCAAACCCCTATACACACAATCCCGCCCAACCGCCCCCACACTTAAAAAAAATATAGAATCCTTTTGCACATTGACAGAATCTGTTTCTAATGTGTAGCAAAGCTTGATGCAATGTTTAAAAAGTGAAGTTAATTAAAAATCATAAAACATGTATTGACTTAATAACTTAATTTAAAAACTCATTGAAGTAATAGACAGTTTTAAAAAAATGAAATTCACTTTTAAGTCATTTTCATCAAGTCAAAATAGGCTATCTTTTCTTCATTTTAATGAACTTTAATTTTTGTCTAAATAAGGGTTTGTTTTTAATTAACTTTTTTTTTAATTTTGAAGAGCATTCCTTAATTCCTTTTCTCCCAATATTAGGGAAATTCTGTACTCTTCCCAGTTTTAAAACAATGGAAAGAACCTAGATCAGTCGTTAACCACCCACATGACCCACACAAGCCATAAAGCCTCTCTACAACTTTGATTTCAATGTTTGTAAACTGAAGAGGTTGAACTAGGTTCTTGGGTCCAGATCTGTGAGACTAAACATTCTGTGAAGAGATTTCCATCCTTAGGTAAAAGTTTCAGTCTACAGAATCCTGGCTTTGATATCTGGCCTGCTTCTCATGGGCCAGGTGACCTTGAGCTCATTATGAACTGCTGGATGCCTGCATTTATGAATCTGAGCACTGAGATTAAAAGTAGTTCCAACTTATCTCCTGGAGGTTGACAAGGCTGCCAGCTCCCTTGCAGTAGATGTCCTATGTGCATATTATAACTAATTAAAGTAAGGACAGTAATGTGGTCCAAGAGGTAGCTAAGCAGAGTTCTTTAATTTTGGTGTAGCTTTTAACCTTGGGATGACTCTGTGAGAGGTAAAAGCAACAATGACAAAATTTTGAGATAACAGAGAGCATAGGAATTTATTTCAGATAAAGAATGGATGATAGGATCATTCCAAATGAAAAGTTTACCTGGCAATATATATTTCTCTATCTGTAAATCTACCCATCTAGTGACTTATATTCCATATGTTTACATATATCTGAAAGGGTTTATACAAGTTAAATGTGTTTATCTCGGGATGGAGCTATAAGTAATTTTCTGAAATTTTCAAGTTATTAATTAAATAATTTACCTTTAGTGAGCCGATGATATTTTTGTATCTAGAAAATATACAATCAAGTAGGTTTTTTATTTTATGTTTTAATGAAAATTATGTTTGTTGTATATGTTCTGAGGCTACAGCAGGTAGGTGGGGTTAGAAGGGAAGAAAGAGAATATACCTGTTAAATTATTCTTCCTGTTGTGATGGGGAGATTGAGAGAGAGAGCAGGTCAGTGAGTAGAGAGTTCCAAGAGCCTGTCATTCATTCATGACTCTAATTTCTCACTGTTAGATGACCTTAACCTTTGCACGTGGTTTTAGATTTTTCTGTAGGAATCAATGTCCTTTTCTTAAAACTCACTTGTCTTCCTCAGGTCATACTTTCCAATCTTTTAATAGGTGAAGAACTTGACTCTTTCATTCTTTCCCTCATCTTCCTCATGCAATGATCGTTTAAACCCATCTTGTTTAGCTCTTGCAGTAAATGGTGGGTTCTGGTGTTGCCAAAGGGTCAGGGTGACATAGTTACCCTGTGAAGCTTTCTGCAGATGTCACCGGGACTATTTCAACAGACTCTCATTTCTCATTGTCTCCAGTCCCACCCCCTAATCCTTTTTACAATCTCCTTTCAATTGTTTTCTGAAATACAGCTCTAATATTTGCACTCCCTTACTCAATAATCACAAGTGCATCCCCAGCATAGGAAAACAAAATAACAAATGAAAAAACAAACAAACAAACAAAATTTCCACCAAAGAAATCCTCTAAAGTCTTTAGGTGGTTTTTCAAGGCCTTCCTTGTCTGTTCCCCAACCTATCTTTCCAGCCTTATTCTTCCTTCTATAATCCTTTCCTTTCCTGCTTTTTGCCTCTGTTCACGCCAGTACCTTGCACTGCCCTACTTTATCACCTCCAGACATCCATATCCTTGTCATTTAGGACTCAACTCAAACCCCTAGGAAGCTGTTCCCAATTCCCTTTCTTGAAATACTATACCTTCCTCTCAGATCCCATAACATTCCATCTTCTCTTCTCTTGGGCACTTGCTACCTTTCATGTGTATTGTGGTTATTTGTGCTCTCTGGGAGCCCAGCCATAAACACACTCTGTCTCTGAACTGACTCTATTTTCCATTGTAGGCTTGTAATAAGTATGTGCTGTTAAAGAATTGGATCCAACATTTTTCTGGGTTAGATTTCACCAGGGTGGCTATATGGTGGCTGCCTACTGAACTTTAAAAAAAATTAACTTTCCCAGGCCACAGAGGTACCATTTAGTGCTATAATTTATTAAATCACCCTCTACCAGCTCAGTTATCTTCTTGAAGATGAGTTGCTCATAGTTAACACTGCACTGTCTTTTGGGGGGCTTGTGAGCTCTTTTTTGGTACGAGCCCTTAAATCCACATGGATGATTCCAAAGCTAGACAATAGTAAAGTAGTTTATCATGGCTTTTGAAATCACAGGCAGTGGAATAAATTTTAAATTTATCACATTTTCCCCACTTTTTCTGCTCTGCCTCTTGCCCCTCTGATTTATTTGTTTATACTATTTTTTTCTTATACAGGTTGGCTCTAGGCTCTTTTTTAGAGTGATTCCATTGGGGTAGCTGCCAACTTCTATTAATGACAACCTGGAAGTGCTTGAGGAGGTGGGTGGGAGCTTGCTGAGAAAGAGGCAGGGGAGGTTTTTTGTTTGTTTGTTTGTTTGTTTGTTTGTTTCTGGGAGGGAGATGTTTCATCAAGGATAGTGGAAGACTAGATGGCCTTTCCCCGGAGTTGTGTCAGCCATCCACCCCCACCCTGTGTGGACAGCCTGAATCAATAAAGGAATCCTAAAATCAACAGATGACTATGAAATGACCAATATAAAATTTATCCACTCAGCAACATAAAGTTTCAAAGTAGAAGATAGGGAAGTATAAAGAAAGTAACATTTCTTGAACAACTAGGTTTATGATCTGAGATTTGGACCTGTTACGTATATCATATATGTCACTCTTAGATGATTTTGTTTGGTTATCCTGTGTCCAGTAAATTCTGGCTTCCCTAATTATGTTGAATTTCTAGACTGAAGAGGTGTGATTAAGTCCCTGTATAATGATGATTTCACTAGAGATGTACTATTCTTGGAAACCTTTTCTGAGTAGCCTGGTAGTCTTCCCTTAACCTTTGACCTTATCACCATGACTCTTTTAAATTACTACAGGAAATATTAATGGGGAGAGAGGAAGAATGGCATTGATATAGGCATGGCGACGTGTTATGGGGTGGTTTGTTCTGGTTATACATGTAGCAAAATTTTAAAAGAAACTTGTAAGTACTTCTGTAGTTACAGATCTCAAGATAATTATTCTATGATTTTAATTAAAAATAATATTTAACATTTTTGTTGAATGGATATATGCAACTGCTGCCAAATTGTTTCCACAGAATTAGGACTGGATACTCTTAAGAAAAAAATTAACTTTTTTTCTTTTTCTTTTTAAAGATTTTATTTATTTGTCAGAGAGAGAGAGAGAGAGAGAGAGAGCGCACAAGCAGGGGGAGTGGCAGGCAGAGGGAGAAGCAGTTTTCCCGAGAAGCAAGGAGCCCGATGTGGGACTTGATCCCAGGACCCTGGGACCATGACCTGAGCTGAAGGAGGATGCTTAACCTACTGAGGCACCCAGGGGTCCCTCTTTTTTTTTTTTTTCTTATAGTCAAATAATTCATGTGAAATAATCCATGTAAGAAAATTAGAAAAAAGAGGAAAACATACAAAAGAAAATAATGCAGCAATATGTAAAACTGTACCCTTTTTTATCATGAGTTTCAGCAGAAACTTGAAAGGCTAAGAACAATACAATAGGTTTCATGTACCCCACATTCAAAAGTGAGATGTGGACTGTGTACATAGGACCTACTAGGAGATGGAGGAATCTGTTAACAGCATTAATCCAGAGCGATCTTTCATGTGGACAGCACAGAAGAGTTGAGTTGCTTCTCCTTCACTGTAGCCAAGTGAGACAAGGGATTTCAGAAGACTTACTTGGAGGACTTGACATTCATCAAGAGGTTGGTGAACTCAGAACCGGGGCCTGATTCTTTTCAGGAGAAATCCTAAGGTAAGAGACTGACCAGGGACACTGGGAGTGAGCTGCACTTCCTTCAACGGTGGGACAAAGGTGTTTGTTTCTTGGAAACCAGACTCCACTGAAAGGAGCAGATGGGATTATACTGAAATAGACTGTCCAGAATACCATGTGAAAGGACGTATGACTCCAACCTGGGTGTGGAGTGCTGGATATCCAGGGCCATGGGGGTGTCAAAAGTGCATTGGAGAAGTTTTTGAGGGTTTGAGAGGGAGCCATAGTCAGAAGTACCCCAGAGATGAATGTCTGAGGAATTTATAAAAGATCCCTATGAAAGGAAGAGTCAGCTCTGTGCTGCCATTTCCAGAGGCCCCCAATACCAGATTACAGGTGAGTCATTAGGAAAAACCTTCCCTGTAGCTTTACCTCTCCTCACCCTTCACTCTCAGCCAGCTCTCAGGAGGCCACACATTTCAGCTGCCAAGTTATGTAAAGGGAGAAGAAGCCGAGCTGCTGTCCTTTTTCCACCACGCAGGATTTGGTTTAAAGTGGGGCAAGAATTACTGGTCATTATAGGTAGAGAGAATATTGGATAAGAATTTGGAGTTTTAACATTTAATATCACGTGATTTTTAGGTTGGATTGGACGTTTTATTATCCAGAGAAAGAGATAATTCCTCTGTTATTTAAGAGTTACCAGAAAAAATTATGGGAACGCTATGAAATTCCATCCAAGGGGCAGGGCATAGCGAACTCATAGAGTGGATTCCCAGAAGCAATACAGAGAAAACATGGTTGGTTTCTGCTTGCTGTTACACTGTCAATCACCTGAGATACCAACCACCCATGGATAGATAATCGGTGCCTCTTGGTTTCTTTCTTTTCAGTCTTTTTCTTTGCCTACATCCATTTCATAAGAACAAAATTGGGGTCATATTCTGTTGATTACAGTGTATGTTTCCCATTTATTTTCCCTAATCCTTTATTAAAATCTTCTTAAAAAGTTAGACAACAATAGCAATGTCCTTTAAAAAAATAAACTGTGGTAAATCTGAAAGAGGTAAGTCAATTTAATGCTATTAATTTTCTGGAAAGGTCAAGGCAATTGTGTAATTGTAGAATGACTATCATTAGAGACTATTACAGTGCTTTGCAAATCAGTTAATTTTACTTGCTGCATTTTGTTGACAGAATGAGGCACTGCAGCATATGAGAGTTTTACACTCCATTTCAGTTCCACGTAGAACTCGAAGTGTGTGAGTCCGTGGTCTGTCCCCTTCACCACGAGTCATCAGTCTCTGTTGAAGTATCAGAAAACACCTGATAATTGCAGCAAGACAACAGTCTTGGCACTATTTCATTAATTATGTCTCCTTCCCAGCTGGTATTTTTATTCCTGGAATGTTTTGTCTTCCCTGTGTAGACTTCATGCCCCCTGGGCAGGGACCACATTTTCCATTTTGTCTTGTCTTGAGCTATTGCCTAACAAATACTGAAAAATCATTTGAAAAATGGATTTGGTTCACTTAGAATTCATCTACAGAAATTGAGAATGCCGCAGGTATTTTTCAGCCTTTTGTCTTACAAGCTAATATGCTCCAAAGTTTTAGCTTGTCCAGCATCTCCTTCTATCAGGGGCACTTGGGAAAAGGGATTCATGAATTCTTTGTATATGAGAATGCCAGATGTTAAGAGTATTCAAAATCAGAAGTGACCATCCCTTTTAACTAAAGTGTGACTGAGAAATATTGGCAAAGTTGCTTTTTTTTTCCTATCACAGTTACAAATTGATAGCCTGTGATAGGCTTGTTTTATTTGGTTTGCACACATAAAAAAGTTGAATAAATTGATAATATGTATCAATCAAGAGGCTCATATAAAAATTTAAGATAAAACAAAAAGAGCTGGAAACTCAAGGTCCATATTCCTGCATGGCAATAATCAGTTGATAAATAGTTGATAAGTTTTTTTTTTTTGGATAGGGCATGAACACTCCATAATGCTATAGTCCTACCACTCCCTAATGTTAACCAACTCTGCAGCAATGTATTATTTATCATTTAGCATTGCTTGCAGGTTTTTTTTTTTCCTATATCCAGCCTACAACAATCATTCAAATAGCTTGCCTTGCCTGACCCTGTAAGCATTTTAATTTTCCAAGCTTTGCTCTTACCCATATGGTCTTTCTGATCTGCCCATTTGGTAATTATGAGGAACCATATAGGTATCTAATCAGTCACTGGCATCCCTGAATGGTGCTGATGAAGAACCGCTAAGGCAATGAGATCACAAAAGTGTTTATTTTGAAAAAAGTATTATAAAATGACTTGAAAACAGTATCTTTAAGGCTGCTTACTAATAAAATAAAAACAGATTCTATCCTGAAGCAATAACGTTGTTACCATGCTCTGGAAAGCAAGTGGTGCACCCTGCTATTGTAATCGAGTTAAGATGCATACATCCAGATTCCAGTTAGAACCCATGCAGAAAGAGGCACCTGTCTGTCTGGATGACTCTCTGGTTGATAAAATGATGCTAAGCTTTGCTTAAGTCATTGCTTATTTAAGTGGTTGGAATTCTGTATTTCTTTTCAAATTCCAGCTGCCAGGAGGACTAGATATCTTTGTAAGGACTTATGAAAGCTAACCAGTCATTCCCAGGTCCCTGAAAATTATGCTGTAGGTAACCTGCTTATTCTGCCAGTTTAACTTTTCATTAGGAAGTGTAGACATTACTTCAGAATTTTAAGTGAGTTTAGATTTTATTTTATTTTATTATTATTTTTTAATGTTTTATTTATTTATTCATGAAAGTCAGAGAGAGAGAGAGAGAGAGAGAGAGAGGCAGAGGCAGAGGCAGAAGGAGAAGCAGGCTCCCTGCCTAGCAGGGAGCCCGATGCGGGACTCGATCCCAGGATCCTGGGATCATGACCTGAGCCGAAGGCAGACGCTTAACCATCTGAGCCACCCAGGCGCCCAAGTGAGTTTAGATTTTAGAGGTAAAGGTTCTGTTTTATTCTTTGCTAGGCTCTTCTACCTCCAGTGACTTCTATCTCAGCAAATTACCTGTCTATCCAGTTGATCAAGTCAGACAGCAGGGAGTCATCTGCAACAGTTTACTTACCCCCATCAAACTCATCCATTCAAGTCCTGCTGATTCTACTTCTTAAATACTCCTGACTTTTCTGCTTTTCTCCTTAACTATTTTTGCTCTCCTGGTTCAAGCCACCAACCATTCTAGAAAAATCTCCCAACTCATCCCCTAGCAGCCTCTCTTACCCTTCTGCAGACCAGCCTCCACAGGAAAACAGTGTCTCCCCATTACCTTCAGGACAAATGCTACCATCATTAACATCTCTCCAAGACCCTCCACCTTGTACACTGGCCAGGATCTCCACTGTCTTCCCAGAATCCTTGTCTTTTTTCACCACCTCCATACTTCCTCTCCTCTTCATGCATGCTCTTTGCTCATCCTGGGATACTTTTAGCCCCACACGTTACTTCACATCTACTTTTCATCCTAAACCTCCTTCCTTAGCCAATCCTTCTTTGTACTCGTAACTACTCTATCACATTTTAATTTACTTGCTCAATATCCTGTTCTCTACTAGGCTGTGAGGTTCATGATTCTATTTGTGTTATTCACAGTTGTAACTCCAGTGCTTAACATGGGGTCTGGTACCTGCTTATTGCTCAAATACATTAAAGAAACTAAACATGAAGCTGTGAGGCCCTGTCTACATGGGAAATATGTGCAAGAGGTGAAAAAGCTGAGCAAATTCATTATTTAGCACTAGAAAATTGTGCAGTTTTATTACAGAAGGAAGCAGAAAAATCATAAAATGCAGAAAAATGAAGATAACAAAAATTATTCCAAACCTCCCTTCAAGATAAATAAGAAAAACTGCAAATATTTCTGTATAAATCATTCTCATGTTTATTCTATGCACATATAGATGTAGGTTGGTAATCTGATTTTTTCACTTAATGCATAACGGTTTCATAAAACCCATTCCTATACCATTAAATATTCTTTCAAACATCATTTTAATACCCATGATATGTATGTTTCATAATTGATATCCACATTCTTGCCTATCATGGAATTTTTAGATTACTCATATTTTTACTTTTATTTATACCTTAAATATTTGTTTATTAAATGTCATGTCATGGTTACTCTCTTCACTTTAGGAATGGCTGGCAAGGACAGAATATTATTGAAAAGTCTTAATACTGAGAAATCCTACAGCAGAATGGTTAAGAGTATGGACTCTGGACTAGATTTCCCAGACATGGATCATGAGTCTTTCACTAACCACTTGTGTGACTTTGACCAGTTACTTAACTTCTGGGTACTTCAGTTTCCTCATCTGTAAAATGCAACATAACGCCAAATCAGGCTTCCTATAAATCTCATTTGGGTTATTTAATAGGCTCTCCCCCCCGACTTTCCTTCAATCCTCCCTTCCCATCCAATTTACAGTCTGTTTTCTATTGACTCTTGAAGCACAGCTCTGATACTTGAACTCTACACTTCAAGAATCGCCAGTGCCTTTCTAAGTGGAGAAAATCCGTAGGTTTGTTTTTTCTAAGGAATACTCCTTAGCTGAGCATTCAAGGCCCTCCATGTCTATGCCCTTGCTCTACCTTTTCAATTTTAATCTTTGTTCCTTATTTGATCTTTGGCGTGGCTCTTGTCAGTGCCTTGGCTTGGACTGCTCTTCTTCTCCTTCACTCATCCCTGCTAGGAAGCTCAAAGTTCATAATTCCTCCCCTCGAGGTACCCTCTTTCCTCGTCTGCATGCTCATAACACTATTTTCCCTTCTCTTAGGTCACTTATGTTTTTTTCACTTGCATTTTGGTTATTTGTGATTTCAGGGAGCTCGACACATAGTGACATACATACCGTCTGTCTCTGATCTGGCTTGATATTTGCTATAGAACCATGTAGGCAGTAAATATGTGCTAAATTAATGAATGGATTCCAAAGTGCTTGGGGACTAGATCCTGCTGTACTTTAGAAGAAAAATGATTTTTTCCAGCCCACAGTGCTTAACTCATGTGGTTGGGATGAGAATTAAAGCAATAATTCATGGAGAGCACTTTTATCTAATCTAATTCTGCTTTATGCAGTGCCATCTTTTCCTACTGGTTCCCCCCCCCCCCATATATTTCATACCAATGGGCTAACTAATAGTATTTTCCAGCAAGGAAACTTTCTCATAAATAGTTACAGTAGCTATGTCCAAGGCTGTCCTCTTGACCTTTTACCACCACATTTGTCGTTTCCCTGTTGCATTGTGGAATGAACTATCTGTCGACGCATAGTAAAAGATGAGGGTGAGGGCAGGGTCATGCGTATGGTGCTTTGTTTGTCCTGAAGGACAGTAGTCGCATGTAGGTGCGGTGTAGTTGCCCAGGATTTTGCTCAGCACCTACTATAGAATTCTAGAGTCAGGGAACAGAAAGCAAAGGAAATTGACGTGTCTTCTTACCTTAATTCATGCTGTTTGTGATTCATGAGGCAGATTTTCTTTAGTCCACAGACCTAAGGGTTAGGACAGAGACCACTCGGATTCTGGCACTGGGCTATCCAATGGTCTTAATTTTAAGTGTTACTTGTAAACACTGAGCTTAAGCGGAAAGTGGGAAGGGCACACTCCAGGTACTCCTAGGTAGATAGATGTCTTTGTCACCTGGAAGTCATGAAGCACAATTTGAAAAGAATGTTTTATTTTTTTATAATTGAAAGTTTGTGTGTATAGCTGGTATAGGCCCATTATGCCATAATAGCAGCTTGTGGCTTTGTTTTAATGCCAAAGTCACAACAACGGTCTGTGCAACTCCCTCTACTTATGGCATACCACTTACTCCATGGCATTTGGATAAATATCTACATAATTTCCACATGGTGTAGCTTTGATCAAGATGACAATGAGCCTTGTCAGTTGAATTTGGGCAGGAGAGTCCTCCTGTAGTTTGGCATTAGCTATGAGATGGGAGGAAAGAGAGAAAGGTCTAGGTGCAGAAGTCAGAAGCTTAGGTCAAGTTTACCAAGCTTGCAGAGGCTCAGGTGTTGGAAGTCAAAGGATTGATGGAGAAACCAAGATTTTTCTAAGAACTTGAACATGGAACTCTAGGTGGCTATGCCTCCTTTTTTTTTTTTTTTTAAATTAATACCCCATTTTTCTACACAAAGAGAATGAAGAGAAAACACACACTGGTTTTAGAATTCAGGAGAATGGATTCATCTTCTCTTAATCATCGTAAGTCCTGAAACTTGATTCTTGCTGTACTTTGAAGTATCATAAAACATAAATTTCTCATGGCATAAATATTTCTCAAATATTAGCATATGGACTAACTAATGGTACTGAGTTAAAAATTTTAAAATCAAGCAATCAAGAAAAACAAGGACGTTGATATTATTGCTTTATAATGAGGGTTTGAAACTAGTAATTTAATCATTAACTGGTTCATGATTGCAAAGCAATCAGAAAGCATAAAATGCTATGAAAAGAGTTAGAAGAAACACAGTGAGGTCAGACATGCCTTTTAAGTACATTCAAGAAGCAAATGTATGAATATGGCTTGAAATTTTCCTTTTCATAAAGAAAGGACTTTGGAAATTCTTAAAATATTGTCCCTTCGCTATAGAGCTTTATCTTCTGCCTTTCTTCACCTCCCCAACCTGCTGTGTTTTTATTGAAACCACAGCGCACACTGGTGGGTGGGATCCAGCCCAGTCTCAGCCAGTCTACCTGAGCTGTGAAAGACACCCACGTAGTGCTATGTCTTGAGGATTGGGAGGCCTTTCCTTCTGCACATGCCTAGGGCAAAGGCACCCAGCTGTTCCTGCCAATGGGGCTTGCTCCTTTAGCCTTCGGATGCAATTTGCAAATCTTGCTTGGCCACTATTTAGGACTCTTTATTGGTACCTCTGGCTCATATCTGGGTTTCCCTGGACTTGGTCAGCATTCACCCAAGTTTGGTGGTAGTGCCATCTGCCCCATCATCCACTAGTAAAGATGAAGATTCCTAGTCTTCTTCCAATACCCACAAAATCAGAATCTCTGGCAGTGAGGCCCAGCAATCAGCATTAACAATTCCTTTGGAAAGATTTTTAAAAACTCAGGAAAGTAGAATAATTTATCAAACACACACATGCCCTCCCCTAGAACTAATGACAATTTTATCATTTTTGCTTTGAATTTTTCATAAAAGAGATAGCACATTGCAGACAAAATTTAAGTTCCTATATAATTTCTCTTTATATACTCATCATCTGCCACTTCTTAGCTATAATCCAGTCAGAAATATGGTGAATATTTCTTGAATCCATGTTTTTATAGTGTATATTATGGCTTCTATGTGGGAATTCTTAATGTTAATTGGGAAATTTGTATATTTTTTCAAATCCTAAATCTTGAGAAAGTCAGCTGGGAAAATGGGAAAACATAACTATCTTGCAGGAATTAAAGCTTAGTGATCAACAGAGACATTGCTGCTTGGAAGGAATCCATTCATGTCAAGTTGAAGGCAGAAATACTGACAAGTGGAGTTCGAAGTTTAGTT
Source organism: Callorhinus ursinus (assembly GCF_003265705.2). Taxonomy (NCBI): domain Eukaryota; kingdom Metazoa; phylum Chordata; class Mammalia; order Carnivora; family Otariidae; genus Callorhinus; species Callorhinus ursinus. The sequence continues at coordinate 20,960,364 of NW_027397064.1, forward strand.
ACTACCCTCAGAAACCAGGTCAGGAGTGTGTAGGAGAGAAGTGGTCACCATCTGGTTGGATAGTCTTGCTTGTGACTGTAGCCATATATGAATGTGTCCTCATGGTTCTGTCTGTTGCTAAGGGTGAGTAATTCTTGCAAGTAAAAGGAATATTTACAAGTTTATATGCATAATATACTTTAGACAAATCTTAGGAGTGATGTCCCAAGAAATAACAAGTTTGAGAAGCAAAATAAGTCCTTTAAATGGCAATTTTGGCACATGATTCTGAGTAGTGCTCTCACCTTGCTAGGAGATTCAAACATTACACTATTTGAATATTGCCCAATAATGCTCATTGACATTTTTCAGTGTTTGAATATTCATTATAAATTTGAGTTTACTGCAAAGCACATAAAATATTTTCCTTGGAAGCAAAGGAAATTAGTTCACATTTTGCATCATGTATCCTAACATCCAACTTGAAGATGATCTTGTACCCACCTTTAGAATTGGACTAGTGTTAACAGAAAATGAAAGCAATTTTCTACATGTGGAATCTTAATTATCTTTCACTTAAAAACATGACTTTTATGGGCATTTTTGTGTATATGTTACCTTTTAAAATGTTTTCTATTATCTAATATCTATATCAGGTAGGGATAACTTTATATGTCATTATAATATATTTATGTCACTTTAAAGGAGTTAATATGTATATTATTATTGCTATTTTTTAATAAGTTACCTCTAAAATGTTTAATACAACCTCTCACATAAAAATGACTCCCTGTTTATTTTTGTGGCTACTTATTATTTTAAAAACTTGTAAAAAAGTTTTTTTTAAACTTGTAAAAAAGTTTTATGAAAAATAGAATAAATCATGATTTGGGGGAATTCCTGAGAATTTGAATTTTTCATTCCAAATCCTGATGATTAATGTCTGCCCAGAACAAAGAAAGATTGAATGATTTCTTTTCAACAGGCAAACATTTCTTTCTTTTTTTATTAAAAAAATTTTTTTATTTAAATTCATTTAATTAGCATATAATGTATTATTGGTTTCAGAGGTACAGGCCTCTGATTCAAGGACTGAATGATTCTTGGTGTACTCCTGCTACTTGCTTTTCTCATGCAATATTGTTTTCAGGTGTATTGTAGCAGGAGCAAACACTTCTTTCTTTTTTTTTTTTTTTCAAATTTATTCATTTGAGACACAGAAATACAGAAAGAGAGAGCATGAGCAGGGGGAGAGGCAGAGGCAGAGGGAGAAGCAGGCTCCCCGCTGAGCCAGGAGCCCGATGTGGGGCTCCATCCCAGGACCCTGGGATCATGACCTGAGCTGAAGGCCGATGCTTAACCATCTGAGCCACCCAGGAGCAAACACTTCTTAAGAGCTCACTATGTACCAGGCTGTTTTAAGTGCTTTATTTATCTCATTTAATTTCCACAACAACCCCATGAGACAGTTTATTATTATTATTATCATTTTATTATGTTCAGTTAACCAACATGCAGTACATCATTAGTTTTGATGTAGTGTTCAACAATTCATTAGTTGCATATACCACCCAGTGCTCATCACCACACGTTCATTTTTTGATGAAGAAACTGGGGACAAAAAGATTAAGTAACTTACCCATGGTCACTCTATGCATATTGATACACAGAGTTCTAGTTTATATATTTTAACTGCATTATAATGTTTCATCATACGAATAAAGAGTTTTCTCCCCTTAGCATATTGGTTATACTTTTTTTATTATTTTTATTTTTTATTTATTTTTTTAAAGATTTTACTTATTTATTTGAGAGAGAGAGAATGAGAGAGAGAGAGCACATGAGAGGGGGGAGGGTCAGAGGGAGAAGCACACTCCCCGCTGAGCAGGGACCCCTATGTGGGACTCCATCCAGGGACTCCAGGATCATGACCTGAGCCGAAGGCAGTCGCTTAACCAACTGAGCCACCCAGGCGCCCTATACTTTTTTTTTTTAAACATTTTTTAGTGGTTGCCTTAGAGTTGGCAGTATTCATTTACAGCTAATCCAAGCCCACTTTCAAATAACCCTATGCCAATTTATAGGTAGTGTGAATACCTTATAATACATCCTCCTCATCACTGTGTAATTGTCACCCACTTCATATATATATATATATGAGCATATGTAGCCTATACATATACATAAGTATATATAATCAAATACGTTATTGATACTTTTTTAAACAAACTTATCTGTTAGATAAATTAAGAATAAGAAAAATAAAAACCTTTATTTCACCTTCACTTATTCCTTCTTCGTTGGCCTTCCTTACTTTACGCAGATTTAAGTTTTTGACTTATACTACTTTCTTCTCTTTAAAGAACTTTCAACATTTCTTGCAAAGCAGGTTTCCTGGCAATAATTCCCTAATTTTTGTTTGAGAAAGGCTTTATTTCTCTTTCAATTTTGAAGGATAATTTCACCAGGTACAGGATTTTGGATTTATGGGTTTTTCTCTCTCAACACGTTAAATATTTCATTCTATTCTCTACTTGCATGATTTTTGAGAAGTTGGATGTAATTCTTTGTTCTTCTATAGGTAAGGTGGTGGTGGTGGTTTTTTTTTCCCCCTCTGGATTCTTTCAGGTTTTTTCCTTATCTTTGATTAGCTATGGTTTGAAATGATATGCTTAGGTTTTTGTTTTTGTGTTTTGTTTTTTTGCATTTATTCTACTTGCTGTTGTCGGAGTTTCCTGAATCTGTGTTTTGGTGTCTGATATTAATTTGGAAATTAATGGATGGAAATTCTCCATCATTATTGTTTCAAATATTTCTTCTGCTTCTTTGTCTCTTCTCCTGGTATTCCCATTACATGTATGTTATATATTTTTCAGCTGTCCTATAGTCCTTGGATATTCTATTCTAATTTTTTTCTATCTTTGTTGTCTTTCAGTTTTCAAAGATTCTATTATATATCCTGTAGCTCAGAGATTCTTTCCTCAGCTGTGTCCAGTCTACTGATAAGCCCATCAAAGTATTCTTCATTTTTGTTACAATGTTTTTTTCTTTGCTTTTATTTTTATTTTTTTATCTTTAGCATTTCCTTTGGGTTCCTTGTTAGGATTTCCATTTCTTTGCTTGTGTCACTCATCTGTTCTTGCATGTTGTCTATTTAATCCATTAGAGCCCTTAGTTTATTAATGACAGTTGTTTTACATTTCTGATCTGATAATTCCAACATCTCTGCCATGTCTGGTTTTGATGCTTATTTTGTCTCTTCTTATTATGTTTTTGCTTTTTGGTACGCCCTGTAATTTTTTCCTGATAGCTGGACATGATAATACTGGGTAAATAGGTCTTTAGTGCTGTGGTGGTGAGGTGTGGGGGTAGGGGAAGTGTTCTACAGGCCTATGATTGGGTTTCAATCTTGTAGTGAGCCTATGCCTCTGGACCGCAAACTTCACAAGTGTTTCTGGTATTCCACCTCACACTCCCCCTAAATGGGATGGCTGGATCCAGCTGGAGTTGTGTATTTCCTTTCCACCAGATCATTTAGGTAATGATAAAATCCCAGCAGGGATTAACTAGTTAACTAGTTTCCCCTGAGGGCAGGTGTTATTAAGAAGAGTGTTCTGATAGATTTCAAAATGGTTCCTCTTCCTCTCCCCCAGAAGTCTGAGGGGATTTTTCTCTAATGTTTACTGGGTATTGATTGTGTAAATATGCTCGAGCTCCTGGAGGTAAGTCTCACAATATTATGGGAGCCCCACTATGACTGGATTTCCCTATGAGCTGTCTGCCCTGAGCTTTCAGAAATTCATCAATTACAGTTCAGCGTTTCCTTCTCAGAGCTGGTTTCCCCGGTGGATTCCCCTCCTTGAGAGTCTCTACTTCGGTAAGCCATGACTCCCTGTATTTGCCTGTTTGTCTCTCCGCTCTTGGGGGCTGCAGTTTGCTTTGTGTCCTCCCCTCTTTTAGGGATCCAAGAAGAGTTGTTGATTTTTAGTCTGTATAGCTTTTTACTTGTTTGAACAGAACAGTGACTTCCAAACTCCTTAAACGGGCAACTGGAAAACTTACCATTCCTATTCCTCTGTTGATGGACATCTTTTCCAGTTTTCTACTTTAAGAAATAATGCTCCAGTAAGCATCCTCCTACAGTTCTTCTGTAAGATATTTAGGTACATATAACTAGAAGTAGTATCTCTGGCTTATAAAATACTATGTTGTCAACTTTATTAGATTTTACTAAAGTGTTTGCAAAGGTTAAACCAAATTATCCTCCCATGAGTATGGTTGGATGTTCTTACCCATTTTCTCAACGATACCTGATATCATCAGATTTTTTATCTTTGCTAGTCTGATGGGTGTGAAATGGTATTGTATTGTTGTTGTGATATATTGGATCACACTATCCTTATTTTAAAAATGGAGACATTAAGGCATAAGAAAGTTTAGTAATTTAAAGTCACGGACCTAATAGCATTCCTATAGAAAAGGAAAGTTGGATCACTGAAAGAAAATCTTTCTCTTCTGATCATGCTCTCCAAGCTTGACTTTCCAGTAGTATTCAGCAAGTTATGGAAAGAAAGCTGGCCGAAAATAACCTGACTTTTAGAAACTCACAATCCATAGTAGACTTGAGAATATCTAAGTGGTATCATCCTTTTTTTCTTTCTTTTTTTTTTTTATTTTCTCCATGGGGCTGGGCCAGGTAGAAGGGTTGGGGAGCACATCTGATTTTACCAGCAGATAATTGCACTGTGGGCAAACTGTCTGATACTTAGTTTTCTCACCTGTAAAATGAGGGAGTAGGATCAAAGAATTTTATTTCTCGTGTCTAAAAGGAAATTCTAGGTTCCTCCCTCCCCCTGCAATTGATAAGACAGAAGCTAAGCAACTTTGGTTAAAAAGATAGGAAAGGGCTGCTCACCCTTCTCATGTTCCATGTCCTCCATGCTACTTCTGTGGACGTTTTTTAGGGCTCCAGGGAATACCGCTTAAAAACCACTGGGCAAAATGGTCTTTGAGACCAATTCCCAGTGCTAATAGCAAAAGTGCATATAGATATTCTATAAAATGGTCCAGTGTTGTCAAATACAAGTGTTCCCTCAACTTTGGGCTGTTTTTAGCCATGATCTTGTTATGCCATGAGGCAATTTGCATCCTTTAAACACATGCTGGCATTTAACAAAACTGATGATGCTGATACCTGTCCCACTGTCAGTTTTATATTTATACCAGTAAAAGCCTTAAAAGCCTTGTTCTGGATTAGCTGGCCCATGAGAGATGCATTTTCATACACAAGTCATACTCTGTATTTAAGCGTTGGTTACCACTTATTGACCCAAATGTTTGTAACTATAATGATTAACCTCAACATGTAGTAGATGGAATTCCAGAAGCATTTTTAGTGTCCTGTAGGATGATTGGTTTCTGGGCTTTTTGTGCAAACTGCTTTAAATGGCTCCTCCAACTCTATGAAGAAGGAAAATCAAAATGGATTCAAGGAAGCCAATTAGAATATATTTTGCTTTCTTTTGTCAATTTTCTTTCGGCTTATACTATCTTTTCTTGTGAGAATATATCAGTTTATGTTTTGCATAGAGAGATCTTTTGCATTTTTAATATTTAATTCCCAGCAAAATGCTCCTCGATGCAGTGGAAAGCTTATTATAATTAGTCCCTTGGATTTGATAAACATTCATGCGATTAAACCCAGTGATCAACATGCAAGCACACATATTTATTAACTGGTATCTGAAGTATTATGGAACAGGAAAAAGTATATGTGGAAATGATAGAAAAAATTAACCAGGGATTTAAGACTAAGCAACACGATGAATAATTTATCGCCTTTGGATAATTCTATTTATTTATTTATTTTTAAATTCATGAAGGCATGAAAAATTAAGCCACTGAACTATTTCCCTCTGCTAAGGGAAAGAAAACATCCAAAGCCATTAATATCACATCACTTTAGGAGAACTGGACCTCAGCTGGAAGTGCTTGAATTTTCTAAATCGAAGCCTGGAATTTTATTCAGGGATGATGGTGACTCTTTGGGCAGTTGGATAAAGACTGGTGCTGTATAAATCTTATGTTAATTGGAAAACAAGAGACAGTAAAACAAGGAAGAATAAGAGTTGCATTTCCTAGAAATGTAGATATTCTCTAATTGGCTATTTTTGGTGTCAAAGGTGACCCTTAAACAGGAAAAATAAACCAGAAAACAGAAAAAAAAAAAAATGGAGAAAACAATACAGTGAACAGGGAAGAGATTTATTTATGAACAGGGAAGAGATTTAAAGAAGAAAATGCAATTGTCACTTCACATAAGGATAAAAAATAGAACACTATTTAGGCTTGAAAACCATATTTTATTTATTTTTAAATATTTGAGAATAAAAAAACAGTGACTTTGGGGGGTGGGGGGTAAGGGTGGGTAGAGAGAGTAAGAGTCTCAAGCAGATCTGAGCTGAGCAAGGAGCCTGATGTAGGGCTCAATCTCATGACCCTGAGATCACAACCTGAGCTGAACCCAGGAGTCGGATGCTTAACCAACTGCACCACCCAGGCACCCCTTGAAAACCATATTTTAGAGATGAACTTGGGATTCTTAGTATCAGAGACTCTACTTAAATTTTCACCCTCTTTCTGTCTTGAATAATTGAAAAAGTTGAGTAATTTTATTTCTGCTGTAGGATCTTCCTGAGGTTTATTAAAGATATTGCTGTATAATAAAAAGTTAACAGCACAAACATTAAACAATTGGGGAATAATTAAAATATTTTATAGTTCAACCATATGCTGGAATGTGCCGATTAAAATTACACCCAAAGAGCTACTAAGAATTATTTTTTAAAATAATATTTATTGATATGGGAATGCTCATCTATAATATGTGAAAAAAGGAGACTACAGAATGGAAATTGAAGTATGTTCTCAGTTTTACAAGAAAATGCAAATTTACATATTGTGTATATAGAAAAAGGACAGATAAGAAATAAACCACAATCCACTTCTAATCAGAAAATATAAACATAAAATATATGAGCATTCATTGCTTTGGTCATTACTTTGTAGTTTTATGATAAAATCCTTATAAACATCTCTTTCATTTTCCTTCTTTTAAATTCTTTGTGCCATAGCACAGTGCCTGATACCTAGTAAATTCTTAATTTACTGAATATGACAGTGGATTTTCATGCATTGAAGACACTGTAAATTCAAATGAGGAAAAATGTGTTTAATTTCTTGGTCTTGTATGGAGTTATCTTTTAAATTTTTTTTATTAACATATTATTTGTTTCAGGGGTATAGGTCTGTGATTCATCAGTCTTAGACAATTCAGAGTGCTCACCATAGTACTTACCCTCCCCGATGTCGATCACCCAGTTACCTCATCCCTCCCACCCCCCTCCACTCCAACAACCCTCAGTTTGTTTCCTGAGATTAAGAGTCTCTTATGGTTTGTCTCCCTCTCTGGTTTCATCTTGTTTCATTTTTCCCTCCCTCCCCCTGTCCTCTGTCTTGTTTCTCAAATTCCTCATATCAGTGAGATCATATGATACCTGTCTTTCTCTGATTGACTTATTTCGCTTAGCATAATACTCTCTAGTTCCATCCACGTTGTTGCAATGGCAAGATTTCAGTTTTTGATGGCTGCATAATATTTCCATTGTGCATGTATATACACCACATCTTCTTTATTTCCATTGTGTATGTATATACACCATACCTAGGTGTTGAAGGACATCTAGGCTCTTTCCGTAGTTTGGCTATTATGGACATTGCTGCTATAAACATTGGGGTGCATGTGCCCCTTCAGATCACTACATTTGTATCTCTGGGGTAAATACCAGTCGTGCAATTGCTGGGTCATAGGGTAGGTCTATTTTCAACTTTTTGAGGAACCTCCATACTGTTTTCCAGAGTGGCTGCACCAGCTTGCATTCCCACCAACAGTGTAGGAGGGTTCCCCTTCGGTATGGAGTTATCTTAAGGAGGGGATTATAGATTTTGTATGGACTAGTGCTTGGAGTACAGATGCTGGAATCCAAATGTCTAGGTTCAGATCCAGTTCCATACTTAGCTGTATGACCTCAGATGCATGGCTTACCCTCTCTCTTCAGACTCAAATTTTTATGGGCATACTGGAAGCATTGAATAAGATGACCCTTACAAAAGTGCTTAACATAGTGTCAGACGCATTGTAAATGTTTATGTTAACAGTGTTTTTATTATGGGAGCCAATATAAAAACTCAAAATTAATTTTATTTGGGTTGTTTAAACTGGAAAAAGACTAGGTCACAGCACAGTGATTTTGAATGAGACACTTTAAGGGACTAGATGATTGTCATAAATATGTTTAAAATTTGACACATAGTCATTATTTTGTAAAGAAAAGATTCTGTAAAGTAGTATGGACATGTAATCCCATTTATACAAATGTTTTTCTATTATCATTCATCTATCCATCTGTCCAGAGAGATATCTAGAGTGATGATAGCACTGGTTATTTCTGAGAGGTGTGACTTTAAGCAATTCCTTTATTCTTTATACTTTCCTATAATTGTTGAGCATTTTATGAATATGCATAATTTGTAAAAACTTTAAAGGTATTATTTTAAAAAATCATAGAATGAAAATGAATGTCAACCCGTACTCTGTTACAATAATTATAAATCTAATTTAGTAGAAACAGAATTAACAAAATTTTGCTGTAACCTATAGGTGAAGTGATAGAATTGAATATGTATTATTATCTTTTCATGATACAGGGTAGACATAGAATAAATTTAACAGAGAATTTGTAATTAGGAGAGATGAGATTTTCACACATTTTAAAGCTTCATTTTGCATAAGAAGAATAAGTCTTATGTTCTGGAGGATTTGAGCAAATATGTCCTAATCGAATATGGTTGTAAGAGAGTATTACAAAAAGATATTCATGTTGGAAATAATTATTTGAAATTATTTCCATGCTATTTCGAACACTAATATTTTTAATACAAATAAGAAAGAACTACCGCATAATTATCGAGCAATATAGAAAATCTCCAGAGAACAAAACCCCAATTATTGAATACCATTTATATGAATTGTTCACAAACACAGCTACTCACTGTGGATGCTGAAGTTCAGCACCCAGATGCCCCTCCGGGATCGAGGAGTTCCGGCCTCAGCCACTCAGCAGGAGGGATTTACCTTCAGCTCAGGAGAGCTGCTTTAAAAAACGCCATGTCCCTTCCTAGGGGGCAGTAGGGCTCCCATCCCACTCCTACCTCCTTGAAAAGTTAGTTACCTCAACAATGCAGAATGAATGTATATAAACGTATTTTTTGACTTCATAACTTTAAGTAACATCTTTATACCAACCACTAGAAAAACAGGAATTTAGGGTAAATATGCTGCTTTTCACTAACTTCTGGATTTTTAAAGCGCTATTCTGGATTTTAAAAGCACTTCTAATTATTTATTACTCTAGAACTGTAAATTATATACCTAAACCTCTGGCTTTTTGAACCATTGATTTTAAGCAGTATTTATTGATGTAAAATTAGGAAATGAGCACACTTATACTCTCTGCCATTCTTTTTCACTCCTTCTGGTCAGCTATTTCATTGATTTTTATAGAGATGAGTATTAGGACAGACTTATACGTGTACGTATGTGTCATTTGCACATGCATAGATATATAAAAATATATTTTTCTATATATATCCTTGAGAGATAGCTATAAATATATATATTCGAAAAATATTTGTTCTAGGATTTTGTATCCATTTGCCCATAGGTTAATTATAAAACTTAAAACAAACATTACATAATATATTATGATTATGGGAATTTTATTTGTTGCAGAACTAAAGCAAGAAGTTCCCGATTAGATCCAGAGAGCAGGAAATATAACGCTATG